>NC_141384.1:20591209-20746602 GCF_017979445.1 Akebia trifoliata | reverse complement strand
TTATTACCTTATATTTTACTGGTAAAATATGTTCATATATAGAGGCTCCATTTGTTTACATGCTCTGCCCTAGGTCTAAAATGCAATAATCACATTATAATTTTGCAACAAATTTACTACTCATAGATCATAAAATTGATAATAAACATAAAAGAATAGTTCTGAAACAAGAATTTCTATCAATGAAAATTTTTAAAATAAAAATAGGAATTTTTCTCTAAGCAATCATATATCAGATCCAAAACATTATGTCTACATTTAAAAGAACTTTAAAGGATTCGAATGAGAGATTTCACCAGAAGCAAAGCAATGTTGATTTGATCTAAGAGATTGGAAATTTGTAAAACCATAGAATTCCACAGTATTAGAAATTTATAAGATTTGGGGGAAAAAATCTAAAGAAATCATACCTTAAAGAGTGAGAAAATCCTAGCAGAAACTCGATGAGAGAGATCAAAACCTAGAAAGTTGAAATTCGATAGCATCTGAGAGAGATCGAAACCCTAGAGGTTCGTGTTAGAATTTAGAGGGTTGAATTAGAAAACCCTTTAATATTCATGTAATTGCAACCATATGGTAAATCAATCTATTAACCATAGGGTATTTAAATCCCATGTTTGCTTTTTGCTTTTTACTTTATGCTTTATGCTTTTCACTTTATTGCTTTATGTTTAGTTGAATGTTTTGATTTTGCCTTGAGTAAATTTAGTCCCACATCGAATAGGAGAAGAATTGATTTGCAATTCTTAAGTAGCTGTGCTTCTAATAGTTTTAAAGTGGATAGAAGTAGTGGGCGGGCTCATGCGCACACACGGGGGTCCAAGAGGGAAACCCATGGTTCTAAGTGGAATTTGGATCCACTGGTCCGAAAACCTTAATGCATGTGCGCACGTCGCAGGGGGGGTGCAAATTCTCGGATTTACACCTCACGTGGGTGCGCGCAAAGGTCCGTTTTGAACCAGTGTGTTTGTTCGGAACCAGTCACTTTCTCTTTTATTTATATCAATTGTTTTATCGATTTAAAACCACTTGAATTTCTCTGCTATTTTATTATTCGTTGTGAGAGCACACAACATCGTCGAGTTCGAAGTTACGTTCCAATTTAGAGTACCCTTTTGGATACGTGGGTTGTTGAATCCTGCAGAACGAACGCCTACAGACTGTGGTACCGTAGCAGGGGCGAATTTCATTTTAGGACAGTGCTTTGTGCACGCTTCAACCATTTCTTTACATTCAATTTCGAAATTAAGATTTGTTTAAACTTCTTCTCTCTTAGCCATAAGAAATCAATATTCAGAAACAACAGTTTGAAATCTGATTGCGTCTCAGATAGATAAAAACCCTAGAGAGGAGCGTTTGAGAGAGAGAGAGAGAGAGTTGTTGAGAGAGAGAGAGAGAAAGGGCGAGACAGCGAGATAACTTAAAACCTTAGAGAGAACGTAAATCTTTGGTGTGGGGAGCAAATACAGCTGATGATCGATCCCAAATGACTTCATCAATGGAGATGGTCCTGATTTGTAGTTAACATTAACAATAAATCCAACTAAAAATAGGGTCATTTTTATTGGAGCGACTAATGAAATCCGTCGGATAAAAACGACTGCTTATAGCAGTCTTTTTTCTGTAAAATCAGGGTCCCACTTTGCTTATTATGACGTAGTGTACACATAGTTGATCATATGGATTTGGAGGTATATAGTCACTTTGCTTAACTTTCCTTTGTCTGCTATGATATTTTTTTTCCCGTTCTACCAATGAACTACTAATCTTAGTACCTATCATGTGAACCAGTCATGCAGTGTATCAGAAGTGTTGCGCCCGCTATATGAATCATCAATAGTGCTTGCTCAAAATACTACAATGACGATAGGACTATCTATTACAATATTTGCACATTGTTGGAGTTTAGAATTTTTTTTCTGTGCTATTATTCTACAATGGCAACTAAACTGGCATTTTGTTATTTAAAGCCATGTTCAAGTACATGGACGATAATTAGACAATTGTGGGAGATGTGTTGAAATTTTACATATTATCTTGATTACACTACATCATAATGCGCCAAAACCGACTACCCTTACAGTCGAAAAAAAAGTCATTTTACAAGGAGTGATTTTTAAAAAACAACTGTTCTTTGACAATCGGGAAAAACGACAGTCAAATCCTTAACAATCAGGAAAAACGACTATCTTTGAAAGTCAGAAAAAACGACAGTCTTTGACAGTCGTTTATTTACAAGTGCACACATATGACAGTCGTTGTCTGTATTATTTTTTTTTATAAATTAATTTTTTTTTATATTTATAAATTAAAAAAAAAATTCAATAGCTAAAAAATGCAAATTGAGGCTGTATCATCATTTGTATTATCCATTTCAATGTAATAATTTTTTTTTATTAATAACAATGTGTGAGATCCAGTAAAAAACCCCACAATGTCACAACAAATTAATACTACGACAATGACTTAATGTAATAGTTTGGGTATCACTTAATTGTAATAGTTTGGCTATCACTTGATGAAAATGGTTCCATGATAGGTTGAGTCCAGATTCCTATGGAAGAAATGTGGGAGATACTGCTCTCTGCACTTGTTATCTAATCTCTATCCAACTGCACCCATTATTTCTTCTCAACCTCCTCCTCTTCATCATCTTCTTCAACTTTTCAGCGTCACCTCAATCGCCATTATCCGCATATAAGTTCAACAATAACAAGCAGCACCCTGCACTCTCAAGCTCGAGCTCATACACATTCTTAGCTGTTATTTCTGCAAGTTCAATGTTTCCATGATGCCTACATGCCCCTAACAATGCTCCACAAACAAATGAATCAGGCTTGATGGGCATTTTCTTAATCGAATCATAAGCTTCATTGAGATCACCTGCGCGACTTACAAGATCCACCATGCATGCATAATGCTCTAACCTTGGTTCAATCTCATGTTCTTCTCGCATCAAATGGAAAATTTTCCATCCAACTTCAACCATTCCAACATGACTACAAGCTGTGAGGGCTGTTGTGAAAGTTAGGTGATCCAACTGTACTTTTTCCTTCACCATCCGAATGAAGAGCACAATTGCTTCATTACAGTATCCGTGATTTGCATATCCAAAAATCATAGAGTTCCAAGTAACCGTGTTTTTCTTGCTCATCTTGTTAAACAACGTCCCAGCTTTGTGTATGAAACCACACTTAGCATACATGTCAACAAGAGAGCTACTCACGAATATGTCTTCTTCTACTCCAGCCACCAATGCATAGCCATGAATCTCTTTTCCACGTTTTGAATCTGCCACAGTTGCACAAGCAGTCAAGATGCCACTAACTGTAAATTGGGCTTTTCTCCTGTTAAATTCATTACCAGATCAGGTCCTTATCATATTCGAGGTAGCAATTCAGGACTCCCCGAGTCTTATATGCAAATCAAGTTCGGGAAGATTCACTATGTCAAAAAAGCCCATATTTGACGATCTTAGCCCGTCAAATTTTGAGAAATTTTACGGACCCTCCCATCAAATATGCCCGTCAAATATTCTCTGGTAGAATTTTTTTTTTTTTTTTTTACGGCCCTGGACTATCAAATTATTGGAGAATGAGCTTAAAAAAAAAACAAAAAATCCATAGAGTATGACCATCGAATTTGGAGGTTTAACAAACAATAGCATGGTCCTCTAATTCACCAATCACAATGAACGAAATAATATTAAAAAAAATCAGAAAAATAAAAAATAAAAGAAAAATCATAGAATAAGAATATGATGGGCATCATATTGATTGAAGAACAAAGAAGAGAAAACTAAATCAATATTCATGAATTAATATTTTGAAATTGAAATAGACCCAGCTTTACATTAAATCGAAGAAAAAAGAAGAGATAACTAAAGAACAAAATTTGGAAAATCTAAGTAAGAGGAGAAAATAGATTCGGTGGCCCAATTGATTTCCTTCACTGACATGCACTTGTTGATTGCTTCTTTACAGCTGTGACCTTCTTCGTAGCTTCTTTTAGAGCATCCATTGCCACATTATAAGCATGTACAGATTTTACCCCTTCATCCATTGCTTAACCAACACCTGTATGATGTAGATGCATCACATACCCATCAAAAAATGAGTTTACGTTATCACTCCCTTGGGTTATAGACATTTCTCTCATGTGGAGTGAGTGAAGCAAAGACATAAGATGTGATAAATTGTATAAATAGACATGCAAAAATAAAATGAAAATCTACGTGCTTACAGGACATATCTAATCCGTCCATCAAGCAAAAGCATTGGCATCATCGCCATGCCAGCAGGAGTGGGCCCCCTGCCATATATCAGTGGCTGCAAAATAAACATAATTCAAGATCAGAAATGTAAAAAACACATAATAGTACTCCACTTGGCTGTGTCCCAAGTGGAATCACAAGTTACTATTTATTTACATTAAAAAAGAGACTGTGTTACAACTTTTGTTACTGAGCTAACAAAAATCACCTGAGCAAAGCTTGCACCACAATACCCTGACCCATGCCACCATAGGCACCACCTGCCAACCCATACCCCATTCGAGGTGAATAGCTTGGAAGCAAAGAAGGCTTGTGCGAATTGAGTCCTCCATCAGATTTCCGATTGGCTTGTGGCTTTGTAAGAGAACACTCGAGAAGTTGCCCTATCAATGAGAATAAAACCCAACCAGCTTCATCTATCAGTCACTTAAAAAATAGAATTAAAAAAAAAACAATGTAACATCCATTAAATAATAATCACCATCTACTTTATATTTCTCAGTGTTTTTGAGTGCTTCATGGCACTACACCTCTCGGCAAAGTGCACAAAACCAAATCTGCTATTTTCATGTCCAGACTTTGTAGGTGGCAACACCACTTTTGTTATCTCTCCATGGTGTTCGAATAATTCTCTTAACTTATCCTGAGTAATTTTTTCCGGTAAATTCTTCACATAGACTGCCTTTACCTGTATAAGAAAACAAAATAGTCAACCAACTTAATCTCACATCATTCAAGTAAAAAAAAATCTGGAACGTAGATATGGGAATGTTTCAAAAGTGTTTTTCTGTTTTCTTTTTCTCTTACTGTGACTATAATCAGCCTTCGAATTGGTAGATATGGGAATGTTTTAGCCTTTTAGGCATATCACACTGTACTCGCACAAAAAAAAAAAACAAAGTTCACTTGAAAGCAAAGAAAATAGAGTTCACTCCTACTAGAAATTTTGGATTCACTTTAGAATCAAGAAGAAATGTACTTGAGTTAGTGAGATCGATGTCAATTGTTTATGTGGTGCTTTCTAGAGTCTTAGATGCTTAATTTTGTTGCACTTTTTCTTGTCTTAATGAATAAAATTAAACCTGCATGAATTTTTTGGATTCTGATGAGATGTATTGGACAATGCAAAACATCGATTAGCTTGCCTCTATTTGAGTAGGAACATATAACAAGTTTGACGATCGACGGTCTAAACATCAAACAAATACCAAATTAATGGATTAAGTCCCTGCATGTTATGGTAATATCAGAAGTCAGAAATATTCACAGCTTCCGTAGTACAAAGAAAGAACTCAAGATTGAAAGGAAATACCTCAATGTTACCCTTTCGGATCTGCAAATTGATTAGAAACTAAACATCAAGTTATATTCAATCATATGTTTATAAATGACAATTAGTACACAAATTTGCAACTTTATTTGTGGAAGCCTAAAAAATGTAAGCCTCACATTTAAGTAAATCTGTGGAAGCCGTCCTCCCAAGTAAATAGCTGCCATTGCCCAACCAAGGAAGCTTCCAATATCACTGCTTCCTTCGGCCCTTGTCTCATAATTAGTACACCATTGTTCTAAAGAACCAGACAATTGAAAAGAAAAGGAAAGAAATCATTAGTACTAAATTTTCAGCAGCATTACCAAATTCCTATCATTTGAAAACTCATTGTCCAAAAATTCTTAATTATCGAAAAATCTGTAGCAACTTCAAGTAACCAAGAGAATTAAAAATCTGAAGGAATGTTTGGAAGACAGAGCGACTCAATTTCATTTTGCCACTTGAATTGCGAACCCACGTCGCAACTCCCAAAACCCCTCTAATTCCCAAATTTGTGGAGAAGCTACTCCCAATTATTTGATGATAATTTATATTTATCAAAAAAAAAAAAAATGTATTTGATGATAAGGTGTTAAGAGGCCGATCAATTATTCCATTTGATTGAATTGGATGTTTGAGGTATCTTCGATGGCCATGAAGTTGCTAGTTGTGAAGAGGCAGCTACCCTGTTTAGATGGGGAGTTTCTGTAAAGGAAACCACTCATTCTCTAACTCAATTTGTTAGATGGATCCCTCCGGGCGAAGGATTCATTAAAATTAATACCTATGGGTCCTTTTCTAACTCGGGGAGTGGCTTTGGTTTCATCGGTAGAGATCACTATAGTTTCTAAAGTTCACTGGGTTTGGTAAATCTGATTCAAGTGAGGTTCCTTCTATCGAATTACAAGCAATCCTTGAAGGTGGCTTCACAAAGATCATCATCAATTCTGATTTTTCTTATGATGTCCAATGCTTGCTAAAGAAGATACAACCTTCATGGAAGCACCCAGTTTTGTTGTTGTTGAGATCCATCGAAGAGGTTGCTAGAAGCTTCACTAATCTGAAAATAGTATTTTCATGGAGAGAAACGAATAGGGCAGCGGATTGCAATTTTTCACTTTTATATAATCCAGATGTTCCCCTGATTTATGTGCTAGGTAAAGGTTTAATTATCAAGGCCATCCACCCACAACCTCCTAAGCCACAACCAGCTCCACTAGGGTTAGAACAAACTAAATGAGCATTTTAGAAGAATGACTCTCCCACATAATAGCTCTTCTAGAAGTTTGGAGCGAAGCACAAAATGGGAATCCAACAGAGAAGAAAATCAAGAAAGGTTCGAGAATAAAATGAGGGCCACACAACACGACACATTGCCTAAGTCAAGATTCAAAAGCCAATCTTGAGCTGGGGTGTGCAAGGAGGGGACTTGAAATACCAGGCAATCCCAATTGACAGCATCCAAATGTGTAGATAATAAATATAAAAAAATTGCAGTATAATCAAACAACAATAACAAAAAGTGACATAGCCCAAATACCTGATAGTAAAGTTTCCATAACATAATTGGGAAAAATTTTACTCCTCAGACCCAATTCACTTGAACACTCCATATCATTTAGTCTAATAAAAGAAAAAAGAAAAAACATAATAGAAATCAAACCATGTTTTCTTCTCCACCTAACAAAAATTGTTCCTAGTAGTTGCCTTCCCTCCCACATTTTCTCCAAACTTATCTAGCTTATAAGGAAAACACTCGGCATGAGCCCTTTTATACATCTTAGACTCACTCTGTTCACCTCATACCATTCCTCTCCCTTGTAATCCTTCAACACCCATATAGTCATCCAAGCCTCTGAAATTTGGGTCATTGACACCGAACCCTCCAACTCCAACAAATGCATCCTATTACTCGAAGCACCAACCACCTCATTTGGCAATTGGATCCTCCTCCAAATCTCTTTATCCAAATCAAGCACAAGTATATACACACAATTGTTTGTTAACCAATTCCCATTTGATCCCGCACCGGATATGAACGTTGGTGGCGCCTTGGCAAATTTGCTAGACGGTGTGACATCGAAGCTCACTTCCATCTTCAAGTGAAAACTAAGGTCGGGATCAGAAAAAAATTATGCTAGCCTAAGTGGTTTTGGACTCAATGAACTTAAATAAAGTTGCATATGTTGAGATTGATAAACAAATGTACCTTTATCTATGTAGAACAGTTTCAGCTATCTATCTACATTTTAAATAAGAGAGATGTATTTCCCTACTTTTTGAATGTGCAAAATAAATAATTACTCACCCATGAATATTTAGTTCTATGAGCTTGGGCAGAAATTTGATTACTGTGTGGTAATCCACACACACACACACTCCGTCCCAGCCCAGTACGAGAAAAGATAAATCCGAAAAGAAATTTCAAATGCAAGATTATGACCCTATCACCTCACATTGTTGAGAAAAACAGGGGTAATTGAACCAAGAAATGAATCGAAACAAAACAAAAATCACACACACAGACACATTTTTTTATGTGATTTCCTTTAGATTGAGTTATGTCCAAGTGAAAACTCACAGTTACAGATTACAAAACTACCTTTGTTAGTTCCAAAACTACCCTTATATACTTGATGTGGCAAATATTAAGGAGTCTGTGAGCACTGTGAGTTTCGAAACTCAAAATTTTGGGTGATGTGTGTTCTATGATGTTGGGAAAGAGATGGAGGTAAAAGTGGAAGAAACAAAACGAAGGGCGTCACAATGAAAAACAAAGAATGGTTATCCCAAGGCCCTACCCAACAACACCAATTTAATTTCATGATCATCTGCTTAAAATGTTGGAAAATGTTCTTAAAAAAAAATGTCCAACCAAAAATATCCTAAAATGCTTGTTTTCAAGGTTTTTTTAAATGCATCTTAACATGTGCAGTTACAGTACATGTTAACAAAATCCCTTATATAAAAGGACTTTTGCAATCACTGGGTTGAGGTTCTCCATCAAAGAGACATGTTGAGATTAGAGGGAAAAAATCAAACTTCCTAGAAAACAGGATTGGCCTTCTAAGGAGTAGCACAATATTCTCTAGGGATACTTGGGAATCTGTAGCATCTCAACCACTAGTTTGGTGGAGAGCTTCGAGATTAGTATAACCTTCTTAGGGGGTAAATACACTTTCCTTGGTGAGGAAAGTGTTTTCTAGATCAATACAAATCTTTTAAAAAAAGTACGCAAAGAAAATATATATTTTTTCTCATCTTTTATTGCATGGTTTCGATGTAACCCAATCAACGCACAACCTACTAGAATTCACCATGAACATAGAGAAAATTAATTAAAATAAAGCTTACAATAAAAACCCCTTCAGGAAGACAAACAAACCACTTTTAGTTCTAACTATATTGAACTTATCTATGCATTATTTAAAATCATCGCGAAAAACAAATTATCCATCTTGCAAAGAAGCATCACTCAAAAAGAACAAGGAAATAGGATAATGGAAGATTAAGATAGATCTCCTCAAATTGAGAAGACTTACAAGGTTAATCTGCCTCTGAGAGAGCTAATAGTTTACCATGGTGATATATGAGACCTGTATTGCCTGGCAAATTGACACACATAATTAATTCACTTTAAACACTATTTATGCTTGAACTCAAATCAGGATCATAGATAAAATAATGCTTTTGGAACTATAAAGCATTACTTAAAATTATTAGTGGAATGGTAACCTAAACCTGCTCAATCCAATAAGAAACTCTAGCTGCAAAATAGATAAATACACAGATATTTGAAGTATTGCAATAAACCCACCTGTCCCATTTCCATATGAAACATCCAATACTTTCACTTTTCTCTTCATGTTCAGCATAAAAATGAATTAGTAAGTAAAATAATCCATAGCCACCTATTTGAAAAAAGTCTCTAAGCCCAGGTCTCTAGAATTCATTGGAGCATTCATTCCTAATTCTCATATATACACATCTAATTAAGGACTAGGAACACCAAAATTTGACTGAAAGTCAGTCCCAATATTGGAATATTTATTGTTAATTTTACCACTAATTCATCCGACTTAAACCCTATTGGAAACAAAGAAGATCTTTCATTCAACAAATCTTTGAAGGAAAAAAGGAAAACATAATTATTTCTTGCATTTCTAAGCATTTAAAATTCTTAATTCTACATATTGTAACCAAGGCACAAATTTATAAGAATTTTACAAATTATAAATCAACATATAGATCTTAAATTCTCTTCCATAGCTGCTCCACAGAACAATATTAAGAGATTAATCAAAAGGCACAAAAGAACAAAATACAAGTAAATATTTAGATAAAACATAAGCTAAAATATGAGAAAATAAAAAGTACTCAAATAAGACCTTCGAAGTCCATGACGTCATTCCACAGTCTCATACCAAACTCATCAAAATCTCCAAACAATTGCTTTTGCCCCACAAAATCGAGCCTCCTTGATGCCTCCTCAAACAAATCTCTGAAATCAAAACCTTCAGATCGAATGTAACCGAAGGAGAACTATCATATTTCAACCATAACTCAATCATAACCACTATTTACCTAAGATTTGGTGCTTTAATGGCGAGTTTCAACAAAAAGAGAAGATTTAATGGAGGATTCTAGGGTTTCTTCTATTCTTTTTTATTTAGAGATCGAAAAAGAAGATTTTTTGGTAGATTTGAGGTATGAGAGAGAGATAAAAACTCACTGATTTCTGTGCAAGATCCTTTAACTCACGATCCATCCATTTCTTTGCAAAACAACCGAATCAGACTAATAGAGGTTTGAGTTCGTTCTTCGGAGAGAGAGAGATTTAGACGGAAATACCTCATCTTCACTTCATCATATTCAGTGTTGAGAGATCGAGATGTCGATTGGATATATAGAGAGAGAGATGTGGTCGAGGGAGCCAAATAGAGAAAGAGATTCTCACAATCGGGAGAACTTCTCCCGAACCACACAGAGAGAGACAGATGGAAAAAACGCAGAGAGAGAGAGAGAGTAAGAAAGAAGGAACAAATCACAGATGAGAGAGAGATGGAAATAGTTTTGGGCAATTTTTCTCTAAAATTCATGGGCCTGTGGCCGTCAAATTTGAGTTTTCAAAATTCGTCGGGCCAAGCCCAACAAATTTTTCCTTCAATTTCTACGGTTTTCACGTAATGATTTAGCTTTTAATTTACGTATATCCCATATGCAGTCCTCTGGCAAGGCCTGGACAGTGACCATTCTACTATGGTCATACGGAAAACAAAGTTTGTTAAATAATATCAATATGGAAAGTGCTACTTACTCAAAGCATGGCTGCTACTTCTTTTTTGGTAATGCATCTTGACCTGTCTGTATCATACATCTGATAGCCACATAAAAAACAAAGCGGATATTAAGTCATGTAACTCCAAAAGATTTAATACTCAATAATTCCGCAAGGTTCAATAAAATTTATCAATAGATATATAAAGTAGAACATCAATTAAACTCGGCTACAGGATGGATCGATAAGGATAATATAATATGTATGGTCATTTTCCTAACATGAAATAAGGATCCTAACATAAATACTGATATTGATTTAGATAGAATGGAATGGACGAATAGGATTTGTTCAACCAATCCCATATATTTTAGAATTATTACACTAAAATCACAAGAGCTTCAAACCATAGTTAGTGTATTTAACCCACATTCACTAGTTTTCACTAATTTATTCTAGGCTCCAATACCACTGAGAAGAAAACATCTATGCTCTTGTAACATAGGAGCATCTAATCGTAAAGACTTCTTCAACCTCTGTGTGTGTATGTGTGTGTGTTTGCATGGGTGGGTGGGTGCGTGTCAGCGTACGTCTGTGCAAGTGAGTGAATGCATGTGGATTACTAATAACCTGAAG
The DNA here is from genome assembly GCF_017979445.1 of Akebia trifoliata. Lineage (NCBI taxonomy): Eukaryota > Viridiplantae > Streptophyta > Magnoliopsida > Ranunculales > Lardizabalaceae > Akebia > Akebia trifoliata. Next base: position 20,735,103 of record NC_141384.1, on the reverse strand, counting down.
CTCATACTAGTGTGTCTGAGTATTGATCACTTGAAGCTCATGTGCACATGTGGGTGTGGGTGTGGCTGTGCGGGTGCAGGCACGTGCTTGTGTTAAGATGAATCATGATGTGCAGAGTGATATTCGGAAACCCATTGTTTTATATATGCAGAGTGATATTCAATATCCTCCCAAGTGTTCTAACAACAATATGTGGGCACTCATTTTTAAGCAAATCCTTTTGATTTTTTATGTGAACTCCACCATAGAAAACAACCACCTTAATATCAGGCAAGTAAGCACTAAACCTCTCGAACTCATGACAAATCTACCAAGCAATGAGAAAAGGGGGGGAAATAACTTAATAATTCCAACAAATCTATTGACAAAACACCTAGATTATGGCTTAAAATCAAAAATCAAATGCCAAAAACCAAAACTTTGACATATGTATAGTAGCTATTACCTGATGACAAAAAAGAGTTCCACAATCCATGCAACGAGCGGATTGACTTTTTAAAAGTGGGCTTGGTTTCGTCATTTCCCTAACCTCTTCCCAGTCATTAATCCGAACATTATGGTCCCTATATGAAATGCTCTCACGCTCATACGCAATGAAACCCTGATGCTTGACAGCATCTGGAACCTAAGTGGGCCTCTTTAAAGTCTGTACCTCTTCCACTTCCTGTGAGTTCCAAAAAAAGTCTTATTCTACCCATTAAACAGAATGGTAAACTAGACATGAACACTTCTAGAACACCGTTTTCTTTTCCCCAAATAAGTGGATATGATATTTATAATGGTATTACTTATTAAAAAATGATAACGGAGTTGGACAAGACATGAACACTTCTAGAACACCGTTTTCTCATTTCCTATAATCTGAGACATCATCTTCAATGTATTTAGCTCTGAACCCTTACTAAGAGATATGAATGGCAAGTTTGGGTCAATGTGTTTTGAAAGGCGTTCAAGAAATGATGAACTGAACTGCATCAAGATAAACTAGGCTAACATAATTAAATTTCTTGACAGAGAAACTGAACTATCCAATAAGTAGTAAAAAATTAACTAAAATCTCTAAGTAATAGAATAATTCATGTAATACTGGGAAACCAATAATGGAAAATTGAATACCTGCACAGGGACTGCATGTAGGCAAAAATCAGCACCCAGCAATGCAGTCTTTGCATCAGTTGTAACAACAACATTTTCTGGTAATATGTGATCTGGGAAGTATTTGCTAAAAAAGTGGAAAAGAAAGAAAATGTAAAATGAAGAAAGAACTGTAAGTGAAGAAAGTGGAAAAGAAAGAAAATGTACATTTCGGTAATGTATAGAAACACAAAATTTATAGTTCTCAACTTTTGCGCCACTAATTTCTTTAGTATGCTCGATAAGGGATCTAAAAACCTGCCAAAGCGTACAACACACATCTATCAGCTTCAATTTATTTTATAATACAAAGGATTAGACCTTTTTCGTTGCACAAAAAGTGTACCACAGACATATCAAATAACAGTGTTGTCTAAACTTGGTAGGTGTTGATGTAAATGGTTGGCAGATGTTAGTTTAAACAGATTAGTTGATGTACTTACTACAAGTTAATTGTAGATTTTCCATGAGAGAGGTACAAAATTTCAAATCCACTAAAGTCTTAAAGAGATTATGAAATTTGTTGAATTCTTGAGAATTAAGCAATTTAAAGATAATGAAAATGCGGTGCTTGGTTCAGATAGCTTCCTTCATTCCTTATCCATCAAATTCAAATTGCTGAAGAGTCGAGAAATCTAATAACTAACCATAAACAGCTCTACCATGGCATCTTGTATGAATGATAAGGATCCAAAAATTAAAAAAATTTAAGAGATTAACGAACCCATAATTCAGTGTGGGGAAATCAGTGAAACAATTCTACATAATATATTAGAATTAAACTAAACTAATCCAATTGGAGGATTTCAGTCATCCATGGTTTACCAATCAAATAAAATAGATAAAAACCCTAAAACTTGCTTTAACAATGAAGAAAACATTCGAAACCCTAAATTAATTAAGGAAAATCTAAGATTCAATAAAAAAATTTAACATACCTGAATATTCGATCACAGACCAAGCAAAGAGAGGGAGATCGAACAAAGCTTTAAAACTTTCGATCAAGCGTCGATCGATTCTGCCTTAAAATTTGCAAATCGAAACTTAGAGAGAGAGATTCGACAAAGAGATAGTTGATCTATCTCTCTAGATTGAAACTTAGAGAATTGGTCTTCTAGATCGAAACTTACAGAGAGATAGATTCGACAGAGAGAGATTCGAGAGAAAGCGAGAAGAGCGATGAGAGAGCGACGGAGTCGAGGTAGAGATAGAGTTTACTTAGGGAGAGTGAGAGACAAATCAGTGAGAGTGAGAGATGGAGATAGAGTTTATCAGTGAGAGTGAGAGACAGAAGAATGAGACGAGCTTCTATAAACGAAGGGGAGAAAAATAATAATTTAGAGTGGCTATTGGCACCCCAACTTTTACTACTTATTATTGAAACGACGATTAAACGACAGCTAAAGGCTGTCGTTAATAATGACAGCCTTTAGCAGTCGTTTTTTACGCAATTCTAGCGTCGCCGAAACCTCAATATGACGTAGTGTTATGGCTCTCTCTATTTCATCCAGGATTTACGCCAACTTAGGTAGATTGCTTAGGAGGTGTCTCAATCAACTATCACTGGTTGGGGCAGAAGACCTGCAGTTTTACAAGCACTCAACCAGAGGCTGAGCAAGTGAGTGCATCTTAGTTATTTGCCTGACGTGACTATTGGAATATCTTATTACATCCCAAGTTCTCAAATGTTTCCTTACAATGGTTTTAATGAAGCCCTTAACGGGTTTGCTGATGATGAATGGTCAAGTATGGGAAGTGATGGCGTAGATGACATTTCCATTCTTGTAAACTCATCTCCTAGCAAGATTATTGGTGTAAATCTTGGATTTTCTAATGGATTTCCTATTGTGAACAATGTCGTTCTGTGTGCAAAGGCATCCATGCTTTTACAGGTCAGGATACTGTTTATATTGCTTTTTGTTGTGTACACATTGTAGGAAAGCTCGTCAATTTCCATGCCCTATCCCAATTATTGATGTCGTTGTGGAAAAACTACAAAGATAAACCTATACTACATATACCCTGTTTCATTCGGCGACTATGTAAATGACACTTAGTTTTTGGGACAAAGGCCTTTGGAACTTACAATGGCTTCAAAATTGGGTTTTATCCTAGTATGCATGTACTCAGGAAAAGAATATGCTATTTATTTGTATTCTTGCTCTAACATTCATTTATAGCATTTTTTATCTTTTTTTTTTTTTTTTGTTGAGGTGTTTTCACTTACTCAATTTGTGATGTTTTTTCTTTGATAAGTAGTTTTCTTTATTTAAAGATAAGGATACACAAGTCCAACTTTGCAAAATTTTCTGAAAAAGTGAAAATTTTTCCATGTTTCAAGTCTTTCGATTGCTTATGTGCTATATTTTTTTCCTTACTCTTGATTGTTTAGAGTATTGAATTCTGCTTTGGTTTTGAACTTAGTTTTTGATGTGTTTTCCTTCTTATTGGTTTGGATTTTGGGAAATTTATTAGGTTGGAAAGCTTTTGGACCGGTGATTGAATCATTTGGTTAACTGGTTCTCTTTCTCGATGCTTTTGAAGGTTTGTATTCCGTTTTGTTGAAATTGGACTGTTTAGATTCTTGATTTGATGTAGTTGGAGTAATATTTTGATTGAGTAACCACTGAAATAATTAAATTTTAGTATGAAATTGAGTGAAAATCTTATGTTTGATAAAGTTTAGATTCTTGTGTTTTATTTCTAAGCAATTATGTGACTCAATTTCATTTGTAAGTGCCTAATGACTTCAATTAGGACTTGTTTAGTAATGGAATTTCAATATATAATATGAATTTTGAACTGTTTAATTTAATTAGGAGTTTGTTTTATGATTATTCTTTTATTTTATTTTTTTTTTTTCTGATTTTTTTATTATTATTTTGTTTATTGTGATTGGTGAATTAGAGGATCGTCCTATTATTTGTCAGATATTCATATTCGACGGTCATACTCTATGGATTTTTTTAATTTTTTTTTAAGCTCATTCTCTAATATTTTGATAGTTCAAGGCCGTCAAAAAAAAAAATTCTACAAGAAAATATTTGACGAGATGGTCCGTCAAAATTTGAAATTTTTGACGGGCTGAGACCGTCAAATATGAGTTATTTTCACATAGTGATAGAACGCTTGTTCAATTTTTTTGTTTTGTTAGATCCTCTAAACATTCCTCTTGGATTTTCTTCAATCATTTTTGAGGACTTCACTTGTAATTTTCTTCAGTTATAACCTCCATGAAATAAATAGGGTGAGGCCTTCATAGCCCTTGCTTATCGATAAAAAAATTGATAAAGTAAGGTTCCCTTAGAGTTCTCAAAACACCAAGGGAGTTTTTGTAATAAAAATGCAAACAAACGTTTGCCAGGTAAATATCTCGTATTTAAATTTTATTATCTTTATCATCTCTTAAACAAATATTTAAATTACAAAAAAGATTCCTATATCACATAAGCATTTGTAATTTCCTCCTAATAGAAATGTTCAAACAATTGCATTTACTTCCACTATTAGGAAGAAAAGTTCATATTGTTGAGTAATTGTCTAGTTTTCTATTTTTTGGGGATTTCTACTTTTAAGGTTTCTAAAAGAGAATTGTAGAATATATTTTATAGGATTTTTTATATTTTAGAGATTTCTATTTTTGAGGAGATAGATGCATTTAGCAACTCTCAATTTGATAAAAATAGATCTTTAGGGTTGTAAAAACTCATCGATTTTCTTCTTCTAGGGTTTGAGAGAGAAAGGGAGAAGGGTGTACATGGATTTCAGGGTTTGCATTTGGGATATATTAAAACCTTGGGTGTTTTTCTTATACCATTCTCCTTCGATTTCTTAGTGAAGAAGATTGGTTTTGATCAGTAGACCAGCTGTCGAAGCACGTAAATCCTTGTGTTGTTTGTATGTGATGTTTCTCCTCTTTATTGCTTCGTGATTTTACAAATTGGTATCAGAGCCAACTATTTCTATGGATAGCAATGAAGAGTTCGAACATGAAATTCGAAAATCGAGAGATTTGATGGAAATGATATCTTCAATCTGTGGTAAAGAAAGGTGAAGGACATCTTGGTCAACAATATATGAATAGGACATTGAAAGGTGAGAGAAACTTCTACTATAGAGAAACCTATCAAAAGAAATCCTAGAGGAATCTAAGTGCAGTCTTGTTTTAGATTGCAAAAGGATCTCCAGCAAAATTCCTCCACGCGTGTAGGGAGTTCACAATGAGGTTATCTCTTGATCCTTGGAATAACCAAATCCTCTGGAGGTTTCTCATGGAGAAATCTCTTCAAAGGTGGAGGATTTTCTTCTTTAGGAAGAAGCTTAGTAGAAAAACCAGAATTAAAAGGCAAAAATAGCCTTACTATTCCAGAAGAGGTAGGTTTAAAGGAGACTGATCATTAGGAAAATACCTTGATTGGGTACATTCTGGGGAAAAATATCTTATTTCGTTGGGTTGAAGGTTAATGGTAGTATGGAGATTATGTTGATGGATGTTGATTTTTTTCTATAAAACACCATAATGGGCATAGATGTACTACAAATACAAATGCATTTACTAGAGAATCATCATCTACTATGTCGAACTTAATAAAACTAATAGCCATTACTGTAATAGGGTACCTACAAATGACCTTGAAGTCCAAATCTTCTTATATACCAGATGTATCTCTAACTCTACTACACAACTCTGAATAATTTATCATCCTCTTTACTTTTACAAGTCAACTTATACCTTAATTGTAATATACAACAATACCTTCACTAAACTCCCACCATAATAACAAATAATGGGCACCTTATCAGTGTTTATCTCTTTCGCTGATCAGGATCACTTTCATCAATAAACAAGCAATATAAATTCAGACTCACTCTATATCTATGTCTATCTACGTTCTTTTGGATTTTCTTCTCACTCTTTTAGGACCTTCAATTGAGGGTTTTAATATAGCAAGATAATCCAAGAAAACCGAAGACAGATTTGCCTCAAGCAACTAATCAAAAGTTTGACTCAAGTAGCCAAACACATAATGACGCACATGTATTATTTTTTCCCTAGTAATATAAAATAATTAAAAAAAATATTCGGGCATTAAGATTTGAAGGAAATAAGATGTCTTGGAATTAAGCTGTGATTTCTAACTCAAGTATTTCACTCGGTCTAATGTGGCAAGGGTACATAACTGTTGATCGGTTTTTTCAGGATGCTTTGGGATACACAAGAAACTGATCAACGGTTTTGTGCCCTTGCCACGTCAGGCCAAGTGAAAATACTCGAGTCAGACAATCATTAGCCCTTGGAACATAGCCAAACACATGTTTTAACATTAGTAGTTGAGACAAGATGATTTGGTACGCAAACATATTTGTTTCCAATAAATTGGATTTTAAACATGTGTAAATATGCATTGATTCATCATAGAAATCGAAAAAAGTTGTTGGATTTTTGTTTTATGTAATTTTACTGGCAATGTTAGAGTTTTTAGGAGATAAGTAATAATGCTAACAACACATGAACAATCAATGTGTTCCTTAGGTACATTCATCTAGTCATCCGAAATATTCCAAGATAGATTCCAAACTTTAAAGTTTAAACTATACCCATATTTACTAAATAGAGGCATTCTGTAAATGTCCTAGAAAAAGATTATTCTTCATTTTGTTTTAAAAATGTACAAGATTTAAATTGAATTTGGAGAACTATAGCCATGGAGAGACAAAAACGTCATACAAAACAACATAAAATTTAAAGATCTTAATACTAGACGAGAGAAAATGGAAATTCACCATGTCTGAGATGCCTAAAATATTCGCCCACTCGATAGTTGTAACTTGTCTTCAAGCAACAAGGTTGAACATGAATTCGTGAAAACAAATACATGGTTCTGTCAATTTCGATTAATTTACAAGGGGAAAGAAATAAAACACTTGTTACTGGAGAGGAGAGGTGATTTGAATTTTAGGGTTCCGTCACAATGTGGATTTTGATTTTTCATCCCAGTGAAGGACATAGAACTTAGAGCTTCAAACATATCGGACGACTCGTCCGAGACAACTCAAACATATCGGAAAACTCATCCAAGACGATGTCAAAATGAGTTTTAAAACCATGGATGAGACAATAGACTCATTAGAAAAGAAAAGTTCTAAGTTGTAAGTAAGGGTATTTTTGTCTTGGAGAATTATGAATAGTGGCAAATCAACTCATTTGCTATTAAGTTTAAAAAATTCGTATTTTTCTCAGATTTCATAGTCAGGGGATTATTAGCTAAAATTCCCTTTTAATAGTTGTTGATTAAATCATGACTTTCTTCAAAAAATCATGAAGTTTCTGAAAAAATCATGATTAATCAGATTTAATCAACAATTTTTTTTTTTTTTTTAAATCACAAATTAATTTTGTTTCGGATGCAAGATTTGTAGTCAATACCTCTTGCATGCAAGGCTTTAAACACTATACCTATATGTATAAAAACATAATCAGGTCCGGCTGCCTCACGGGCCTAACTCCCAAGTCTGAATCCATCCCCCAATATGAATCGGGGCTGACCCTGCTTCATACCTAAATGGGTTTTTAGACTACCCAAACCTGATCCATGACAGCCCTAATTGGTTCGATTGATTTGGGACCAATCCAATGAGGATCGGATATGAATCTCTGATTTGTTAACTATCAGATTGGATCTGAATTGGTTTTTTAGACTACCCAAACCTGAGCCATGACTGAATGGGCTGGGCTAGCCCCAATATTGGCCCATTAACAGCCCATTAACAAACCAAACATTTTATTTGGAATGAGTACGTAAGATGTAATTAGCAGATTGAATGAAAGAATGTTTTATTTGGAATGATTATGTAGAAAGTGTTTAAAACATTGAACTTTCAATTGATCTGAAAAAATTGGAATTCTTTAAGGCTTAGTAGAAAATATAATTATTATTAGAATGTTTGCAGTTTAATTAAATTCTCTCCTATTTGACCCAATAACACATGAAAGATTGGCTCACCCCTTGATTGATCCACGAAATAAAATTTATCTGATTATAATTGAAGACTTCGATCATTTAAATCACATAGACCTTGATTGACCAAAAATGCAATATTATGTTTACCCTCTGGATTGAAAGTTGTTGTTGACTGACAATGAATTATCAATTAAAATTAAATTACGAAATCAAAATTTCATTATTAATACATCATCATTCATATTCACAGAACCCCGGTTCGACCAATCACATGAATGATGAATCCACATGTAATGAAGCATCCCCGGCCAATTTACAAAACTACCCTCTTTAGGATTCGTTGGATTGGTTGTTCAAAATTCTGTAAAATCTCTGATTGATTTTTCAAAAAAAAAAGAAAACCTCTCTCACTAGGCAAGACTTGCAATCAGCAGGCCCATATGAAAACCCAATAACTCTTGGAGACATGACAACTACAAACCAACTCAAGGCCAAGGTTCCTTCCATGGTTCCAACCCATCCAATTCAAGTAAAAATAGCCACCCATAATGGACTTTTTTACTCATAGAACCTTCAAAACTCCCCCATTTTAGTACACCAAAAGCCCTATCATGAGTTACCCATTAACATCAACAGTCCTAAAGAGTTGGATCAACCAATCCTACCCATTTCTATCTCCACCTCCACTAAATGTCAATAAATACAGGGAGGTTTCACATGGTTATGGTTGAATTCTAAGCTTTAATTGTTCCAAGAAAATTGTCAAAACATATAAATCAGGTTTGGCAACTAAAAATAACAATTTGTTTGGTGTTGAATCTTATAAATGTCACAATAGGAATATTCTCCCCACATGGTGAGGACCCTATGATTTGGGAACTTAGGATTCACATTTCAATGTGTTTAAGTTACGTCTCTTTGGTCAAAATTTCAACCAGTTGGTCTTATTCTAACCGTTGATCTGTCTCATTCAACTAAGTTGATTCTTTTGACCTAGGAAATTTTCTAGATGGGAGTACAAATTCAGTGGTCTAGTAACCTGAGCGATTGCCACGTGTTTCAGAAATTCATTTTTTAATGTAATAAATGCTAAGAATCATATATAAAGCTCATATAAGGGAGTAGTGTTTGGAAACTGGAGTTTCCAGGTTATTATTATACACGTACTGTGCCTTGAACCAACCCTCCACTTGAAACCTGTAAAAGAGGTCTAATAGTTAAGGGAATTTGGCTTCAAGAATAGCTTTGTATCTGATGGATTAATTAATGGATTAGAGATATCCGCTACCTGAATCAATTTCAGCTGTTTTGTCTCTGTTTGAATTTGTTCCTTGGTTCCCTAATTTGAGTCACGTTAGGTTCTCTAATTTGGTTGGCATACTAAATACACTTTTAAGAAATGGATACGTTTTTGTTATATTTTCAAATCCAATGAAGATTATAAAATTATTTATATATTCCACTAATCAAGAAACTAATACACTTTCAAAAGTATTTTGAAACTTACCTATGAAATCAATGCCAAACGTATACCTTTCAAATCCAAAGATAGTCATAAAATTACTTATAACCTATTGAATCATTAAATTTTGATGATGAGATCTCATCAATGACTTTTTTTTCTTCAGGAACAGATCTATTTGGGTCTTTTAGAACAACCTGACTAATCCTTGAGGCACGTGCAATCCCCTCCTCTTATACCCACCTGTAGGGGAGAACTCTGGTGATACCTTGATGGACTCTGTCCTACTAAACCAAAGTTGCTCTTTCGTCTTCTCTGTTAACACCGGTGTGGTATTTGTCAATGATTCTCCGACGCTCAAATTAGAGTTGTAGAAGAACAATAATAAAAACTTTTTTTCTCTCTCGCTGGTCCAAAAAAAAAGATCCCTTTGCCTCTGTTGATCTTTCTACTTATATATCCTCCATTTGAATCAGGATGTGATCATGATGAATCTCTGAATTTCAAGAATTCTAAACGGAATTAGGATCTCAGGGATTGAGTCCCTGATTCTGAGAAGATCTCCTTCGAGATCTCTGAACTTGATATGCATAAACCAAGATTACAAAGATTCTTATATCAGGCCTACCCTACTAGGAAGGTTTGGTATCTACTAATATTGTCCTGCCCTACCAGACAGGATAGACACCATCCCCTTGGTTTACCCTATTGCTGGGCAAGGCCAGATGTATTGGTTTACACAAAGTATCACTTAATAGGCTTGGACACATGTACGGTCTGGATAACGTATATTTATTATCCTCTACAATTACAACCTCTCAAGGAGATGCGAAGTCTTGCCGTCTTCTCAAGACACGTTTCTCTCCTCTGGTTGGTTAATGTTATCTCCATCATTATTTTTATCGTCAATGTATCAGTGCAGTAATTGCAGCATTGTTTCAAATCCTTTTAAACTACTAAAACGAATCGTCCCTCATCTATAGCTGTCTACGTGCCCCACTAATGTCTTCACTAAGCCTAAAAGCTACAACGGTTAGGCTTAAAAGAGTTATCCTTTGCAGGCGCATGTACTCACTCTTGCCCAATTATAAATAAGGGACTCTTATCATTGTCTCTTCCTATTATTCTTTTTCCTTGTGTATTCGTCTTCTTATGCCTTTGAAGTTTTTCACATTTCAAGCCATTTTTACCTCTTTCAATATGAGCAATCTTCTCTTTTCTTTACGTTTTAATCCTCTATAATTTTCAATTTTCCAATGGTCATCAACATTGCTCGACCCCATAGGGAGCTTTTAATCCCCACCTATATGTCTGTTAGGGTTTGCCAAAACCTAATAACCCTAATGAATGTCGTCAGGGGTAAATTTTAGTTTACGCTAGTCAAATCAAAGCTGGCCTAAGCTTCCCTTTGTCTCCCTTCATCAAGGAAGTACTTAGCAAAATAAACCGGGCTCTAGGTCAAATGTCAGGCAAATTTTACCACCTGGTGGAAAAGGTAGAGGAGTTGGAGATAACCCCCAATGACTTCCTCTCTAGATACAACCTGAAGGTCATTTCATAGCACCCTGGGTATTACTCGTTGTCCTCCAAAAGTGCAATTGTTGCGCAGGTACCATCCCTTCCTAGTGCTGATAATGGGTGGTATAAGGATCCCCTGATCATCTCTGAAGACTGGGAGTTTGGCTCTGTTGTCTATCGTGAGGGATTCAGGGTTCCTTAGACTTTCCAGGGTAAGTTATGTTTTAGGCTTCTCGTAACATCTGTCTTCCTATTATATTCTGGTTGTGCTAGTCAGTCTAATCTAAGTTTTGTTCTTTTTGTAGATTCTTTCGCCCTGTCTGCTGTAAAGACTTGGAAAGAGCAGTGCAGAATTGCCAAAGAAAGGAGGGCGGTGGTAGTGAATCTCCAAACGAGGGTGACTGACAGGGTGGTGACTCCAAACTCAAGGAGGAGAGATCTTCGGAATCAAAAATCTCATGTCTACACTAAGCAAGGGGCTCTATTATACTCAACCTCCCCCACTGTAACTGTTATTGTTGAGCTTTTTCCTCTAAGTACTCCTCTTGACCCAACATGCATACCTAAGTTGCCACCTGATCTCTCTTGATATCCCACATCCCCTACGATGTTGAGAACCTCAAGACCTGGTAATATGTTGATGAAACAACCCTCATCTTGTGCATTCACCATTTGCCTAGAATGGCGTTGTATGGAAAGCTTGCTTCAATGATCATAAACCTGGTTATTAAAATCACAAGTCCTGCCTGTATAGGAAAGACTATCTCTCCCCAATGCTGATTTGCTCTTCCATCAAACCCAATCAAAGGGGCTCCTGCCAAGGTCAATGCATTCCTGTTTAGCCCCATTTTTTGAAAGTTGAAACATATAGTATATCAACATAGATGTCACTATCAATCAACATTCTCTTGAGTATAAAGGTGCTAACCTGAAAAGTGACCACTAGAGGATCATAATGTGGTCTTACTACACTCTCCAAGTTTTTTTTGAATAAAAGTCATAGTCTGCTCTCCATATGGCTCAATATGTTCTGTGGGCCCGTTCTTGGTCGTGTAAATATGCGCAAAATGTTTTGCCTACCGTTTTTTTACTCTTTCATCAACCTTGTCCCACCTTGACTTCTTGGGCTTCTACTTTAAGACAACGTGAATCACTTTTGCTTTTTACCTTGTCCTTCAACAAGGGGCTGCTCTTCCTTTTGATTCCTTTTTCGAGGATGGTCTCGTCTTTCTCTTCTCGTCAAGTCTCCTAATAATCCCTGCTCTATTCATCTCTACAGCAGGGTTCTGAGAGCTTAACACCTGTTGTTGGAATGAGCTCGCATCTTGTGAAAGGCGCAATATCTCTCATCCTGCTTTATCTGGTCAGAAAGAAGTGGAGCTTGCCACTTGAAGTAAAGCTCATTTTTATGAGGGGCAGGATCTTACTAGGGGGAATGGAAAAATACATCCCGTTCTTCTTCTGTTATTTGCCTTACTCAGGCTGCATTTTCCTCTTCTTCAACTGTAGCTACTATTGTTTACTAGGCTTGGCTATCATGTGTATTATTTTATTTTTTCCAACTGAATTTTGAGGGTCATCCTCTAATCGGATATATTTTTCCATTCTTTCAAATAGTTCGCTCAGTGTTTTTGGTTTTCTTTTCAATGGAGATCTATACAACCCCAAGCTAGATGACAAGGAGTTCCTGAATCCCACCACTGTAGTCCTCTCATCGTAGCTCTCTAAGGCTATAGCCTCTTCCCTGAATCTTCTTGTGAACTCTCTGAGGCTTTTCCCTTGCTGCATTTTCATGCTGAGCAAGCATCCACATCTTTGCCAATTTTTCTGTTGTCAATGTAGCGCGTCACAAGGCAGTGTAGAGCTACTCAAAAGAAGCTATCGTTCCACTCGACAATTTGTGGAACCAAGTCAGGGCGTTTCCCTACAAATTCAAGGAAAATAGTTTGCACATTAAGTTTTCATTCCCTTCCTATAATATGAGTATCTATTAGAAGTGGAACAAGTGCTCGACTAAATCATTTGTCTCTAAATAGGGGGTGAAACGCGGGGGCACAAACTTTTTTGGGATCTCCTATGATAAGATCTCAACCGTAAATAAGGACTTTTGAATTCCCCTAACGACCTGCGTAGCCACCAGGCAAATATCCGCACTCTTTATTGTCTCCTTCTCTTTTCGGATCATGTCTCTGACCTTTTCTCATGTCAAACTCATCGTGGGCTAAACTCGAGTTGTTGTGCTTGTGGCAGCTTTAGTATACTCCCTCTCAGTTGGGTCTTGTGATTGAGAGTTGCCTTTTGCGATTGAAATGCGATTGTTTCTAACTAGGGGTGGAAGATTTCACGATAGGAGATTTTATATTTCTCTTTGTTGGTTTTCTATACGCCGACTTAACGTTCGATTCTTTTCACCCAAGTCATCCATCTTCTTCTACATCTCTTATTGTTACTTTTTCATATACTCCAACATACTCAAGAAATTAACATCCGTAGTTGGTGCGACAGGCGAATGAGCGTTAACTTCGATTGATCTAGTAGCTCTTGCTATTGTTTCAACAGAAATAAATTTTCTATGGAGTTCTCACGATCAACGCCAAATTTGTAGGGGAGAAATCTGGTGGTACCTTGATGGACGCTGCTTTACTAAATTAAAGTCGCTCCCTCGTCCTCCTTTTTAGCACTGGTGTGGTACCTACTAATGATTCTTTAACACTTAAGTTAGAGTTGCAGAAGAACAATAATAAAAACTCATTTTCTCTCTCCCTGGCCCAAAAAAAGACCATTTTTACCTCTGTTGATCTCTTTACTTATATATCCTCCATTAGAATTAGGATTTTCCCCTTTAATCGGGATGTGATCACAATGAAACCTTGAATTAGAAGGATCCTAAATGAAATTGGGATCTCAAGGATTGAGTCCCTAATTCTAGGAAGATCTCTGGACTTGATAAGACAAGCATAATCTCTACTAATACTGTCCTACCTTACTAGACAAGATAGACACCATCCCTTTGGTTTACCTTGTTGCTAGGCAGAGTTTGATGTATTGGCTTACACAAAGTACCATTTAATCGGCTAAGACATGTGTACAGTCTGGATAACGTACAATTATTATCCTCTACACCACCAATTGTAATTTCTAGGATAAATCCTTGAGGTTGACCTCTAAGGAAGTATCCGAACTCAAGACCTCCACTTCTTGCGGTGAGGGCTTAGCCATCTAGCAACCCCTATATGGTTAATCATTGATGGCTCTTGCAAGGAAGAAAAACTAAATTTTATAAAAAGGATAGAAGATGTGTAATATAAAGTCTCTAGCAAATATGTGGTATCTTTATATTTCAATTAGTTTCGACATTATACTTGATTTGTTGAACCCAATGAAAAAATTCAACGAATTGCAATAATTGGTAGCTTAGTAGTGTGTTGGAATGTAATTCACACATTCGACAAACCTAGATTGAATTGTACTAAAAAAAATGATTTGCTCAGTAGAAATTTGCAATTTGATTTAAGGGGGAACAAATTGTGTATCCTTGGTTTAAACACTATGGTTGTTGGAGAGATCTATAAGCCTCTTGTTATTCCTACAATATTCACTTGATATTTATTTATTTTAAATTTTTTTGGAAGGTAAAAAGGGGCTTAAGTGGGCCCAGTCAAATAGATTGACAAAAAACATAAACTTAAAAAGACCATGGGCCACCAATTAAATCCTAATATGTAAATCTCTTATCTTATCTCGACTCAAAAGAGTTGGACTCGACTCTTGTGAAGGGATAAAATTGTCTTCCATTTGGATTGTCTATTCGCATCATCAACATGTATCTCGAGGCATACATGTGGCATCATTTGAAGAAAATTCTATCTTATTAAGGAAGACTCCCAATTTAAGATGATTTTTTCTCTTTTTATGTAATAATTAATTTGGGTAAGGGGTAATATGGTCAACTATAACTTAATTAGAGTTAGAACTCTTTTTAGGATTTTTTTTATTGAAAGGTCTTGAGGCCATTGTAAAAAAAGAAGGAAAATGAGGGGGAAGAAGGTAGATAAAAAGGGAATGATAAAGGAGAGAAAGACAAAGGGGAGGTAAGGAGGCCATGTAACCGTGAGATTTATAGTGAAATGGCTCCCCGAGCCTATAGACGTAGGCATGTTTGCCAAACCGCGTAAAAAATTTATCTCTATTTTTCCATGTTTTTATTATTATTTTGTGGATTGAATGTCGAAATCGTGATCGAGGTTGATTTATTAGAAAATCGACATCTACAATTGGTGTCGTTTGTGGGAATGAACAAGGGACATGACGCACACATGGTGAAAACGAGTAGGGAACTACGATGGACCACGCGGTTATGATCGGAGACTTTTGAATTAGGAGTTGGGATGCTATCCCCAATATGAATATTTTGCAAATTTAGGGATTCTAAAATGGCTTTGTGGATTGAGCGATTTTTTTATCAAGGAAAATCGTCAATAGAATAATCCATATTTATTTTGATCAGATCATATGCATCACGCGTGTGAATAGCAAAGGGCTTGATTAAAAACCCTTCGTAGGAGTGGTCTTCATCTATATTTCAGTCCACACAACTCAGATCTACGACCAATGTTGGGCCACAACCAGTGTGCAAGGTGGGCAAAAGAAATTAATTGAAAGTTGTGTAAAGAGGATGAATGAACGTGTGGTACAAGCATATGTGCATGAGTAAGATAGTCCACAGATTCGTGATGGAGCAATCATCGACAATGATTCATGGTGATGGGATAGAGAAAGCCTTTGAGGCTTATGTTCATCGTTTTGATCATTGGATTGAGAAACACAAGATGTGGCAACAATTGGGGGAGGATTGTATGGTAGAAATCGAATGGATCTAAGGGTGATTGTGTTTTTTTAACTAGGTTTGCAAACCCAGTAATGGATGTTCCAAGCATGATGCACAAATCAAGCTGTTGTACAACATTAGTGGCGGCAACAATTGTTGAAGAGTTTGCAGCAACAAGTTTAGCAAGGCTATCTTAGCATTAATGGCTTTCAGGTAACCTCCAAAGTCAATTTTAATGGTTGTAGTAAGATTATATGTACAACGACACCATTTTCTATTTTATGGGCAATGATAAAACAAGGTAATGCATTATTATTCTTAGGTATGTTATAGACTCAAAACTCTTGATAAGGTGATAAGTATGAAAATGTTTACTAGGTGTTTCACATACACATCAGGGCTAGATGTGAGTGTTAATTTGAACCCTTGGATTAAAAGTTTTAAGATTGACCTAGGTATGAGATTGAATTCAGTGCTTTGCCTTAGCCTTAACATCATTATTGATTAGATGACTTCCACTTTGCCTTATAAAAAGTAAAGAAATTATTAAAAGTAAAAGGGGATGATTAGAGTATGAGACATGAATATCAAATATGACGTGCATCGAAGCACATTTCTTGACTAACAAACAAAACATGATTAAAAAAAGGGTGAAAGGAAAGTAATTCGATTTCAATATGGCTAGTTTATGTGCTTAAGCTATTAGATAGGTTTAATGGTATGAAAGAGCAAAAGGTGCCCTTTAGACATATTTTTGTAATTGAGCTTTGAAGTTATCACATCATACCATATAACATACTTTTCAAGGTTGACTCAACCCAAGGTTCATATTGGCTGCTATGAGAATTCCTTGTGTACGAACATGAATGATCATAGCATATGGTACACTTTTTCTAAAAAATTATCATATTTTTCGTTGGATTGCTAGACTCAACCTAGTTGACTCACAAGGACATGGAAAATGATAAAGTTGTGCGCAACTTCAATTTTTGATATATTGCTGAAAGTTACAATTCACATTGTTATATAAGGAAATAAAGGCAATAAGGGCATGGGTCCAATTCAGTTTATTGGGGGACTCCTAATTCCCACCAAATTATATCAAGATACCTAATTGTTGACTCAACCGAGTCAACCAATAAATAGTGCCAAGTGATTACATTACTTGGGGGCTTAGGTCACGTGCATAATAAAGTGTCACGTGAGCCTATTTATTACGCGAGTTAACTCATCATGAAATTAGCGTGGGGGCTAATGTTTGGGGGCCTAGCTTGAGTCCATTTCGTTTGTTTGGTTGGCTTGACAAAAGAAAATTTTGAGGATTAGTTCTATGTCCAACTCGGTCGAGTCTACAGACTCCGCTGAGTTAAGTAGCTCAATTTATAATCCATTGTTGTATATTTAGAGGCTTAGTTCAAGTTCGTAATAAAGGTCCCATGTGACCCAATTTGTTACTTGAGGAAGCTCGATTTAAAAGTAGTATGGGGGTTAATCTTATACCCAACTTGATTGAGTTTAGGGACTTTATTGAGGTGAGAGGTTCAGCCCATAATTATAACCCACTGAAATAAAATGATTATATCTATGAACTTTGTGATTTCTGTTTGTTCAAGTTTTTTAGGTCGATTCAACAAATTATTATGAGGTAAAAATGTCGATTCCTCCTAGACTCGAGCATTACTCTATGAGGCGAGTAATACAAAAATTAAATAAGGTGATAAAGTCGGTTCCTCCTAGACCCAAGCACTACTCTATGAGGTGAGTGATGCGAAAATCAAATAAGACGAGAAGGTTGGTTCTTTTTAGACTCAAATATGTGCTATGAGGTGAGTAATGCGAAAATCCAATATGGCTGGTTCCTTTTAGACCCGAGCATCACTCTACGATGTGAGTGATGTGAAAATCCAATATGACCAGCTCCTCTTGGACCCGAGCATCACTCTATGCGAAAACCCAATAAAATGAGAAGGTTGGTTCTATGTAAATCGAACTTCACTCTGAGGGGAGTGGAACGAATTTTTACAAGGACAGGGCGGCTATGGTTCTTCTATTATTTATAAAAGTCTTGGATCGTTTTGGAATCCAAGCCTGATTTGGGACTTTGATTGGATATTCTATCGTTAATCAAAATCTTTGATCATTTTGGGATTCAAGTCTGATTTCGGATTTCGATCGGTTATTCTAATGTTTATCAAAGTCTTGGATCGTTTCGGGATCCAAGCCTGATCTTGGATTTCGGTCGATTATTTTATTATTTATCAAAGTATTTGATCGTTTTGGGATTCAAGCTTGATATGGATTTCGGTCGATTATTATATTGTTTATCAAAGTCTTGGATCATTTTAGAATCTAAACCCAATCTGGGACTGTGATCGATTTTTCTATTATTTATCAAAGTTTTGGATCGTTTTGGGATCCAAGCCCAATTTGGGATTTCAGTCGGTTATTCTATTATTTATTTAAATCTTGGATCGTTCGGGATCCAAGCCTGATTTGGGATTTCATTTGATTCTTCAATCATTTGTCAAAATTTTGGTTCGTTGAGGAAATCAAATCCAGCTTGCAGTCAATTTTATTATTGAAATATTTACTTATTATGGGAGCTCAACCGAGTTGAATATCAAGTTTGCAAAAAATAAGCTCAAGGGATAAAAAATCATAAGTTAAAATATAAAAAATGATGCTCAATTAAGTTAGAAGTATTTTTCAAAGGTGGATCTCGATACATCAATCTCCACTTTTGACAGGGGCCTGTGTGGAGGGATAAAATTGTCTACCATCCGGATCGTCCATTCACACCATCAACACACATCTTGAAGTAGACACATATGACATCATTTGAAGAGAATTTTATCTTATTAAGGAAGAATCATAATTTAAGAGGATTCTTCCCCTTTTCATGTAATAATTAATTTGGATAAAGGATAATATGGTTAATTGTAACTTAATTAGGGTTAGAACTCTTTTTAGGATTTTTTATTTAATGGTCCTGAGGTCATTGTAAAAAGAAAGGAAAATGAGGGGGAAGAAGGTAGAGAAAAAGGGAAGAGGAAAGAGAAAAAGACGGAGGGGGGAGGAGAGGAGGCTATGTAACCGTAAGATTATAGTGAAACGGCTCCCCGAGTCTGTGAACGTAGATACGTTTGTTGAACCACGTAAAAAATCTTTGTCTTTTCTATTCTTTTTTCATGTTTTTATTATTATTTTGTGGATTGAATGTCAAAATCGTGATTGAGATCGATTTATCACAAAATCGGCCTCTACAACACCCATGAGACAAATTGAAGTAAGAAAATTAACTGACTTGTCCGACTCGCTAAAAACATGGACAAACTTGATATCTTCAAATTGCTGGATCAAGTTTTAAATCGGAAAAATTCTGAGTTCCACACTCCAAGGGACATTGCAATCTCTCTTGAAGATATGTTTAGAGTCTGATTGAACCACTACCTTGCTACAGTTCTCTTCAATAACTAACTTGAGGCCTATTCAATACCTTTGAAGCTCATGAAAGAGGGCAGCTGCAGCAACATTAACGTAGTCCCTGATCAGAGTTCCGTACCCACCCCTAGAACTAGAATAGGAACCATCTGGATTAATAAACCCAGCACCCCATTTGCATAGTCTCCATGCTTTATGGTTTTACCTTGTTATTTGTTCTTAGTATGTTTAATCTGTCTAGCTGAATGAAAATGGTGTTTGGCCATATCACCATCCTAAAAAGTTTAGAGAACTTCTATTGGCACACCTATGATTACTTACAATATATGCATAACACCACCAGTAAGATTAAAGAAACACCAAAATTATCTCATATGATTTCTTGCAAAAACTTAACTGAAGAAATCCTAAAATGAAGAAGAGGAAGTATGAGAAAAAAAAAAAAAACAATTTCTTTTAAACTAAATCCAAGAGTTTTAAAATGAATGGCTACTGAATTTCCACTTAATTTTTTTTTTTTTTTCAAAATTCATAAAATTTCGTCCTCCACAACTTGAAGCATGGAATCATGTTGTGGATGCCAAGAGGTGAGTCCAAGGACACCTAGTAAGGCTAGGGGGACACTTTCAAAAACCTAGAAGAAGCCCTAGATTTCAAAATCCCATATGAATGAAATTTCCCTAAAATATCTCTCTTTCTCTCTTTAGAGCATTTTGAGAAGAAATATGTTCTATGATTTTCTAAGAAATGAAGAGAATCATAGCAGAAAAGTAAAAAAGAGAATCTACATCTGAACACATCATTTAATTTGACAAAGTTAGTGTTATAAGAAAAATTGTTGGGCCAATATAAATTCTCAAAGTGTACCTGACTAAAATCATTTATCTTCATTTTCCCCCTTTTAATTAAAGATTTCTTTTTTAAATGAAAGACTCTAGCATAAGAAACATATATTAAAAATCCCAATCAATTGACCCCCTTCATGCATCTAAACCATGTTTTACAAAATTTTCTACTAAACCCACTATGTGAAAACTTCATATACAAGCCCCTTAAAAAAGGGAAAAAAGCAAAAAAAAAAAATAATAATAACAAAAAAAACAAAAAAAAAAGGGACTACATATAGATGAATATTAAGGATTGAAGGTCAAGAAACTGCCACTCCATCTCCATTGCTATCCATTAAACAAAACCTGGTCGGCTTGGGTTGGAAATTCCTTCTCCTTCTAAGATCCTGGCTTGATGGTTTGATGATTTGTAGAAGGAAATCCTTCAAACAATTTGCTTTGATGATCATTTTCGATTCTGATCGATTCACAGAATTCGATGCAACATGAACCGTAGATCGACTCAAAATCTTCTGAGAATTTCTGTGATAACTACATCGGAATGAACCTGGGTGTGTGGTAGGAGAACACAAACATGTGCGTGTAGGGGTGTGGTGATGCTTTGAATTAGAAGATGCATTAGTAGTAGCCATTGTTGAGAGAGTCTCTCTTAATTTCAAGACTTATTATTGGTTCTATAGTGCAAGCTAAACCATTGCTAAGGGCAGGAAGTTGTGGGCTTTTATAACCCCAATTAATGAGTCTATGACGATTGTGCCCCTTGATTTAATAAAAATTACAATAGTACTTATAAGATGACATATTTGCCCCTACCATCCTTTAACTAGCCTCTTGGGGGCTGTTTTAAAAACTGAACCGATAATGAGATTGAGTATTAATTTATCAAATTGGTCCAACCATGGTTTAATGTTGTATACATTTTTCCACAAATATCTTCATTTATGTTTTTAATTAAAGGACAATACTTGAAGAAAACTTACATTTCATTAGTTGGATCGATTTAATTACAAAATCTGATCAAACCATTGGTTTAGTCCATTTTTTAAAATATAGTTGCTGATAAAAAATAAAAATAAAAAAAGTTGGGGGACTGCTTTTTTTATTGCATTAGGTCGTAAGATGTTGGTTTAATAATAACTCGAATTTGTCAAAAACAAAATTTGAAAAAAAACA
Organism: Akebia trifoliata; assembly: GCF_017979445.1. Classification (NCBI taxonomy): domain Eukaryota; kingdom Viridiplantae; phylum Streptophyta; class Magnoliopsida; order Ranunculales; family Lardizabalaceae; genus Akebia; species Akebia trifoliata. The sequence continues at coordinate 20,713,737 of NC_141384.1, read as the reverse complement.
AAAAATAAAAAGTTGTCTAAGTCAATTCTTGCCTTCGAAGTTTTTAAGAAGGAAAATCCTGAAGTAACATTGAAATTGACATTGTTTTAGACATTATTGACGTGGATGCGTCTATAAAATTATAGATGCTTTTCATCAAAATATGAGTGAGAAGCATCGATGGTTCTATTCACACCAATGTCCCAAATGATGTCAATTTCAATTTATTATTTTTTAACAACAATGCCCTCAATCTTTTAGTTAATGATTAAATATTTCTTAAAATGTATTTGGGAATTTAAAACATTTTACAAAAGGTTCAAACTTTTAATATAATTATCAAAATGTCAAAAAAAAAAAAAAAAAAAAAGTTGTTTCGAAAAAAATAGACCCTAAACCCTACCATCCAACCATTAAAAAAGCAATGAAAATATTTCATTTTTTTTAGAAGAAGCTCTGCTAGACAAATAATGGTTGTAAATGAGGGATGGAAGGTGCACCTTTGGAGCTTAGGAGATCAGTATTTGCAAAGACCATACCCATGTTTTGGAACTTCGACTGATCAACTCAAATATCAAGTTGAATAATAATACAACTACTAACTTTTATTTTTTATATCGGTAATTCAAATATTAACTTAACATTTGATGATGGTCCATAGTGCTCTAACACCATCTATATTTTAATATTGAAATTTGTTTACCAGTAATATCTTGAAGAAGCAAATGGACTTTTTCTAATGAATGTATGATGTGGGAAAAAAAATTATGTAACAAATCGTGACCGAAGTTTAATGCTAGTTACAACTTCTAATTAGCTGCCACACAATAATTCATACTCCATATTATTATTCATTAGAAACATACATAATTTAATCCAAAATGTTACCATCTCTTAGTTAATGATGAAAAAGGCTCATCTTCTCTCGTCACATAACCCTAAACTATTTTGATTAATGTTATCAAATAACACAATTTTGAAGAAAAATGTTTCCAAAATCCAAAAACAATATTTTCTAATCATTGACATCGAACAATCCATACTGCAATTCTATATACAAGTGATTTCGTAAAAGTATTTTGATTGAAGGTAGAGCTATTTCAAGTATGACTTAAAAGAGTGACCAACTCTTAGTACAATAGGGACGAAATAACCAATTTTCGATTTAGGTGGAAATCAGAGTACCCCCTACTCTATCTACCAATTATGCTTTTATATTTGATTATTTCCAATTATCTTTCAATACACGATAATCCATAAGATATTATTATACTCATTAGGAAATATATACATTTTTTTTTCTTTTAAAAAATTTGGTTATAAGTAATTTTTTTATACTTTAGATTTATGTTGTTAAACCCAAAATGTCCTCATCTTTTTAGTTAATGAAAAAATGTCTAAGATTATATCTCTCACTTTCACTCTCCACATAATTGGAAATTTTCAAATAATACAAAATTCTAAATTTGTTTCAGTATTCAAAAGCACTTTTTGAAGATTATCATCAATTAGTCTATATTGCAATCTCAATTCTTATATCATAATGATTTCATAAAAAGTACTTTGATTAAAGGTAGAGCTATGTCAAGTAGGAGGTGAAGAGTTGTCAAACTCCTCACGTGGGCTATTTTATAATTTATTAAAGATTTGTGCTGGAGTGAATGCAATGATGATGTGGAGGTGCACATAGAACCACAAATGCTTTTCCTCGAGATACAAATGAAAAAAATCTATGGTTCAATACACACCTCCACATTAGCACAATGCCAAACATAGTGTCTAATGCAATTACTTCAACATTTTCGTTTACTGAAACAGCATCAAAATTAATTATTATAAGAGCCTTGTTACATTGACTAGAAATAATACTCAGATGTACTGAAAAGCATCGACTGTTCTAGGGTGCTGCTTCATGGATATCTACCTTGGGAAGGTTGAAAGCGGAAGGAAGTAGAAATATGTAAAATTATCCCTCCTAAAAAGATTATTCCGAAATAAATGGGCAAAGGAGCTAACAGAGGCTTAGATCCAGTCTAGCCGCCACCAATAATAAATGTAGTGTTGCAGTGAGTTCAATAGCTAGGAAGGATTGTGCATGCAGGTTCTAAATGACTTTTAATGATTTACTTGTTGGGACCAACGTTATCATCTAGTCAATCAGTGATTGCTTTATGAGTAGAATATGTATCATAACTGCAAGTTTTTTAAAAATTGTCTTAATGGGCATCCAAAGCCCTAGTCATTTGGCTTTTGTCCTTATAAGGGCAATTAAGATTAAAACATTTTCGTGAGGACATTTACAACTGAATTATTTTTTTGTAGGGTATAATGATGAAATTTTTAATCTGTCGTTATTATCTATCCTAATAACTCATAAATTTTAATCGATGAAAAAAAATACTTATAATCTTGTGGGGGGCAAGTACCCCCCTCTGCCCTTATTATAAATCCGCCTGTCTGTCTCTGAGTATAGCTTTTATATCTCGAGTTCTACACATTTGAATACTACAACGATTGTTATTTCAAGTCATTTCAGCATTTTTTTTATTATAAAGGTATTATAGAATAACTATAAAACAACTACATGAAATTTCGAGACCATCTTTACTTTATCACAATGTGTTCTTAGGCCATTGGTCGGTTGAATAGGTGGTTTGCTCTTCTTGTCATCTAGCACTCCCAGCGAGATTGACACATGTGACGTGTCATGCGGATTCTGTGTGACACATATTTTGATTTGAAAAAGACAAGGGCATCTTACCAAACCCTACACACTTTTGACGCACAAATTAACAAAACATAGTCATGGACACCTCACCCTCATTATTCCCAAACCTCCCCAAAACTGTGCTATGTGTGTGTGGTGTGCGTTGGCCTTTCAGACTAAAAGTGATGTGGACTCATGTTGGTCAGTATCTTTATTTATAAATGTCAAATTGATAATTAATCAAATGGGTTATTCTAATTAGAGTGATTTCGACATTCCACAAGTTTGGATGAATATTTGATATGCCCCTTTATGTTTTCAAATTGATAACATCTCCCACTAGCTTTGGTCATCTCTGAACGACTAATGGAAAACAATGTAAATACCCTCACCATCAACTTTAAGTCAAAATGCTTTGCTTTTCCTTTTATTAATCCATCATCTTCAAGCTCTTCAACCTATGTGGTACATTATTTTTAATCGATTTATTAACCTTATTTTCAATCCATTTTATTCTTATAGCCTTGGCTTAAGTACAAAACCCTTAGTTTTCCTTAAGGATGACAATGGGCAAAGGTGGAGTTAGGATTTTCTCTTAAAGGGGGAAAATTATATTTAATGACAAGGTTCTAGAGGTTGGAGATGACTTGTTTTAATTCGAACATTTATTTATTGTAATTAGAAGTTTCTCATTAGCATGTGAGAAAATCCAGGTCAAGAGAACAATATTTTATCATTACAACATTTTTGATCTACAGCGACGGATTTTTCCACCGCTACAAGGTAATTTTTTCGCCGGTAAAAACTATTGCGGCGATGAACAACGGAACCAAAGATCCGTCGTTGTTTCCTCCGTCGCTAACTATAGCAGTGGATAATGTATTCCGTTGTTGCAGGTAGTACATTTAGCGGCGGATATTAATATCCGTTGCAATAGGTTGAATTTTTAACAAATTGAATATAATACATATAGCAGCGGATATTAAGATCCGCTGCAATATGTCAATTTTTTAATAAATAGAATATAATACATATAGCGGCGGATATTAAGATCCGCTACAATAGGTCAATTTTTTTTAAAAAAAATATAACACATATAGCGACGGATCTTAATATCCACCGCAATAGGTCAATTTTTTTTAAAAAAAATATAACACATATAGCGACGGATCTTAATATCCACCGCAATAGGTCAATTTTTTTTAAAAAAAATATAGCACATATAGTGGCGGATATTAAAATCCGCTGCTATATGCTTTTTTTTTAAAAAATTTTTTTATTATATATCCTTCAAAAACAATATATAAAGACGGAATTTGTATCCATTGCTGTAATTTTTTTTCATATATATATATATACACATTTAAACCTGTGTCCTCCAACCTGTACAAATTGAAAACTTTAAAATAAATAATATAAGAGAGCTGCTATTGCCACACTAACTTTTAATATATAAATCAACCCCTACAAACTACAATACCCAAGGCACGTATGAACGTGTGCTGCACACGTACAAATGTTATTTCTATGTGTGTGAGTTTTGATGCATATTCAAATGATGAGACGACCCAATGTTATTTGCATGTTATGATGGTGGATGAAAGACATAAAGATGATGATGGTGCACAAACCTAGGTGATTTCCCGCAAGACAATCCACGTTCTACTTCTACAATCCCTGTCCTCTGAATAAAACCCATATCTGTCTACCTTTGCCCTTGGTCTGCAACATTCGTCATACATATAAAGTCATGGCTTGTACTTTGTCAGACACTTAACAAATAATTCATGTAGACAAAAAGTCAATCCAGTCTTAATCAATTTGTGTAGTTGGTAACACTAGAGAAAGATCTATCATCCTTAGATCAACAAAACTTTGAACCAAAAAGAAAAAGAAAAAATTATGGGTTCTTATGACAGAGGATCAAATGCAGATAATACAAGGAAGAAATAATAAATATAAGTAACAATTTATGAGATATACTTAGTTTACTAGAATTGCAGAATTTAGGATCCCCCTAACAAGATTCAAATGAAATACCACATCGTTTCTTCAAATCAGTAGCAAACATTGTTCCTCATTATTTTTAATAAAAGATAATCTTCTCACCTAATCTATTAAAGAAAACATTCACTAATACTTTCAAAGCTCGGTAAAAAAAATAAACATCCAAGTCATTCCTCCTTTGCTTGCTCTTCATCTAGTTTCATCTTGGCCTACAAGAGGAAAAAAGAGTATCCAGTCTTCTATCAAAACAAAAACAAAGAGAGAAATGGGAGAGTGACAAATTGACCTACATTAAGAAAGCAAATACCACAAAGTAAAAATGCCATAACATTGGAATTGATTTGAGAACCCACATCTCCATATCTTGAGATTATAATAGTGCCAGTCATGTAAGTATTGATCTTCCCCTTTACAACTCCATAAGGATTTTTTGGACAGGCATATAGGTGAGGTAGTTAATGCAACTATTTAGTATGTCAGTGCGGCCAGCCATTTTATCAAAAATAAAAAATAGACAATTTCGTTAATAACATTTATACAACAGGGTCAGAAATTGGAATTTATATCCATCCTTTCTGTGTTGATTTACATATATCTCTAAATCTATTGGAGAATTGCTTGGACTAAGGTTTCTATGCTTATACAAACAATTTCTGATTATGACCTTTCTGAAAAACTTCATAGCTTACAACAGTTGTTAGGATGATCTTCGTCATCCATCAATCATTTGCAGTTCAGTTTTCACTAGCAGCACTATGGATGCTTTTTACACTATTATAGCCCTATAAAGGTTGGTTGCATATTAGAAATTATCCCAACATAAATGAGGATCCTAGACAACAACTATAGAAGACCAATGTGTAAATTATCCCAACATAATCGTAGTTCTATTCATTCTTGTCTGTGGTTTCTCAAAGCTGCCTGTTTGTTTTATACATATTGACACAAGATGGATCTAGTGATATTTAGTTAGACTACAAGGTTCCTTCCCATGAGCAATAGAATGATGTGCTTCAATTTGATATGCAGTTGCACTATTTACATTTAAGTAGTTGAGCCAACCAACTAACTACTCCAAAAGACCATCGAAGAACATGTCATGGGAACATTTGTGAAATCAGCATAAAAGATATAGATTAAAATTAATCGGAATAATAATTTTTCTATTTTACTTGTTTTGTTACCCGTGTGTTGTTTTTATTCTAAAACCATCAAGCATCACATAATTTCAAATAAATGTTATAATTGGGAACATTTTGTTCTTTTCAGCCTTGTTGTTTTTTGTCATTTGGTGGAAGCAAAGAGGAATGTATGCCACATATAATGATTTAGCCACTATGCACTTGTTATTTGCTTTTACATGCTATAATATATGATATGGCCTAGTTCATCACACTTCTTTTTCCCTCTTTTAGGTGTATTCCACATCAATAGCAATGCTACTGACAATTGCTCTTTTCTTCATTAACAGATTTCTTTTGTTTTCTAATTTTCATTTGTAAATTGATTTTTTTATGGGACAAAATGTGGGCTTTGGGCCAACAAAATATAAACGATGGGCTAGGGCTGCGAGTTTAGCGTTGCAGTAGTGCAGAATTTTTACTGTTTTGACGTAGTGGAAGAAGAAACTCAAGTAGATAAGAACTCGTTTTCATTGTAATATATCTAGACTAACTAATGAAGTTAACATTAAGAGGTTGGGATTGACGACTCTTACTTTTATTCCAAGTCTTGAGAGACCTCTTGAGCTTCATCACAACTTAGAACAAGGGATTCCACCTCACAGGACACTCCCAAGCTTCCCCAACCAACTAAAGGAATCCCTCCATAATGCTGAATAAGTGCTGAATTTGGGCTTTTTTGACGTAGTGCAAATTAAGTTTCCATTTGGGAGAAGTCCTGAGGGTTAGAGAGTGTAAGAAATAGTAAGAGATCAAGATCTTAACCTTGGAAAGGAAAAAAAAAACACAAATCTGAACTAGTACTCACACATAATCCTAAGAAGAAAAGATGAAATCTATTATAGGAACACTAAAATAGCATAAAAATGCAAAGAACCATAAAGAAAAAACCACTTTATTAACAAGATAAATTAGAACACTATAAACTCTAGCCAATAACTAATGGCCTATGATATACTTGAATGCAAATGGGATGAAATTAAGCTCATCAGAATCCAATAACTAATGGCCTATGATATATCTGAATAGTTCAACATTGCTTAAAATACCCATATCTATGTGCTAAGGCAGTGACAATGATTAACATTTTCTTTGTGTGAGTTATGTGGCTGGCAGCAACATACATTATAAAAAAAAAAGGGCAACATGAATTTCTAATATGTTTTATTTAATAATAAAACATATTTTTTCTAAGAACTGATTCTTTAAGTTTAACATGATGGAAACACTAAAAGAACTGTATCGGCATTCAGAGGCAGGTTAAGAGAAAATAAATAAAGTTATGTTTACCAATTACCAATCATTAGTTGGGCAGTTTCAGTTCACTAAAATGGCTATGGCCCTCATTATGAATTTGTCCAAAAGTTCACAATAAAGTTATGTAGCTCCTCATAAACAACTGCAAACAGTTTATACAAGCAAGAGAAAGGTTTGCCTTTCCCTACTACTAGGCTTCCCTAGCACTGCCATTTCAGTAATCTTATCTGCTCCTTCAAATGTATGGCTTCAGAAGAGCAGCAGTTGGTCTTGGGGAGATACACGGACACAAATGAGGGTTTCACTCTCCTCAGACCTTCTTCATGGATTAAGGTCTCTCTCTCTCTTTCTCTGTGTGTGTGTGTGTGTGTGTGTGGTTTTCTTTTGATTTGGTATACATCTTGGCGTGTGGTTTTCTATTTTGATTTGGTGAATTGGTTGATATGTGTATGTTTGGGTAATTTACTGTACAAGTTGATATGATTTTAAACGAATACAAAGAAAATGTTCTTACAAGTGACAGTCCCAAAGCTTGATCTTCTACTCGAGAAACTTCGCAAGCATATGCCTTAAATACAGTCAAATAGAGAAGCTTAAATATGTATTGAATATGACCCTGATATGTATTATTAAAACAGAGTAAATGACAAATAGTTTTGAGACAACAATTCAAGTTTAATTATATAGGGAATAATGTCAAGCAATACTAACACTGAAATTGTGCCCAACACTATAACAGGTTTCGACCATATCGATCAGCTATAACTCCCCAAAGAACAGAAGTTAAAGCTCTTCCAAACATATATGAAACTCCTACAACACATTAAACGCATTATAAGCTTTGTATTATGAAGTACTCAAATGAGATACCATCGTTAACACGTGCTCACCCACAAAACCAGTATAGATCCAATATCTTCTTCCCTTTCCGCAATATGAAAGTCTTGTATCTACAATGAAATTTACTTTATAGGAATATTTAGCACAAATTTGAAGTGAAACACGAACACTACACTATGTAACACAGTGTCATTGGTTCATAGGCAACTTTAAGAGTACATTGTGACCATTATTCAATCACACAAAACACTTAGCATTAAAGGATAAACACAGATTTATTCGTCAGGATTTACGAATCTCAATGTTTTGTTTGCCTTTTTTCCTTACTACGTTAATCAAGCTAGTCCTACTCTTATCCAATTATGTAACAATATACTCAAGTTTCTCATATAGCGAGAACAGGATCAGTTGAGAATCAGTTATCAAGAAATCTCCATCAGAAGGAATTAAAGGATAAACACAGATTTTGTACTATTTTAATAGCCAACTTGCATACCTTCCCTTCGGGTTTGTTCCTTTACGGAACTAGAGGAGAATGGTATCTTCTGCAAGCACATCCTGGTCGTAGAGAGATCTCACAATTACAGAGAATAACTTCATTAGTTTGGCATCCTTGTAGCATTGGATCTGAACTTTGTACAGGAGTTCCAGCTCAAACTTTCCACTTGTACAAAAGGTATTCTGAAGTTTTGCCCATGTTTTTACCTGTCCAAAAACACACATTCCGGTCAACAAATTTAAAATTATGAGCTTTCTCGACCTGCCCACCCAAGATAAATAACACCCAAAGAACATCATAATCAAAAGGAGGCATTGTCTAATAAAGAATTGTGCATATCAGGATAGAGAAACTTTTATTGAACATTACCAAGGTTAACTACATGAAAAAATACAAGAGAAAAATGGGGGGAAAAAAAAAGAAAAAGAGGGGTAACGACTTAGATTTAAATAATGTCTGAGATAATAGTCTAATGTTATCATTGTCATAGTCAATCCTTGTCAACGCTGCAGTAAAAGAACTTTCGTGGCACAACAGAAACATCGTTCAAATTAAGACAACATATACGATTCAAAATAAAGACCTGCACTATAAACACTTACTTCCTAAACAAGAGAATGATCACAACTCTGTAACTTAACATGGATATAGTGTCAGACACCAACCTAAGAAACTAATATTCCAATACACCAGCACGGTTTGTTCCATGTATATGAGAGATTTTTAATTAAGTAATTTCATATGGTATACAACTTAATGGAAAATTGTATATACATATGCTGAAAATAGAGAAAAAAAAGACAAAATATAGAGGATAAATTACAATGTGACTAAACTGTTTTTGAGACATGAACACACTTTTCCTTTTATTTATGAATACATGAACACACTGGTGTTAACACTGAAAAAAAATTAAAATATAACAGAATTATAAGAAAGATGGGTGACTTACCTCGGACCAATAAAAAACATGGGTGATTAAGAAGTATAGGTAGTCAAGTCTATGATGTTTGGCAGAAAAATGACAGGAAGGAAGCACTTCAATCATCAGCTGAAGTAAGCAATCAAGCTTAGTTGAAGGAAACTCTTCATGGTCCTGGCCATATGAATTCAACAAAGAGATTTGTGAGAAATACCACCCACATAGAGGGGAGGCAAGTAAAAAATCGATGGTCAAAAGAATATCCTGAAATGACCATTTTCATAAACCTCAGTTCTATCATACATAAAGATGGATAGATTGAGGAGGATGTTACCCAAAGAATTATAGTTGGATGGTTAAAAAAGTAACATGTCATTTAAGCCCCAATTAAAAAGGAGCATGGAAGTTGAATGTTTCAAAAGAGCCCAAAAAAAACCCAAAAGAACATGGATTGAGCCAGTGAGAGTTGATATGGGTATACCTACAGCAACAAAAGTCATGTAGCTAGAAAAAATGAAAACAATTTCAAATATCTAATTGCTTGCACTATAAGAACATGAACCCAAGGATATTGATAATGACATCACAAGGAACATAACCACTAAAAAAGTGACTATATCACTCGTTCCATAAGGCTGGACACATAGAAAAGGGTGGTCACAAAAACAGGACCTTTTACCTATTAGAAAAGGCTTTTCAGATTGTTTGGATTGAAAGCGAGAAACCATGGAACTAGGGAAACCCAATAAATTTGAAATAGGCCTACTGATTTAGTTTAAAAAGAATCAGAAGTAGAAAATCAATAAACTGACTGAGCTTCTCAAGATAATGCAGTGAGAACAATCATTGATTCAGATAAGACTTCTGTTACAACACAAAAAAAATTGCAATCATTAACAAGGAATGTGCCATGCTTCAAATTGTAGACTTGAATCCATGTGATTTGATTTCTCTCATCATTCAAAATTTGAAAGGAACTGCTATTTAAGTAAGATGAATGTTATCAAGAATTACAAGGCTTATCTATATTTATGCTAAATGGAATGACAAACTTGAAAATGAAAATGACAAGAAACATTTAAAAGTACAACATAACAAGGACCTGAATTCAATTAGGCAGTCAACGACCATAACAGAGCATAATTCTTGTCATATAATTAATTTCTATATGAGATGATGTGATTGGACAAGTGAAAATGACTCTAAGATTGAGACCAATAGAATGAGGGGGTTAACAATCGCAATTGTATAGTGTAAAAGTTGAATTGGATCTGCACCCTACACGTTTGAATCTGAGTAAAGTACGATTTGACGCTGCCCAAAAGTGTGGTATGTAAGAATTTTATACCTCTTCAGCATAACATAGTTGAGCATAAACGTATGAATTTTATAATTATATTAACGTGGTAACTATCTAGTTTTTAAATATGCAGCCATGAATGACCGATGGTGTATCTTATATAGATGGCTAGATATCTATCGTGACATACATCCACACAGGCTCCACCTTGAGACTACAACAGAATCACCTTTGAGATGCTATTCAATGATGCATGACACACCACAACGCTTCAAAACAGTGTGGCATAGATGACTTTGACACTAAGCAGTAGTAGAATAGTTTTACGTTTTGTGCACACCAAGGGTACTGCTAAGAAACTTTACTCTTTGTCCATCAAGGGCACTACATCATCTCTGATAGGGTGTCCTTGCTCCTTATTTAAGGTTCAAGCAGCCCCCCATTACAATACTAAGACCACTCATGTAATCAAACCAATATCAGTACCAATTAACCAACCAACCAATATTAAACCAACATTTACAATTCAGTTCTCATTTCCAAGTCCAAATATAGAAGAATAAATTTTGTTGTGTAATGTAATCTAATCTTCTTTGTACAAAAAAGATTATGAAAGAACAAAATTAGAAACAAACACATTTTAGAAAATGTAGGAATAACTCCAGTATGTCATAAACAAAGAGAAAGTCGACTAAGATGATTTGGGCACATTCAACTATTGAACACATTTTCAATAATAAAATTGCATACTTGTTTAAGGTCAATTTGACAGTGTAAATTAAGATAATGGATATTAGTAAAACAAACCAATTTTGATATCAAGAACTGGGTGCCTAACACCTTCCAATTTCATAATTGATCCATTTACCCTATTTGGTAGTGAACCATACCTTGCCATATTAAAAAATTACTTTTCGATACCCAGGGATTGGTGTTCTGTTTCTAACCAAGGTCGGGTGATTTTTTGCCACGTGAAAATTTTGGGACTGGCTGGCCGTATGGTTAGTGGTCCATCCTTTGGTGAATCTACGTACCAAAACTATTTGATAACTTGTATCCACTTGATCTAAACTCTTGAAAAAGAGTTTAAATCTAATGATTAGAAATCATTCTTAAGGCAATGCTGTAATCAATGGATGCAAATCACCAATCAAATTGAGCTTTTGTGTAGATTCGCCGACGAATAAACCACATAATCAGTGAGTCACCAAAAATGCCACATGGCATAAAATGAGGTGCCACCTGACCTTGGTTAGGAAGGTGTGATCTCCACTTTCCAGCATAGGTTAAAATAAATGGATCAGATTAGTCCAGAAAACAGATCCATACAATCAGATAGCTTAAAATCTGGATCATGGATTTGGGTTCTAATAAGGATCCAAACTAATAAACTAGCACACCTAGTCCATTTATGATCTTAAAAACTCCCATATTATTTTTAGTGGACTTGGAGGGGAATCAAAATGTTTGAAACCTCTGCCTATATAACTCTCGTCGAAGTAAGATCTCCAAAATCTGAAAAACTTCAAGCTCTGATTATGGTTTTGAGTGTTCAGTCGGTCAATAATAGAACCATAGAGCTGGAAGACCATTTGCTGAAATTTGGGGTCAAGATTTTTGGAATTTTGGGTATTGTTCTATTTCCAATTTTATAAGCCCAAGGGTCATCATCATATATACGAGTTGGAAACTCGAATCCATTTTCACCATCAACTCTGTCAAGAAAAATATACTTCGTTGGGCCATTTTCAGATAATTTTTTCCTACTCAATCCAAATCCTCTTCTCACCATTCTACTAGGGTCATTGTCAGTGGTACTTTCCTCCCCCATCCCACATGTGCTCATTTCTACTTGGCAGCAATGTGTCATAACAGCAATCACTTGCTGCCATTTCTATCCACAGCAGCTTCCACCTTCCTATTTAATGTGTTTGAAAGTTGTGCCTCTACATGACAAACTAATCTGCTAGTAGGATTGGACGATAAGTTTAGTACAAGTCAAGCAATTTTGATTTATAATCTGTACGACACGTTACTAAGATAGTAAAATGGTGGGGTGTGTGGCACAAATAACTAACCTTGTTAGTGCTGATCATGAGCAAGTTTGGCTCAAGTTGCATATGTGATCATATTATGAAGTGTTAGCAGTCAATGGGACACAATGGTTAAATTGTATTAAAGGAAGTACACTCAATATAAAATCACCCAATAGACTACAATATAACTAAATAAATGATTGGAAACCATGCCATTAACACATGTGGACTAAGCACTGCATTACATCCAAATTCAGGACAATAGTTGAAATACATTAAAAAGATATATATATATATATATATATATATATATATATACAAAGGAAGGGGGTTTAGCCAATTTAAGGAACAATTCAAAACAAACTGATTATCACTAAAAACATTTACAGATGGGGGGCAAAAATGGTGCTGCAACTTCTGTTCTTTGCTCAATGACGGTAGATTCCCATCCTAGTATTATATGTATCCCTCAGATTTTTTCTGTATGCATCTATCTCAAGTTCTGTGTGTGGTTTTGGCAGTGTTAAGACATTAAATTAAACATGTGTCAATTATTGTGATTGAAATATATCGGTTTCAACAGCAACATGCACGAAATGTATAAATCAATGTTTATTTGTCAATATTCTGCTCGAAGGCATTGTTCATCTACATTTCTGTTGAAATGAACAGTGGTTTGCGCTTAAATAATAAAAAATGGAAGGAAAATGTCAATATCGATTAGTGAAAATGTCTTTTGATTGAAACTTGTTAATATGAAAGTGCCAAAAACATGAAGTATGGAGACCATGGATCCAATACAATAAGAAATTTCAAGGCATTTAACTCTGTCATAGTTCTTTTCATATTGTAACGACTGAAAACTTGTGGATCACTAAAGTTTGTAAGCAGGGGCGGATTTATAGTGGGGGCTGTAGAGGCACTTTCCCCCACAAGAATTTTCAAAGTACATCGATTAGTGAACTATTGCTACAGGACACACCCAGCCATGATGACCAGGCAATTGATAGCATTAAACGACCAATATACTTTCAATTACCAGTAGAAGATGTCCAATGGATCAAGGTCAGAACAAGTATCAATGTTGTTTATACATGATTGACAACATGCATAGAACTTGCACACCTACAAATGGGTTGTTTTATGGTTGTTGATATTAGAATAACCATACGGAGAAATTCTTTATCGCATTTATAAAATAGGTAGGAGAGATGAACACTCTTTAAAAAAATTGCGACTTTCCATCACACACACACACACAAACACAATTGTCAGGCTATCTCCATAAATTTCAATTTCACAACCACATTGAGAATATTATTAAAAAATAAAAATATAAAATAATAATAAAAAAGCTGTATAGCTTGTCAACCAACTATAAATTAGATTAAACATTGAAAAAAATAAAAAATAAAAGTTCTCACTACTGCACAATAAGAGTTCAGTAACTTCTCTTCTCTAGGTTATCAATAATCAGTTTAAAAATATAATTTGGATGTCATTATTTAGAAAATTTGGGACTTTCCATTACAAATCTAGGGTTTCTGCCTAATAGCTTCTAAAACATTCACATATTATTAACAAAAGAGTTGCTGAGATTCCAACTCGAAGTTAATTGCAAATTTTTGCATCGAAAAGCTAGGGTTTCAGCCCGAAAACATGTAGAACAATCGTAGTTCAACATCAAAAGAATACCTGAGATGCGAATCAAAATTGAAGATTGAGGAGAGTTGGTGGCAGCTGAGGTTGAGGGTTCAAGTCCCTCCTTCCGCTCCTGGCGGTACAGGCCAGATATGGTGGCGAAACAATCCGGCGTCAACCCTCACGACAGCGATCACGAAGTTGCTGCTACAAAAAACGATGAAATCAAGGGCCGAACCAAGCCTCTAAACGGAAGGGTCGACTGAAACTCCAATCGAAACTCAAACGGAAGAACAAATGGATAAAACTCCAAGTTTTAGGGATTTCAAAGAGATGGAGAGAATGAGAAGAGAAAATGGCAGCCTTCGCCCTCTAAAATTACCGCGGTTTTGAACCTTCGTCCTAAAAAAAATTACCGCGAAAACTCTTTTGGAGTATACTCTATAGCTGCGGTACATACAATCCACTCTTATAGTCAATTAAAAAAAATTCCCCAGCGAAAAAACAATTATTTTTTAGTGGCGGATCTCCTCATCCGCTGCTATATTAATTTTTTTAAAAAATTAATAAAAACGAATTCATTAATCGAATTTTTTACATTAAAAAATTAATTTTTAGTAGCGGATATACTAATTCGCTGCTATATTCAATTTAAAAAAAAAAAATAAAGAAATTAATTTTATAACGACGGATAAATTCATCCGCTGCTATATTCAATCTCACTAAAATGAAATATTTTATATTTAAAAAAATCCATTCTATAGCGGCGGATTTAATAATCCGCTACTATATTCAATTAAAAAATTTTATACTAAAAAAAAATAAAAAATAAAAAATATTTTTTAGTGGCGGAAAAATTAATCCGCTGTTATATTCACTTTTCATTAAATATTTAAATTTTCATTTTATAGTGGCGGATATAGTAATCCGTCGCTATATTCAATTTAAAATAAATTGGTACAAAAAAAAAAATTAATTTTTTACTGGCGGATTTTCCAATCCGCTACTACATTAAATTTAAAAAAATTATTTAAAAAGAAATTTTGGTTTTTTAGCGGCGGATATACTGTTCCGCTGCTGTAGGAATTGAATAAACGGATTTGACATTTACGTGGATACCTATCGCAACGGATATAATTATCCGCTGCAATAAGTACACATATAGAGGCGGATAAAATGATCCGCTGTTATACAACGCCCTTGTTATGTTTAACAACACAAGGCATCTCTTCTTAGCCAAAATGCTTGCACACCAATTGACCTCAGTCTTCTACAATAGACTAATGCAAAGTGACCCATCTACCCTCGTCTTCAACATGAAACCATAAATCCTTTGATTTTTATTTGCAAAATCAGTCATCTTCAACCTCTTTGATAAAATTTAATTTTCAATCTTAAAATTAATCTACTTTTATTTTCAAATGTAAGAACAAGATTTTGAAGTAGAAGATGATGAGATATTTAGTTTTGATAGAAAATTGTAGGATTTTCTACAAGAGATTTAGGTGATATTCAAAACGATGGATAGAAGATGAAGGTAAATAAATTAAAATTAATTTACTAAGATGCGTAAGATCTTGATTAGATCTAATTTTAGGAAGAAAAATTAAGGATTTTTTATTGCAAGTTGAAAATAAGGATGTTTAGGTTTTTTATATTAAGAACAAGATCAATGGAGAGCATGTCATTAGTTTGAAAACCCAAGGGTATCTCAAATATTAACTAAGTTAATAAGAGTTGTGATGAAGCTCGTTTAGTGTCACCTTTAGACTCATCTAAGTAATTTATATTACCTTACCTAGCTAGGGCAAGCAAGGTTGAACCCAAGGAAAGGTATGTGCGTTGATGAAATCAAGAAAATATTTTGCTTTTTTTTTTCAAAAAGGATTGTGGATCAAAATTAAACTTAGAAGGGATTGGTAAGTCTTTTTGGGAGATTAAAAATAACCCAGAAAAGAAAGATTGAAAAACAAAATAACTAAAGCATTAAAGATGATGATTCCACTTTTAACAAAGGATATTATAATCAGAACATCAATTTAATTCCTTATTTTATCTCGATCCAATTAGCAACCAAATGCACATGGATCGGAAAATAAAACTTTTAAAATCTGTGAATATTTGAATCTTTAAGAAATATTTTACTAAGTAAATATACCCTAATAATCATTTATCGATGTCGTGCATAATCCATTTTAAACTTATCTAAGTATGGATTATCACCGTTAGGGTTAGTTTATTACTGAATTTTTTTCCTTGGTGAAATAATTAAGCAATAGAACCAACTGCTAGAATAAATAGTTGCAATGATAACAAAATCATCTTACTATTCGGCTTCATGATCCTCTCTAATGGAGGGATTAGATACGAGTCATCGCAGATCCACAAGAATGATAAAATAAAAGAAGGTAAGTGAAAATAATAGGAACATGGAAATAACTGTAAAACAAAAAGATCTTCCTTGAATCTTTAATCACTTCATACAAAGCCTTTCTCTGATTACATAAAAATAAAAGCTAAAGAAAATAAAATCTAAACTTAACCTAAAATTCTCTCCCAAAAGATGTACATTGAAATAAAGGGTTTGGAATCCTTTAAATAGAAGAAAATTAGGGTTTCTATGTTCTCAGAAAACCCAAATCCTAATTACACAACTTCTAACAAGAAGACCAAGTTAGCGCCACTCAAGCGTGTAATTCCATGAGAATCAAACTACAAGTACCCTCGAAAAAAATTCACGATGCGCAGATGTGACGTGAATCTCGATGTTTTGGAATTGCTAACTAGTTTAAGTCTAGGAACCATGAGATGACTCTGAATGGAATTCGGATCGATCTACGATAAAGACAATGGGTAAGGGGTTAGATTACAGACATCAGAAGATATTAGGCATTGAACCCGTCCAATCCGATTTCTACTACGATCCAAAACTATCTTTTGATCAATGGGAGAAGACTAAAGTCAAACCTAAAGCCAACTAGGGAGACTAAGGTCAAAGTCAAACCTAAAGTCAATCGGGGAGACTAAGGTCATGGCTAAGATTATCTAGGTCAACTAGAGGACCATAGTAAAAATTAATTTGAAAATTGAGTTAAATTAATAAAATGCCACTGAATCAACTCGTAAAATTTAAGAAATATAATAGAAGAAAGGAAAAAAGAAAAAATTATTTTTATTGTGGTCAGGTTTGATATGATCTCTAAAGTAGCCTATGTACCCGAGTTTATTCGGGCAAATCGAACGTAGTTCGAAAAAATGCTCAATTTGAGGATTTATGAAAAAATCGTCGAGCTCTTCGAGTTGACTCACTATGTTTGAATTTGATAAAAATCGAGTTAGTTGATTTTTGAAAATATTTTCTTTTAAAATTATTGAATAATGAGTCATTGAAAAGGTTAGTTGACTCACTGAGTTATTTAAAAATATATTTTTGTTTTTTATTTTTGAAAACTTTTTTAATCAAGTTAATTCGATAAAACTTGAAAAGAAAAACTTACCTTGAGATCCTGATTATTGAAGATTCCTTCAAAGTCTATCGAGTACTTGTTATTGTATGGACACAAAAATCGAGAAGGGGTAATGAGTTTTTGGTGGGCTGCTAACCGAACTTAAGAGAGGCTCTAATAGTGCTTTTGACGTGAGCTCTAATGGGAGGTTTAATGGTTGTGCGACAACACGACGAAAATAGGGTTGTTTAGTTCGATTTTAGGGTTTGTGATGATGAAAAGAAAAGGCGAATGGGTGGGGTTGGAGATGGTAACGATGACTGAACTATAAAGAAGAAGGTGTGCTAGGTTAGGATTGAATGTTGAAAAATGGGTGAGACACTGAACTAGAAGAAGAGATGGAGATTTAATGGTGCTACAATAACTGAAGTTGGACAGAGAGGAGGGATGGCTCGATTTTGTGGCTATTACACATGTAGATGCATGATTTTCGATTACAAGTCCACTTTTACGAAGGTTTGGAGGCACCACCATTCATTTTGTAAGAGGGTGTGAATAGTCACCGATGTAAATTTTTGAAAAATTGTCATTTTCGACGTTTAGTGACTCTCGTTCGGATAAGGTGCTAATCAACTTGAGATTGGGGTAACCAGCTTGATTGGGGAAAATGGAAGGTGTTAGGCACCCTTTTCTCCCCACCAAATTGTGGTAACCTCAACTCAACTCGATCAATTTTTTGGATAAAAATGTAAATAAAATGAAGTGCCACGTGTCGATAACTTGTACCCTAAGTAGGGATTTTCTTTCGACTCGATTATGGGATCAACCCATCGAAGGGGATGATCCCTATAAACTATTAGCCTTGGGGATTACATTTATTTTTGAAAAAGTGTTGGCTATAGTTACGAATTCATTCTCATGAGTTGAGAAGAATCTGAATTTCTATTGTCTCAAAATATTTTAAAAGGTTTAAAATTGATTTTAATTTTTGAAAGAAATTACAACCCCCATACTTTCAATTGAATCGAAATCCGATCTATTGGAGATAGAAGAAAGAAAGCATTACATCCTAAGTCTTTCTAAAAATAAAATAAAGAGAGGAGGAAGATTATAGAAAAGGGAGGTGAAGAGGGTAAAGAGAGAGAGAGAGAAAGCGGGCGGGGGGGGGATTTTCTTTGAACCCACCTTGAAACTTCAATCTTCTTTTCTTTTTATTAATTTTTTTATGTCCTTAGTAATTTATGAGAATGTTACTTTTTGTATGATTGAAGGAATAGGGGAGAGATGATGAAAGAATTGAAGTGAGTGTAATACTTTTATGTGAGACTTGGGGAAGAATTGATTACCAATTTTTGGGGAGAGGATGGGGTATTTATA
Source organism: Akebia trifoliata (assembly GCF_017979445.1). Lineage (NCBI taxonomy): Eukaryota > Viridiplantae > Streptophyta > Magnoliopsida > Ranunculales > Lardizabalaceae > Akebia > Akebia trifoliata. Next base: position 20,694,545 of record NC_141384.1, on the reverse strand, counting down.
GATGTTTAGGGGTTACTTTAGGGATATAGTGGGGTGAATTGTTGGGAGAGTAGAGAATGACATAGGTTTAAAAGGTGAGGGGTATGAAATTTATAGTTATAATGAGGGTAGTTATGTAATGAAGGTAAGTGGGTTGTATTTGGATCTTACTCAATGCATTTGGGTAGAGTATTTAGTGAGATGAGATGGGTGATGTGAGATGGAAAGAATGGGAGTGTATGGAGTTAGGTGTTGGATTGTGTGTTATGTTGATTAAAGAAGTGAGGTGTTTAAATTAGAAGAATGAGTTGTGTAAGGGGTTAGGTGTTTGAGCTTTTAGGAGGGTTGAGGGGATGATGACATGTGGCAAAAAGAAGGAAAGATTAGGCGATTTAGATGAATTGATTGGAGATGAGTGTTGGTTGGAGATAAGGGATGTGGGTTTTGTTTGTACAAGTGGACTTGTAAGAAATGATGATGGGAGGTGTGGGTTGTGATGTGAGTTGGTAGAGTATTTAGAGAAAGTGATGGGTTAGGGTGTAGGGGATAGGGATTGTGATGTGGGTGGTTGGTTGTGTTAGAGAAGAGTAAGGTGGGTAAGTTAGGGAAGGGTATGGGTTGAGGTGATTTTTTGAGAGAAGTGATGTGGGTAGATGGATGGTTAGAGAAAGATGATGGGGATAGGTAGTTAGATGAGGGAAGTGAGATGGGGTGATGACATGTGTCATTTTTAATGATAAAAAATGATGATTGGTTGATGTGGATAATGGTTAGTGGGTTATGATTATTGATATGGATGTGGATTGGATATGGATAATGGTTTTTGGGTTTTAATGTATTGGGCTTGGGTTTTGGAAAGGTTGTAGGTTATTTTGGATTGGGTAGGGTTTGTTTTGAATTGGATTTTTTTAGGGTGAGTATGTTTTAGGTTTTAAATGGTGTGGGATTAGATTTAGGTTAGGGGATAAGGTGAGAAATTAATTTTGAAAGGTTGAAGGTTTGTGGGCCTTAGGGTTTTTTCTAGATTCGGAGGTGGAGCGGTGAGGGTTATGGAAGATGATGGGTATCCCAAATCTCATTTTACATTTATTTATCTATTTAGGGATTTTGGGAATCATCGGATCAATCAAAATGTCATTTTTCGCCGAATTGGGCAATAGAGGCCCGTTGGTGAATTTTATTGAGAATTTGGTATTTTGATTTCGAAATTGGAGCAATAAATATTGGAAGATATGGGGTCCCAAGTCTCATTTGGTGGATCCCTTAAAACTTGAAGGGGTTTTAGGGACCTTAAATCGATGAAAGTGCCACGTGTTGACAAATTGGGCTTTTTAGGCCCGTTAACAAGTTTTATTAGAAATCTGGTATCTTTGATTTTGGGGGCGGAGCGGTGAAGGTGGGGGTACACCGAATCTTTTTGGGTGGGCCTACTAGGCCCTTAGAAGGTCTTAGGATCCTCCAAATTAATGAAAATGTCGCATTTCATGATTCAGGCCTTTGAGGTGCGTTGGCAAATTTTATTAAAAAATCAGTATTTTTGGACCCTTCCGAATGAGGGCTTGTTCAAATTGGGGTGTCTACAACACATAGGTGAAAAAAGTGAGGTCAGTTCAATTTTTTAGATGATGAATATAATGAAAGGGGGTTAATAGGGCTCCTAGGCTATTATAAAATGAATAGAAGAAAGTGTTGATGGTCTGTGGAGGTAGTGATAATAAAAACATGTGGAAGTAGGTTGCTTGATGAAAATAGTGGAAATGAGATGATGGGTCTAGTTTGTTAATGGTGGAGAGAGGATGAGAAAGATAAAGTGGAATATGTTGGAAGTTGTTAATTGTGTTGGGTATGACAAAGAAGAAAAAAAATGGGAAGAAAAGGATGAAGGAGGCGAATGGTGGTGCTGAAGAAGAAATGAAAAAGATGGAGGTGGAGACTGCGATGAAACTTGTAGAAGATGGCAAGAACTTCTTCTTCTCTCTTCTTTTTTCTTTCTTTTTTATTCTATTTTTTCTTTGCTTATTATCGATTTAGTGCCTCTGCTTGTTGTCAATTGATGAATATCCTTTTCTGATTTTTTTTTCTTTCTTATCGACCTCCAAATTGCTAATTTTCCACCCCTTGTTGTCGATTCGGTCTACCTTCCTATTGAAAGTAGTTCGATTGCTTTTTATAGAGGATGGAGGATGAGATGGAGTCCCATTGGGACTCCCTCTCCTCGGTCAGACCTTAGTGATGAGATTGAGTCCCTATGAGATTCCCTCTCCTTGGTTGAACCTTAGTGATGAGGTTGAGTCCTTATGGCAAAACCTTTGTCTTTTTTGTCGAACTTAGACTTCTAACTTGATTGGGTTATTGGGAGGATAATTAGCTAAAATGCTCAATGAATCCTAATTGATTGATTTTAAGATGGTTTGATTAGTCGATTGATTTTATTTATTAATTAGTTGATGAAAGATTTTAGATTTTTGAAAATTTAAAAATTTAATTAGTCGTATTGTAATTCAATTTGTGATATTTCATTGGTCAATTGATGTTTGATTTTAAGATTGACTAGTTAGAATTACTATTTGATTAATTGTTGATCGAAATAGTCGAAGGTGATCGGTTTGATAGAAAAAATTTAAATTTTAATTCAAGTTTTGATATTCGAATGTAGCTTCAATTTCATAATTTCATGTGATCAACATGTGTCATTCTACGTGCAAAAAATCATAATTTCATGTGATGAAAATCTTCATTTTATATAAGAAAATTCATCATTTTATCTTAAGAAAATTCATCATTTCATGTGAAAATTTTTAGTCTTCCTAAACTCGGAAGCTCTAGAGTTTCTCGTGTGCATGAATATTATTAGAATTTTATTTTTCAGTAACGTTTTCCTAAGAATTGAGGTTTCTATAAAAAAATCGAACGTCAAGGGTATTTAGGTTATTTTTGTAATTTTTCACAGATTTCTCCATTTTTATTGATTATATTCTCATTAGATTCGAAATCACATTCTGAGACTACTAAAAGTAGTTTTAATGCATTTTGGAGGTGTGAGATCCATTAGGGGTATTTTCATCATTTCATCAATATTTTAATATTTTGGTGAACGATTTTGTTTGGTTGCAATGTGATTCTTTCTAAGTCTCAAGGTTTCATTATCCTAATGTTGCGAGGTCTCTATATCATCAAAATGTGTAACGATAATAATCGTATGTACTTTTTTATGTCGAGCATAAAGTGTGGCATTATTAAGCGTGCATAATTTCTAAGTTGAGTGTTTCGAAAAGGAAAAAAATCGGATATGATTAGGAAAGGAAAAAAGAAGAGGACTTCTCACGAGCTTTCGATTCTCTGCATGAATTATGTGCTCATCATTAGGGATTTACAGTAATCGAGTAACAAATTGTCAAATCAGGTGATTGTAACAGATTCGATAGATTGCATATTACATATTTAGAATATTTGGAGTATAGTTGACTTATCCTTTGGAATCTTCTAAGTTAGAAAAGCCAGTCATTTAGAATATTTTAGTTTCCTTATTCTTTGGCTTTCTCAATTGTATATACATGTATATATATTTGTGCATTCTACATTAATACCATACCAAAAATACTTTTCCATTCAACTCTGCTATGGTATCAGAGCCATTGGCTCACGCTTACACAAAAACATAATATCTTTCTTCCTTTTTTTTCTTTCTTTCCTTCACCACCATTGTTGCTTGCTTACTGCTACTGTCATCATGGAATCACAGTCTTCACCAGTGCACGTCTCCTCCTCGGCCCAGTCCACACCCGCTGTCGTCACGGTTCAACCGGTCACTGCAGCCACTAATTCAACTGATCACCGCACCATGTCAACCATCATTGCACTCAATGTTGCTGCGCAAGCGCCATTGAAGCTTACCACCTCGAATTATTTTTCATGGCGCCTACAATTCTCCACTCTTCTCACCGGCTATGATTTGCTCGGATTTATCGGTGGCACACACCCATGTCCTGAGCAAACCATCACGGTCAATGGCGCCACAACCGTTAACCCAGCCCATCACACATGGGTACGTCAAGATCAACTCATCTTGAATGCTATACTTGGTTCGCTGTCTCCGACTTTGATTCCCTTTATTGCAACCGCCCGAACATCTCGTGATGCTTGGTTGACCTTGGCCCTCACTTATGGTAAACCGACGCGTGGTCGAATAACCCATTTGAAAACTCAACTAAGTAACCCCATCAAAGGCTCCCAGACGATCACCGAGTTTATGCGAAATATAAAAACAAAAGTAGATGACCTTGCAATGATGAATGCCCCAGTTGACATTGAGGATCTTACCATCAAGATTCTTAATGGTCTTGATGTGGACTATACAGAACTTGCTAATGCTATTCAAGCACGAGAGACGACGATTTAATTTGAAGAACTACATGAGATGCTCCTCAACCGCGAAACCCACAATGCCGCCAAGAAGGGCAACCAAATATCCTTCCTGGTTACTGCCAATGCAGCTGCTAGGTCTGGACCACCAAACAGGTTGAATAATCGCCCCACGGGTTCGCCACAAACCAGTCCTTTTCAATCTTCTAGGACATGGACTCCCCGAACACCACAGACACAGAGTCAACGTGGCCCTCGTCCTTACCTTGGACGCTGCCAATTGTGCGAACAACAAGGACATTCTGCTAAGAGGTGTCCAACTCTCAAACATTCATCGTGGACTGGTTCGACGGCACCACAGACTCAAAATAGGCCCGGATATGCTTCTCCTCAAGCCAACGCTGCAACCTATTCTCTCGCTCCATCCTCATCTGAATGGATTCTAGACTCGGGTGCCACACATCATGTCACAACGGATCTTGCTAATCTTTCATTCCATTCTCCATATGAGGGTTCAGATGATGTTGTCATTGGCAACGGTGCAGGCTTGAACATTACCCATATAGGTTCTCTCTTTCCACCTTATAATCCTTCTTCCCTTAAATTTTCAAATGCCCTTTGTGTGCCTTTAATGAACAAAAATCTGTTATCTGTCTCCCAACTTTGCAAAAATAATAATGTTATTGTTGTTTTCACTCCAACACACTTTCAGGTGAAGGATCCTTGCACGGGGGTCATCCTCCATCAAGGTCCACTTAAAGGCTGCATCTACTCTTGGTCTTCATTGTTGGGTGGGTCGACATCACCACTGGCCTTTTCTTTATCCCATGAACCTTTTTCTTTATGGCATAGTCGTTTAGGTCATCCTTCCAACAGAGTCATGCGTCATTTGTCGTTGTCCAAATTTGTGTCATGTTCTTATAGTTCATCAAGTAATTTTCATTGTAATGCCTGTCTATGCAATAAAAGCCACAAATTACCCTTTCATGATTCCACACTTGTATCCAATTCTCCTCTTGATTTGGTGTTTTCGGGTGTCTGGACTTCTCCGATTTTATCATGTGATGCTATAAATATTATGTGATTTTTGTTGATCATTATACCAAATATATCTGGTTCTATCCATTTAAAAATAAATCTGATGTTCTGGCTGTGTTTAAATGCTTCAAATCACTTGTGGAAAAACGTTTCAATCGACATACTGTCACACTTTACACAGACAATGGTGGAGAATATATAGCTCTCAGAGATTTCCTTGGGACTTATGGTATCTCTCAATTGACGACCCCACCTCACAGACCTGAACATAATGGTTTTTCAGAACGTAGACATCGCCACATTGTTAAAACAAGTTTAACGTTACTTCACCAAGCGTCCGTCCCCTCCTCGTTTTGGCCCTTTGCATTTGCTACCGCTACCTATCTCATTAACCTGATGCCCAAACGAAACCTATCCATGAAATCAGCCTTTGAGTGTCTCTTTCAAACTCCTCCTAACTTCTTCAAACTTCGGGTGTTCGGGTGTCTTTGTTATCCTTGGCTACGTCCTTACACATCTCACAAGTTGGAATCTCGTTCTCGTCCTTGTGCATTTCTTGGTTATTCCCTTACTCAAAGTGCTTACCTATGTTATGATCTGTCATCTCAAAAAATTTACGTCTCTCGTCATGTTGTGTTTGTCGAGTCTAAGTTTCCATTTCAATTGTCTTCTTTGGGTAGTGTTGGTGTTGATTCCCCCAGTGGATTGCCGGATATGGTACCGTCTGAGGTGGCCGAGGGGGCCTCTCTGCCGGGTTATCCTTTGCCAGTTCCTCCACCCCCACCTACTACCGAAGCTACCTTGCCCAATTTGCCTCCTAATCCTACACCCAGAGATCTCTCACCGTCCCCTCTACTCTTCCCACAGACCACTTCCTGTGAGATACCTCCCATGACCTCCTCTCCTACTGACACCCAACAGAATCTTCCCCGTAGTGACCCACCTGCTTTACCACTTCCCACTTCCCTCCACCCAATGGTAACTCGATCCAAGAATAACATCATCAAATTGAACCCAAAGTATAGCCTCACCGTTGCTTCTGAACTGGATACCATTGAGCCTACCTCTCACACTCACGCTCTCAAAAATCCACGTTGGCGTGTAGCTATGTCCGAAGAATTCGATGTTCTACTTCGCAATGGTATCTGGGACTTGGTACCTCCTGATACGTCTCAGAATATAGTTGGTTGTAAATGGGTTTTTCGTATCAAGCAGAAACTCGATGGTACCATCGATCGCTACAAGGCCCGACTTGTAGCGAAAGGCTTTCATCAACGACCAGGGCTTGACTATCATGACACGTTTAGCCCAGTGGCTAAACCCACCACAATTTGGGTTCTCTTCTCCTTAGTGGTTTCCCGAGGTTGGACTCTCCGTCAAATGGATGTTAATAATGCTTTTCTGCAGGGTCCATTAGATGAAGATGTATTTATGTCCCAACCGCCGGGATTTGTTGATCCTAATCTTTCCACCTATGTGTGTAAGCTCAACAAAGCCATCTATGGTCTTAAGCAAGCTCCATGAGCGTGGTACAATGAATTGCGTCGATTTCTTCTTGAGGTTGGTTTTATAAATTCCATATCAGATGCATCACTATTTATTTATCGTCATGGGGAGACTACCATGTATCTTCTGGTATATGTTGATGACCTGATTCTTACGGGGAGTGATGATAAAGCCATCCATAATTTTGTTGATCAGTTGGGTTCTCGTTTTTCAATTAAAGATCTAGGTGCTTTATCATATTTCCTTGGTATTGAGGTTGTTTCTTGTCCAGAGGGCCTACGCCTCACTCAACATAAATATCTTCTAGATATTCTTACCAAGCACAACATGGAAAATTCTAAACCCGTTCAGACACCGCTAGCCACCTCCTCTTCCTTGTAGCTCCATGATGGTTCTCCACCTGCGGATGCAACACTTTATCGTCAGACAGTTGGCAGCTTACAGTATCTTCTCATTAGTCATCCTGACATTGCCTTTGCTGTCAACAAGCTATCCCAGTTCATGCATGCTCCGACGACTCATCATTGGGGCGCTGTTAAGCGTCTCCTTCGGTACCTCAATGGTACACGGTCCTATGGTATTCGATTGCAGCAACACATCTCTTTGACTCTCATGCCTTTTATGATGCAGATTGGGCCGGTGATCCTGATGATCGTACCTCTACAGGTGCCTATATTATTTTTCTTGGTCCTAATCCTATCTCTTGGAGTTCAAAGAAACAACGTTCTGTTGCTCGCTCTTCCACAGAAACTGAGTATCGAGCAATTGCTTCTGCCGCTGCAGAACTTCATTGGGTACGTTTCTACTTGAAGAACTTGGTGTCTCGATCAGTGTTCCACCAACTCTTTATAGTGACAACATTGGGGCAACATATATAAGCGCAAATCCGGTCTTCCATTCTCGCATGAAACATATCGCTCTGGACTATCATTTTGTTCGTGAACTAGTGCAAAATGGTCGCCTTCGAGTCTCTCATGTTTCTTCTGCAGATTAGTTGGCAGATGCACTAACTAAACCGCTCTCTCGTTGTCGGCTCAAGGATATTTCTGTCAAGATTGGTGTCTCCACTGGAGCACCATCTTGAGGGGGCCTAACAGATCCGATAGATTGCATATTACATATTTAGAATATTTGGAGTATAGTTGACTTATCCTTTGGAATCTTCTAAGTTAGGAAAGCCAATCATTTAGAATATTTTAGTTTCGTTATTCTTTGGCTTTCTCAATTGTATATACATGTATATATATTATGCATTCTACATTAATACCATACCAGAAATACTTTTCTATTCAACTCTGTTAGATTGTAAAAATGAATATTTATAGATGTCCCTTTTTGACAGAAGGTGTAATTAAACTAGATAACAAATCTATTTAGTAGATAATATGTCATCTGAATGCCAAAGTTAGTAACATTCATTTTACAACCTAATTTGGCAATTCATCGAGACGTTTGAATCTTCGAGGGTAAGACTTTTCCCGAACTAAAGAATGCTAGGTCATGGAGCATGAGCTCTCATTGATAGAAGGCGATTAAAATATGCTAAACCTCAATAAGATCAAAATAAAATGCAGTATGTGCTTGTGTAATGCCTTGAGAATTGATCGGATCCTTGAGTGTAAAAGCTCTCCTCGATTAAAGGTGATAAAATATTGATAAAAACTTGATAAAACATCGATAAAACTTGAGAAATGTTTTGTAAAGAATGCACGTGTGCAGGGAATGTATATAATGATAAAATAATATAAATAGATTCTCAATTTTTTCAACCTCTAGATGACGAAGCCTTGGTATTTTTGAGCTACAACTTAATGAAGTCTTGAGATAGATATGCTTGTGTTTTGATGAACTAAAGTCACGGTATTGTTGGAATCAGAAAGATTGAAAAAATTACAATATATTCAGACTCAGAATGATTGGATGGCGTCACGGTATCTTCGAACTCTAGATCAATGCCACTATATTTTTGGGTTTGCGAAGTTGTCTAAGCCATAGTATTTTCGATCTAAAAAATGTTGGCAATCACTGCATTTTTGGACTCAAGGGATCGAAACCACTATATTTTTGGGTTTGTGGAATTCATATGAACCATGGTATCTTCGAGTTTAGGGTATTGGGAGAAATGATATTGTTATACTTAAGATGTTGTAGGAACTTCATTAAATCCTACTTAAACACATATTTTAGGGTTAGAAAAGTTGGAGTCTTGTTTTTCGGACTTGAACTTGTGAGGACCACATATCTCAAGCTGGGATTTATAGAAGCTTCATTACAAACCTATTCGAACTCATATTCTAGGGTTGAAAAAGTTGAACACCTTAGTAGTCTCACACCAATGAGTTTGATCTTGAAAATAAATAGCAATCTTAGAAGATTTACACCACATTTTTTGAAAGGTTTGATGACATAGAAGTTATATACCAACGAGTTTGATTTTGAAAATAAATGGAAACCTTCGAAGATTTACTCCAAAATTTTGAAAAAGTCAGATGCCTTGGAGGTCTTATACCAACGAGTTTGATTTTGAAAATAAATGAAAATCTTAGAGGATTCACATCAGAATTTTTGGAAGTTTAGATGTTCTAGAAGTTTTATACCAACGAGTTTGATTTTGAAAATAAATGGAAACCTTGGAAGATTAACACCAAAATTTTGAAAAAGTCAGATGCCTTGGACGTCTTATACCAACAAGTTTGATTTTGAAAATAAATGAAAATCTTAGAGGATTTACATCAAAAAATTTGAAAGTTCAGATGTTCTAGAAGTTTTATACCTATGAGTTTGATTTTGAAAATAAATGGAAACCTTCGAAGATTTACACCACAATTTTGAAAAAGTCAGATGCCTTGGAGGTCTTATACCAACGAGTTTGATTTTAAAAATAAATGGAAACTTTAGAGGATTCACATCAAAATTTTCGAAAGTTCAGATGTTCTAGAAGTTTTATACCAATGAGTTTGATTTTAAAAATAAATGGAAACCTTGGAGAATTTACACCGAAATTTTTGAATGGTTGGATGCCTTGGAGGTTTTATACCAACGAGTTTGATTTTAAAAATAAATGAAAGCCTTAGAGGATTCATACCAAAATTTTCAGAAGGTTGGATGCCTTGAAAGTCATATATTGATAATTTTACTTTTGAAAATAAGTGAAAATCTTAGAGGATTCATACCAAATTTTTTCGAAAAGTAGGATGCCTTAGAAGTCTTATACCAAGAAATTTGGTTTTGAAAATAAATGGAAACCTTAGTTGATTCATACCAAATTTTTTGAAAGGTCAAATGTCTTGGATGTATCATACCAACGAGTTTGTTTTTTTCATTTTTTTAGAGTTGTGATGTTGTCGGACTCTGATCAGCTAGGCCTTGATATTGGCTTATCATGCATTTGAATTCATAATAAGCATTGGATTCCATTAGACTTATGGACTTTAAGAGTAATTTTTCATTTTGATCATGTGATTAGGAGTGAAATTTTTGATCAATGGTGACTATTCGAAAATACCCTTGGTTTAAAACTGACTTCTAACCGGAGCTTAACTATGAAATTGATGAACTTAATTGAACTTGAAGAAGTATGGATAAGAGACAATACACTTTGACAAATAAGAAACAAAAGAATTTGACATTCTTTTAAATTTTCAAGATTCTTAAGATTATCATATGCCCAATAAAGAATTGATCATTTTCTTTAATATTGAGAGATATTTGAGTTGGATTCAAAATTTTGATAATGATTAGAATAGAAGATTTTATTCTTCGAAGTGAGTCAATGATCTTACGTTTTCCTTTTTGAAGTACTTGGACAAGTAAAACTACTCTTGAAGATACAACACATTTGAGATAACTTCAAAGTCTCTTTCTACTTCGATGTTGTTCTAGTTGGAGATGAGTTTTTTTTTTTTATACAAGAAGATCAATGTGGTTGTTCGAACATGTTATGATGCTTGCCATTATTTTTGAATAAGAATTTTCATAGATTTTCATTTCAGTGGGATTTTTTTTTGATAGCCTAGTGTTTGCTTAAGTCGTCTTTCAGGTTTGTCACTTAGTGGATTTGTGTTTTCTTTTTCCTAAGGTGCCTTGATTTTTGTCAAGGTCAAAATTTTAGATTTTTTAACCTAGTAGGCTCTTCTTTTTTATGGTTAGGCTCCGACTTTTGTCTAAATCACCCTTTTGGATTTTCAACTTAGTTGACTTTCTTTTCTCTTGATGATCTTGAAGATTTTAGTTCGACAACTTTTTGTTCTTATTCCTTAACCAAATCAATTAGTGTTCAAGAAAGCTTAGGATAAGTTTTAGAAGAAAAGAGGTGTAAGGCTCAAATTTCTAAAATATCTCTAGTTTGATATTCTATTTTTCTACCAATTCTTTTGATTATCTCATTTTCTAGAATGCCCCTGGTTTGGTATTGTTGTCCTTTTTGTACTTTTCGATAGGCGAATGCCTTTTGAATGACATTTTTTCTTGAGAAAGTTTTTTGGTACCTTTCTAAGAGAATATATTTTTAATTTTTTTGTATGATTGGGTTTGTATTAACTTTTTAGATTGCCTATGTATCTTAATTTTTATTCAAGATTAGGTCAAAACGTAGTTTAGAGAAAAGACTATACTCCCGGTGTTGGTAGGTGTGGTTTTAAAAAAGAAGAGGCCATTGATTTTTTGATATAAGTTGCAAGGGACTAAAAAATGATTTTTTTTTTTTTTGTTTTGAAATTTTCTTGTAGGTAAGAAAGGGAGGATGGTTCGGTAAAAAAAGGCCTTCCCAGGTGAAACATCATTTGATCTGGCTAAGGTTCTAGAAACCCGATGTTTTGATTGATTTGTCGAGTTAGGTTTCTTTTGGAGAACAAATGTAATGTCTCGGAAGGTCTCCGATCAGTAGGATTTGCACAAAGACTTGAATGTCGCTTATTGAGTGTGATGAAGTCATTCTACTTCACGAGGTCAAGTTATTCAAGTCTTATTGGAATCGTTCAATTCTTGAAAATTTATGAAAATCTTTCATTTATGAAGTGAGACGTATGATGGTTATTTTTTCAGATGTTAATTTTGTCGGTCTTGTTGATAGCTTCAAATGCATCGTTATGATAACCTTGACCTTGAGAATCACCTTTGTGGTCATGTCTTGATCGGTCCAATATTCGGGTGCAACATGGTTCGCTGTTAATACATGTAATGCCTTCCACATTCTCATAGGACCATGAAAAAAAATTGTCATTATCGAATTTCTCAAGTAAGTCTACTATTTTTACATATTCCTTTGGGGACAAGGCAATGTCAAATCACTATTCTTAGGTGTATTTTTTTAATTCTAATATTTATCAAATTTGGTTATTGAGCTCATGACTCTTCTTCGTGTTAGATTTTATGCTCGAATCATTATTACACGCATGATAATTAAAAGATTCTTTTATTTCATTAGAATTGAGAAAAAGCTTTGATAACAAATATTGACGGACTCAACTAAAGTTTAATTGACCAATGACTGATATAACTACTGAAATGACTGACATGATTGATTGAATAAAAGGTAATATGACTGACACGACTAATTGAATTTAGTGACTAATATAACTAAGACAAAATTCGAAATGACTTATGGATAGTTGACTTCAAACTTTGAAGTTGAGAAAAAATGCTCAGATGGACTGATTACGATATGGTAAGACGACTTTTTTAATGGGCCCAAAGTGATGCAACCGATGACTTAAAATGTTTAGGAACAATTATGACTTGATCAAAATGAACTCAGATTAATTGTTGATTCAGAAAGACTAATTCTTAACCACATAATTCAAGATTTAAGATGAAATAGTCCAAATCTGGTGGTAATGATTGAGTCCAAATGTATTACAAGCCTATAGTGACCACAAAAGTGATAAAGATTGGTCGAGGTCTAACCCTAATTGGGTTGGTCAGATCAATTGATTAAATCACAAGACTAAATCCTTTATTGTGAATTGGTTTGAACATTTGAATCTAAAATCAATTGGTCCAACCGGTTTAACATTGACCAGTTTTATATATTTACCAATTGAGCCAACTTGTTCAGCTTAATTGAAAATTTTCACTAATTTTATTGGGTTGTACCAATATTACAGATCGGTCCACCCACTTACTTGTTGGTCAGATTGAAGAATTGCAACCTGGGAACATCTATAGTCGATTTGGGTCGTGTCTTAATAGGACCGCACCTAGATTTGGGTATCTAAGCTCGTTATATGATTAAGGTTAGGTTAAGACAAAGTTGAGGTCACTTCAGCCTGAGACACTAGTATACCTCATAGTTACACCTAGTTAGATAATACCCAAAGGTACTGGATTGAACCTGTCGCATTGCATGCGTCGCCCGTGTCTCGAAGGACCATGTTGGCTATGTTCCAACTACGAGGCTATCGAGGGATAAAGAATGATGCAATCATCAAATATACATGTATGTGTGTATGTGTAAAGGGACAGGGTGTGTCCGAGATTATTTTGTGAGTTATAAACATGCAAGAAAAAATCATCATAAAAGATAAAAAGAGATAGAAAGAAATAACCAAAAACGAAAGCAAGTCTAAACTACAATCCTTTTGGGTCAACTGGGTTAACGCAAAGAAAATTCAATCAATCGAAAAGGTCTTAGATCAAGTCAAGTTTAATCTTAATTCCCTAACGGAGTCGCCATTGAAAATATCCTTAAAACAATCCGCGATGTGCCAATACAATGCGAATCCTGGTGTTTTGGAGTTGCCACCTAGTTTAGGTCTAGGAACCATGAAATAACTTAGAATGGAGTTTCGACCATTCTATGATAAGGGTAATGGGTAAGGCGTTAGATTATGGGCATAGGAATGTATTAAGCACCAAGCCCGCTTAATCGAGATAATCGGTGTCTACTCCGATCCAAGATTATCTTATGATCAACGGAAGAAGACAAATGTCAAATTATGGTAAAAGTCAAACCTAAAGCCAACTAAGATGACTAAGGTCAAACTCAAACCTAAAATCTACTGAGAAGTCTAAAGTCAAGGATATGATTATCTAGGTCAAACCTAAGGTTAACTAGAGGATTACGATGAAAGTCAAAGGTCAAATTTATTTTGAAAATTGAATTAAATTAAAAAAAACCACCGAGTCAACTTGTAAACTTTGAGAAAAATAATAGAAGAAAAGAAAAAAAGAGAACTTTATTTTTGTTATGATCAAGTTTGAATGATCTTTCAAGTTGCTTATGTACCTCAGACTAAACGTAATTCAAAAAAAAAAAAATGCTCGATCCGAGGATTTTATGAAAATATTGTCGAACTCTTCAAGTTGACTCGACATGTTTGAATTTGATAAAATTGAGTTACTTGATTTTTGAAAATATTTCTTTTGAAATTTTTGAATAATAAGTTATTGAAATGGTGAGTTGACATATCGAGTTATTTAAAAATATTTATTTTTTTTGTTTTTTTTGTTTTTTATTTGTTTTTGAAAACTTTTTGAATTGAGTTAACTTGATAAAACTTAAAAATAAAACTTACCTCGAGATCCTGATTGTCGAGGATTCCTTCAAAATTTGTCGAGCACTCATGATAGTTTGAACACAAAAATTGAGAAAGGATAATGGGCTTTTAGTTTTAATAGGCTGCTAACCGAATCTAAGAAAAGCTCTAATGGTGGTTTGCACGTGAGCTCTAATGGGAGGTTTAGTGGTTGGGTGATAACGTAAAAAAGAGAGGGTTATGTCGTTCGGTTTTAGATTTTTTGATGATGAAAAAGAATAGGTGAATGTATGGGGTTGGAGATGAAGATGATAACCAAATTAGAGAGAAGAGGGTGTGTTGGATTCATATTGAATGTTGAAGAATGGGTAGGAGACTAAACTAGAAGAATAGATGTAGCTTTAATGGTGCTGCAATGGTTGAAGTTGGACAAAGAGGAGGGCTAGATTGATTTTGTGGTTGCTGCACATAAGAGAAAGATGTGATTGGTTTATTTTTTTGGGTGATGAAGATGACGAAAGGAAGGTGATGGGGCTATTATAAAATGAAGAGAATGGAGTGGTGGTGGTGGTTTGTAGAGGTGGTGATGACAGAAACTTGTGGAAGTGGGGTTGCTTAATGAAAATCGTGAGATAGAAATGTGTTGATGGAGGATTGAAAAACAAAGTGAAAAGAAGCTTTGGCTGGTTTGTTATTAGTGGATAAAGGATGAAGAAGATGAAGTGGAATACATTAGAGGTTGTTAATAGTGTTGGATATGATGAAGAAGAAGAGTGGGAAGAAGAGGATGAAGGAGGTGAATTGTATCGCTGAAGAAGAAACGAAGAAAATGGAGGTCGAGGTTGTGATAAAGCTTGGAAAAGAAGATAAGAGATTCTTCTTCTCTTTTTGATTTTTTTGTTTTGTTTTTTCTTTGCTTATTGCCAATTTGATGCCTTTGCTTTCTGTCAATTGATGAGCCTCCTTTTTCATTTTTTTTATTTTTTATCGACCTCTAAGCTAATGATTTTTTATCCCTTGTTATCGATTCAATCTATCGATTCAGTCGATTACTTTTTATAGAGGATAGAGGATGAGGTGGGGTCCCATTAGGACTCCCTCTCCTTGGCTGAACATTAGTGATTAGGTTGAGTCCCTATGGGACTCTCTCACACTATCATTTTTTTCTCTTTTGGTTGAACTTAAACTCCTAATTTCATTGGGTTATTGGGAGAATGATCTCACTTTTTACGACTTAATTAGCTTAAATGCTCGATGGATCTTAATCTTAATTGGTTTTATTTATCAATTGGATGATGAAAGATTTTTAGATTTTTTAAATTTTAAAATTTTAATTGGTCGTATTGGTAATTCAATTTGTGATATTTAATTGATCGATTGATAGTTGATTTTAAGATTTATTGGTTAGAATTATTTTTTGATTAATCGTTGATCAAAATAGTCAAAGGTGTTTAGTTTGATTGAAAAACTTTAAGTTTTGATTGTCGAGTATAGCTTCAATTTCATAATTTCATGTAATCGACGAGGTCATTCTACATATAAAAATTATCATTTTATGTGAAAAAATTCATCTTTTCTTGTGAAATTTTTTGATTTTCTTAAGTGTGAGATCTATAGATTATCTCGATAATTGTTAGAAGTTTATTTTTCAATCATGTTTACCTAAGAATTGATGTTTCTAAGTAAAAGTTAAAAATCAAGGGACATTTTAGTTATTTTTATGATTTTTCATAGATTTCTCCATTTTCAATGATTTTAGTTTACTTAGTTTCGAAATCACATTTTGAAACTAATGAAGATATTTTCGAGACATTTTGAAGGTGTGAAACCCACAGAGGTTATTTTCATCATTTTGTTAATTTTTCTAAATTTTGACAAATGATTTCGTTTGGTAACAATGTGATTCTTTCTAAGTTTTAAAGTTGCATTCTCCTACCATTGTATAAGAACTCTAGGTCATCAAAATGTATAGCAATCCAAATTGTATGTATTTTCTACATCGAACATAAATGTTGGTGTTCCTAAGTGTGCGTACTTTCTAAGGTGAGCGTTTTGAGAAGATAGATAATAGGGTAAGATTAGAAAAAGAAAAGAGAGAGAGCATCTCATGAGCTTTCTATTCTTTGCATGAATTATGTATTCCTCATTAGAGATTCACAACAGCTAGGTGGCGAGTTGTCAAATCAGGTAGTCACAAAAATAAGATGTCTACACTAGCGCTGCTAGTAAGCCTACTAGTACCAGTACCTTATTGGGTCTTATGATTTTCAACTTTGGGTTAGAGTAATGTCTTAGTCTCTGGAGTGTTTTCTACCTACTGTCGAATCTTGGTTCTTCAGTCATGATCTCTAGAATATTTGTACTTGAACATAATTAATAAGTTAGTTTATTAGGTCCATAATTTAACTGAAATTAAATAAATTAATTATTATCTGGGCCTGCCTAAGTAATAATTTAAGTTAAAATGGGGAATTGGTTAGATAAATTGTGTTAAGGTTGTACATAATTGGGCCTTAAAGTCATTCTTTTAGACCCTGAACATACCCCAAACCTAGATTTTGTTATTCCTGAGTAAAAATAAAGTTCAAACAACTTTCGCAGACTTACTAGATTGCATTTAGCAAATGCAACAAACCCTTAAATCCCTAAATTATCCTTAGTGTACGAGGTTGACTTGTGAGGGTTTGCAAACAATATACTCACAAAATTTAAAACAACTTTGAAGTAAAATGATTAAAATCTAAACTTATATTGAAAAGCTATGGTTAATTATGATTTGTCAATTTTTTGGATGTAACACTGGTATAGAATCCCAACTTTTATTTTTTATGAACAAAATTAGACTTAAATTGACCTTTAATAAATGATATTTCTAATTTAGAAACTTTAGAGATTCGATTTCTTAGAGTGAGTTCTAACCTTTTATCTAACTATGAATAGTTGGATTAACTTGAGTTCAATTCTAAACTTATCATCTTATTTGGAGTTGTGAGAAGTGTGGATGTTCACTTAATACCTTTAAGGGACTTTATATGTGATATTCCATTGTACTCATGTTTTTAAACTTGACGGCTCTTACCCTACCGAAACTCTTAACTCTAAATGTTTTTATTCTTTATTGAATTTTTCAATTTTTTCCTTTTCGTTTTGAGGGATCAATTTTTTTTTTTTTGCACTTTTCACTTTTTTTTTCTTCTGCTTCTTTTTCATACTTTTAAAGAAAAATAGACAACCTTTTTCAAGGTACCCAGTCTAATTCAATGGTTGTACTTCAAGGTGTATTCAATACAGTTCTATTTTTTTCTAACCAGCCAACCAAATAAAATAAGAAAGTTAAAATTCATCAAACCAGATTTTTCCTAATATTCTAGGTGGAAGGAAGAAAGGTAAAAGCTCATTTAATTCAACCTAGACTCTTAGTGACCTTATCAGAAGTAATTCAAAAATTAAGGTAAATTTGCTCTAATATTTGCTTAAGGAAACACTAATAGGGACTCCAGATCAAAGTTTTCAACCAAAGATTGATTTAATATTTTGACCAAATGCTTAAAGATACAAGTTAAGATTGTAAAAATAATACAATGAAACTACCAAAAAAATATTTTTCTTGATTTTTTTTTTCAAATTTTTATGATTTTTGGAATAGAAAGGAAAAGAAAATCCAATAAGTGGAAATCCGACCTTGCATCCCCAAACTTAAACATAATATTATCTTCAATATTTCAATAAGCAAAATGCAAATTCCAAAATTAAAATTGATAAAAGGAAATGAAGTGGGTTGGATATCACTTGAAAAAGATCCTACAATCATATTGTTAATACAATATCTTTTGAAATGAGACAACACACCACTCACCATTGTCGCAACATTGATTGTATCTATTATATTAATTGTGATCATGTTGTATTAGGTCAGAAACACCATAAAAAAATATAGTGCTCATAACCTGGGTGAATGATTTCTAGGCTATGTCGGATAAACACACACCAGTAGTTTCAACCTATATTGTGTAGAATAACGGCAAGACAAAATAACTACAAATAAGAAAATGTAGATTGCCTCCTAGTAGCGTTAAGTTTTACGTCTTCATCAAGCCTTATTGGAATTGAGGTTTTCAACTCGGATTACATGGGTTGCCTCCCAATTAGTGTTAAGTTTAATGTCTTTTGTGAGACCTATGAAAATGGGTGATCTCTAGTAATTTTTCTATTATCAAATTTTACGGACATTGCAATTGATTTTATATCACAAATGTTCCCTAGACAGATTTCTATTGGCTAAATGGCATGACAATTATGTCACAATACACTCAACATCCTACTTATGTTTCCTTGTGTTAAGGAATTCTCTTATTTAGAAATTGTTCAATTACCGTGTTTCCTATATAGGACCGACAAGGTCCTTATAATTCTGTGGAATAATTGGTTGGAAGAGGCACAGACTTTGATCTGTCTTAATGATTTCTAGAGAAGTTCTACTCTTGACGGTGATCAAATTTTTAGGAGTTAATGTATTTGGAGATTATAATTTTTCCTCATATCCTTTAGGACAAGTTTTTCTTTTGAGAATGGATTGATAATCAATTGAGGATGAATTTATTTTTCCTCAAGAGGTTGTTCCAAAGATTGACATGTTGAGATTGTTTCTTCTAGGAATGAATTACCCTTTTTTTCTTGTAATGAAATGGGTTGCTACTTTAGTTGTAAATTGGGGCCGTAACCTAATTGATGTTTATTTGGGCTTTAAAGAGAAGTAGGTCATCAACTATAGATAGACGATCATTGAGTTCTTCATGGAATTGGCATTGCTCACTAAAGGTATCTTGGAAGAATGATGAATTTTTTGGGATTGGGATATCCTCAATTTTGACTTGATTAAACTTTTCTTCTTTTAAGGATGGCATTTGGTGACTTAATTGAATCTCTGTGTTTACTATGATTTGAGCAGTCTTCATCATTATGGACTCTAATGCAACAGATGGTTAAGGAGTTGGAGTAGGAAAATTGTACATTAGATCAAGTTCTACGAATAGTTGAAAAGATGAGTAGGATTGTTAAGGTATCGTGGTCTAGTATGGTAGTTGAGTGTTTTGTCTATGGATGCCTAGATGACTATTTTGAGTGAACTCATTCTGTCTTTATGAGAAATTTGGAGAGGACCAATTTTCCTAATGATATGGTTGATTGGACAGGTTAGGTATCGACGTCAAACAAGAATTGTACTCATTAAAGGTTTGAGATTGCCTTTTCCTTACGATGGATAAGTTTGGGCAACAACTACGTAATCATAACCAGCGCACAACACATAGGACTATGTTCCTCTTGCTATTCCTATGGCATAATCAGACTTATAGAGTAGGTTGTAATTCACTAGATTTGAAAAAGCAATTATCATTTTGTTTAGGCAATTCATCTCACTCAATAGGTTTGATATGACATACTTACGATTGTTCTCCATTTGAGATATCACTTGTACCACTATATACCTCAAATATCTATTAAGCACTAAAAACACACATAGTTGATTCAAACAACAATAAAAAGGAAAAAACTTGACCGAGATATGGTTGCCTAACTCTAGATAGATCATAACTGGGTAGAAGGGCATTCAAATCTTCCAGCTCGGTCTTCTAAAACTAAAATTGGCCAATTTTGTCTCTAGAGCGGGAGCAACGACAATTGTGTAAGCAAGGGTACTCTTATATTACCCCAACATCTTGACTAGACGTAATCTATTTCCCTCGTATCGTCAGGACAAGACCGTGCTTAGGCACCAATCAAATTCAAAGAGCGCAACTAGGACAACTCAAGTGGACTTCTCTTATTAAGATCAAGGCTTATAGTTTAGTTTAATTATTTTTAGAATTATTAGGGGTGTTTATATGAATTAATTATCGCAAGAAAATAATTCAATGATGAAATCTGAATTGAATCTTTAAATTGCCAATTAAATGGTGTACAATTAATTCACACAAAGGCAATACAAAAACCCATTTGCAATGGATTCATGGGTGGGCGAGTCTTACCTCTTGTTTAAGATAGGGGATGAATTAGTTGAGTCGACTTGAGTCATTGACTCTGAACTCAATGTTCGAACCCGAAAGACTGATATAGTTTCATCCCATTATCACCCTTCCCTAAATCTATTAAAAATCAAGCCTTTTGAAAAATGAAAATTTAATTACAAGTTGCCTAATACAGTTTGATCTAAAAATAAAATAAATTTTTTTTTGTTCATTTAAAATTTTCAACTAAAAAATAAAATTTTGTTTTTCGAATCTTTTGAAGTTTCTTCTCTTTGTTTATAATTTTTCTTAAAAATTTCAAAATCCCCAAACTTCCAAAATTTCTCTGATTGATGTTGCAAGATTCGTGTTCATGTATCTGTTTCCGAAATTCGAAAACTGTCATAGAAAAAAATCGAAACAAAAAATTAGTTTATAATTCCAAAAAAATAGGATAAAAATATAAAAAGAGATCATTGTGAGAAGTTTCCAAAAATCTGAACTTTTGATTCCTTGAAAAGGCAATGACGTAGGTAGTCTTACTAACAAGGTTATCTTAGTAAGGAGAAAAAGCTCTGAACTTTTTCAAAAATTTTCTAGAAATTTTGTTATTTTTTTGGTCTCACAGAGATTAAAAAAAGAATAAAAAAAAATTATGGAATAAAACAAATTGATGCGAAAATTTTAAAAAAAAAAAAAAAGCTTGAATCCGAAACTTATGACACCTTCCTTGACAGAGGCGCCATTTTGATGAAGCTCTTTTTGTGTTGCTTTTAGACTAATTAAATAAATTTATTTTACCTTACTTAGCTAAGGAAAGCAATGGTTGAACCCAAGAGAAGGTATGTGAGTTGATAAAATCAAGAAAATATTTTGCTTATTTTTCAAAATCAAATTGTGGATTAAAACCAAAATTAAAAAGAGATTGATAAATCTTTTTGGGAGATTAAAAGTAACTTAGAAAAGAAAGATTGAAAAACAAAATGATTAAAGTATTAGAAATGACGATTCCACTTTTAACAAGAGATACTATAATTAAAACACAAATTTAATTTCTTATTTTGTCTCGATTCAATTAGCAACAAAATGCACATGGATCAGAAAATAAAACTTATAAAATCTGTGATTATTTTTATCTTTAAGTAATATTTTACCAAGTAAATAAATCCTAATAATCATCTATCGATGTCGTGCATAATCCATCTTGAACTTATCTAAGTATGGATTTTGTTATCATTGCATTTATTTATTCTACCACTTAGACATATAGTGGAAATGGTCCATAAATGTCAGTGTATATAATCTCAAAAAGTTATTTATTTTTTGTGACTCCTTTCTTGGTATATTTGGTTTGTTTTCCTTTGATACAATTCACGCATACTGAGAAATTTGTGAAGTCTAAATTATCCAAAACTTTGTCCTTCACCAATCTCTCTATCTCAACTCTGGATATGTGCCCCAGATGTTTATGCTACATGATGAAGGAATTTTCATTTATCAACTCACGTTTCAAACCATTATTTGAATGCAAGGAAACTAAAAATTGGGTTTAATTAAAATTCAAATTAATATATAAATCGTCAATTAAAACCCCAAATCTTATCAAAACTGAATGCAAAAATAATTTTAACTGTTCACACTCAAAAGAAATCAAGTAACCTAAACTATCTAATCTAGATAATGAAATCAAATTCTTAGATATGCTACGAACATAAAAGGTGTTCTATAGATTAATCTGATAACTAATTCCCAATAGCAAAAGATAGGTTGCTACAGCTAGTACTTGCGTTTTGAGATGGTTTCCCATGAAGATGGACTTTTTACTTTGCATTGACTTCCTACTTGAAAGGAATCTTTATATTGAATTCGTAATATGAGTTGTGGCTATAGAATCAATCCACCAAGTATTTAAAGGAACTTCAGCTAAGTTTGATTCATAACATACAAAAGAAAGAAACATACCTTTCTTTTCGAATCAATTTTTGTATTTTGCACAATTCTTTTTTATGTGTTCAGCCTTGTCACAAATGTAGCACTTGACAACATTGCTTTTCTTTCCTTTAGCCTGATTTGTATTCATAGACATTTTTTATTTTCCTGATAAGCTCTTCTTCCATTTCTTTGACTTTCTTCCTTTCTTTTTTACTCGTGTCATCATAAAAGTATACCGTTTTCCTTCCTATCTTAATCTCATTTCCTCCTGAATGCACATATTAGTTAGTTCAGTTATGTTTAACTTATCTTTATTTGTGTTATAATAGATCTTGAAATGATCCAACTAAGTTGTGAGAGAGTTGAGGATAAATTGTATTAGGAAGAAATTATCCATGCTCATTCCTAACTTTCTAAGTTTCACAACCTTGTCTGTCATGTTGACGATATGATTTTGAATTCCTCGTGTCCATCGTATTTCATAGTCATCAACTCAACCATCAGAGTGCCGCAAGCGATTTATCAATAGACTTGAACTTTTCTTTCATATTCTTCAAATACTCCTGTGTACTATTAGTTGGAGGTAGGGATGTCTTAATGTTTTTAGCAATCGTCATTCTCATAAACATCAAACCAAGTTTATTCGATTTTCTCAAGCGATAAGTAAATTCTCATGCCCTACTGTATTGTTCTCAGTAAGGTCCGCAAGTTTTGTAGAAATGAGCGCTAGATTAAGATCCTGAACACCTAGAGTGAATTAGATGTGCTTATACTATTTCGAAAATTTTAATCTGATAAGTATTGAACTAGATATATTTATTATTCACTTGTTTTAGGATAATAAACTAATTTGGTTACCCTGTACGGCTAACATAATTTACATAATTTATCCAGTCAATTTTTATTACCATTGGGTATTCAATTCTAATTCTATTAAATTCATGTAAATTATATTACCTTACCCAAATTTTAATTATTTAAATGAAATTCTCCTTTAGGCTAGTCTCATTTATCTAATTGAGTCTACAATCATAAATATTATTATTCTTTAATGTCTCTCCGATGATCAAAATTTAATGCAATTTCGATATTCTATAAATTTTACTAATTTAGGCTACTTTAACAACTACAAAATTAATAGAATTTATTTATATCTAAACTGTCCAATAATATATACTAGACTTTTAGGTTATATTAAAAGGTTCCAACAATAATAATATTGTACAAAAAAAACTTTTACTATGGAAACTTGTGGAACAAGAAATATTCTTTTAATGACAATTAAAATCATGTACTTACAATTGTTCAAAATTACCATAATCATGATATGTTATCTAATAATCATGATCTCATTGCATAATTGAAATCTATGGAACTTAAACTCAAAATCCGAAAATCTTGTGCTAATATAGAAGGATTCAAAATGAAAATATGAATCAATATAGAAATATTCAAAACCAAAAATTTGGACCAATTATAGAAAGATTCAAAACGAAAATCTGAATTACTATAGAAAGAGTCGAAATGAAAATCTGAATTAATATAGAAAGATTCGAAATGAAAATCTGAATCAATATAGAATGATTCATAATCAAAAATCTTAATCAATATAGAAAGATTCAAATCCGAAAATCTGAACCAATATAGATGGCATCAAAACCAAAATTTGATCATTATAATTGGATTCAAAAAATGAAAATCTGAACAAATCTAGATGGCATCAAAAAATTGAAATTTGATCAATATAGTTGGATTCAAAAAATGAAAATCTGAATCAATTTTAAAGGATTCAAAACAAAAAATCTGACTCAATATAGAAAGATTCAAACTGAAAATCTGAATCAATGTAGATGGATTCAAAACCGAATATCAGAATCTATGTATATGGATTCCAAACAAAAAATTTGAACCAATATATAAATTTAAAAATGAAAATCTGAATCTATGTGTATAGATCCAAAAATGAAAATCTAAATTCAATGTATATAGGTTCAAAAACCGAAAATCTGAAACGATGTATATTGATTTAAAAACGAGAAAATTGAATCTATGTATATAGATCCAAAGAATGAAAATTTGAGTCAATGTCTATTGGTTCAAAAACCAAAAATCTAAATCAATATGTAAATTTAGAAACAAAAATCTAAATCTATGTATATAAATTCAAAAACAAAAATCTAAATCAATGTATATAGATTAAAAAACCAAAAATCTGAATCTATGTGTTCAAATAAAAAATCTGAACCAATATATAAATTTAAAAAATGAAAATCTGAATCTATGTTAAAGGATTCCAAATCGAAAATCTGAATCTATGTATATAGATTCAAAATAAAAAATCTAAACTAATATATAAATTTAAAAAGTGAAAATCTGGATCTATGTTAAAGGATTCAAAACCGAAAATCTGAATCAATGTATGTAGATGCCAAATCGAAAGTATAAATCTATGTATATAGATCTATGTGAATAGATTCAAAAGGAAAATTCTTCAAGATTTTAGAAGGATCTAAAAAAAATTATGGCAACTATCATGCATGAATAGTCTTTAATTCAAGATATAGAAATTTAAGAAACTAATGTTCTGAAGCCATATGTTAGATTTTTCAATCATGCAAAATCTTTAACATAACTATTATTCTATAATTCCCAATAGGATCAAGAATTATGCATATATCTCAAGAACTTATTCATGTTTCTAAGAATACTTACTTTGTGTCATAAGTCAAAATCGTTTATCTGAGATTTTGTGTTGGAGGTGTACCTTTCACAATCCACGTGTTGATGAATCGAAGTGTGTAAACTCAAAAGCAAAATCTTTAACTTCTAAACTCACCTTCTCTCTCTTCTCTAATTGGATCGGCTAGGGATCTAGTGATTGATGGACCATATGAATGTACTTTGTGCATTTCTCACTATTATTCCATTATGGGGTGTCGATCCTCTTATATAGATGGAGATAAACAACCAGAGTTCCTCTCTTAGTAAGATTCCTATCCATCAAGATTTTCTATTAAACTTAAAAGAGTATATTTTTAATTCTAATGATATTGGGAATCATCTTTAATATGTAAAGAATCCTTATGTAAGTGAAATTACTAAAACGTGTACGTCAATGGGCCACACAAATTTAATTCTAACACAAAAAACTCCTAGGAACTTCAATTTCTTTCACTTTTGTTACCTTAGCTTAAATGCAACACCTGTGAAAATTGGGGACTCATAACATAAAAGAGTCTCTGATGATTTGTCTTAGTCTCTTGTGCCATATATTTTATGGAAGAGTTCATATTCGAACAAGTTCTCATTGTGCCGGATGATGATGAATAAGTAATGGACTTTATATAGTGACCTAAGTATAGACGAAATATCTTACGATATTTATCAATCAATAAAACCAAAAGCTTAGCACTATATATATGGAAAGCATTCTGAGGCCCAAAAGAGAGCCAAACATTGTGCCAAATTTTTTTCAAAATCTAGGTTAGAAGTTTTAGAATGGGCTGAGGAGATCATCTTCACAAAAAATAAGCCCATTCTGAAACTTCTGACCCCATCAAAATGGTTTACAAGTAATTGACGGTCCACAATTCTTTAACTTATAAACTGAGGTTAGAAGTTTCAGAATAGGATGATTTTATATGAAGATGATCTTATCACAAAAAATAGTCCATTTCCATTTAGTTCACGCGAACAATGGCAAGAGGAGCTGCAAGTACCGCGGACCAACCCGCTCCAAACATACCACCACTACGTACAAATAAGGAATGCATTGAGGTATTAGAAGAGAAGGTAGCCATACTATCCGGTCTCGTTGATGGTATTATGCAATTAGATGATTGTCCAAACACGCTGGAAGAAGAATCCGTGACCTTCAGAGCTAGAGTAAATGACCTCGAGGAAGATACCAGAGGATCCTTAGCCAACTTACATGAACAAATTACGGAGCTTACTATGAAGGTAGGTCTCTTGGTTTGAGCCGTCGTTAATGATCGACC
Source organism: Akebia trifoliata (assembly GCF_017979445.1). Lineage (NCBI taxonomy): Eukaryota > Viridiplantae > Streptophyta > Magnoliopsida > Ranunculales > Lardizabalaceae > Akebia > Akebia trifoliata. The sequence goes on along the minus strand of NC_141384.1, from coordinate 20,668,250 downwards.
TACCAGTAGTGATGCTTCTTCCTCACGGTTACGAGTCCCCGAGCCACGCACCTTCGATGGTGTTCACGATGCGAAAGAGCTCAAAAATTTCCTATTCGACATGGAACAGTACTTCCGTGCAGCTCGTTCGGATTCAAAAGAGGTAAAAGTAACAATTGCTTCTATGTATCTTGCAGGTGACACCAAACTATAGTGACAAACAAAGTACACCGAGATGGAAAGTGACCAATGTTCCATCGATACATGGGAAGACCTCAAAAAAGAGTTGAAACACCAATTTCTCCCAAAGAACGTGGAGTTCATTGCTCATAGAAAGTTGAAGCAACTCTACTAAACAGGTACAGTTCACAATTATGTCAAGCAGTTTTTTACCTTGATGCTTGATATCCGTGACATGTCAGAGAAAGACAAGCTGTTCTCATTCCAAGAAGGACTCAAGCCTTGGGTTCAGATAGAGCTCAAACGACAACGTGTGCAAGATCTCGTGTCTGCAATTGCAGCTGCCAAGCGGTTGACTGATTATACTCTCGTGGGAGCCAACAGGATGTACACCCTCAGTCTAAAGGTTACTCGCAGCAACATGAGCACACAAAAAAGTTCTCGAATGGTAAGAATGGAGGGCATAAACATAGTTTTAGTCAGGGATCCTCGCGAAATTCTTTCCCTTCACAGAGTAGAAGTACCTCGCCAGTCAAGCGTCGTCACAAGCATGTATGCGTTTTGTGTGGTGGACCGTACAAGATATTTAAGTGCCTATAGCGAGCCCAACTAACTGCACTACTAGCCTCCCAGGGTGACCCTAGTCACGAGAGTACGAGTAGGCGAGATGATGAAAATTCTCCTTACATGGGAGCCTCGCATCTATTGAATGTAATGAAACAGACATCTGAGACTCATAATAGTCATCAACGGAAGGGTCTTATGTATGTCGATATTGAAGTTGGTGGTAAGATCACCCAGGCAATGATTGATATAGGACCTACGCACAGCTTCATTACCCTTGTAGAGGTGAAGCGTCTCAATATCCGGCTCAATAAGGGTTCAAGCCGCATGAAAGCTATAAACTCCCAAGCCATTCCTATCCAAGGTTCGGCCAAGTTAGTGTCTGTCAAGATAGGTACATGGAAGGGTAAGCTTGTTTTACTTACAGTTCCGCATGAGTTTAGAGTTGTCATTGGGATGTATTTTATGCAATAGAACAAGGTTGTACCAATGCCATTTGCCAACACATTGGGCATGCTAGGTGTATGTCCAAGTTTCGTTCCACAGGCAAGGAAGAGGGAAAGTTGATTTTAGCTCTTCCGCTGAAGAAAGGGTTGAAGAAAGGTGAGCAACCGTACATTTCTTCCTTGAGAATTGAATCTGAAAAACATGACCATATTTCAACTCCCATACAGGTTACACAGGTATTGAAAGAAGTTGATGATGTGATAGTGAATGGGCTTCCGAAGACAGTACAGTCACGTAGGTCGATAGATTATCAGAATGAATTGCTACCTGGTACTACACCTCTTACAAAGAGGCCTTTCAGGATGAATCCTCCAAGATTAGCTGAGTTGAGCAAGCAACAGAAGAAGTATGGGTATTTACGACGTTGTGTCGATTATCGAACATCGAAGAAGATCACCTTCAAGAACAGGTATCCTATCTAGCCGGTTATCGACTTGTTTGATAAGCTTGGGACAGTCAAGTACTCTTCAAGATTGAGTTTGAGATCATGTTACTGTTAGATTCAAGTTGCAGATTAAGCCCCTTAGTTACTTTGTCAGATTGGCAACAAGAATTAGGAAGTACCCAAAATTATTGTTAGCGTCAGAGATTCAAGAGTCACAGGAAGTTATGGGACGAACCGTGCAGATTACTTGGGTTACAGCTTGACTTTCCAACCAGTGGACATCGTCAATCAGTTGGCCAACGGAGAGATTCACTTTCGTATTGGAGTATTTTAGGCATCTTGCTAATGTCGACCATGAGAAATGGGCGAATTTGTTCAATTCCAACTTTCAGAAAAACTCTTCCTCCAATAAGAGTATTTTTGAACTTATCACAAGCCAACAGGATTTAACGTCTCACACTATTGTTTTAGGCTACAAGAGATACAGTCCAAGGACATATAGGTTTGCTAAACTCTGATTATCGTATAGGTTACACAGCATTCACTCTGTCATCCATACAAGAAGTCTCAAGTCATACAATGCAGAACCAGGAGATTCCGCGCGCAGCATTCTAACACGTACATCTTCTAATTCAGCTATTCAGCCTGGGCGTGTTGTCGACAAAGTTCTCAAAGACGTCAATTCAGCAGCAGTTCAATCCAACAACAGTAGCAGTAGTACGTGGAGTATTTCGTTACACACAAGCACATTTCAGAATGTGGAGCTATACAAGAGAATGCATAGAACCTGCAACCTTTCAAGTAGAAGATTGAAGAGTTTGCTAGGTCAATGCGACGAGGACGTCTGCAGAATAAGTGGGGGAATTTTTCACAGTCATAACTTCTGTCACCTAGAGTTAGGTGTAAGCTCCCCCCGGAGCTTACTTGGAAGCACCCATGTATGTAAGGCTCAATATGAAGCCATGTCAGCCCCCGTGCTTGGACATATCTATTAGCTTAGAGGCACATGTCAGTCCCGTGCCAGGCATATCTGTTAGCTTAGTGGCATTTCTATAATAAGGGAGTATGACCGGCCTCTACTTTTGATGTTTCCTTCTGAAAATCTAGAAAATGAATATTATACACCTTTTAGGAAGGGTGTCTAGTACTTCCCAATCCCCGGCCTACACCCACGTTGACTGAAACCCTCGAGCCAAGCTGCATGGAAGTCCCGTGTATCATAGGATCATCTATTGCTTTGTAATACACCTTTATGCTTTTGTAACACGTTACCCCGTGTAATCAATATTATATCAATAAAGTTGCCTCCAGGCTTTGCCTCGTGTTGCCTTGTTTACTTGTTTGCTAGCTATGTTTGTGATGTACGATCATTTTTACAGGCTTGCAAATGGATTGACACCCCTTGCACCGCACGACCTCGCTTTGAAAGATCATGGCCGTGACAATAGATTCTTCTTTATGTATTTCGTTCTTGTGATATAAGTAAGATTCCATCCTTTCAAGTTTAGAAGTAATCCCCTTTAATTGTGCTTGAAAGATGATTTCTTTCATTATAAATATTTATTGCATTTATTGAAAGGTGTTTTGCACAAGCTTATTTAAGTTTTTTTTTTTTATATATAAATTAGGCAATTGATAAAATTTAAAAATATTTATGTAACTTTTGTCTAAACTTTTGTACTAATCAGCCCATGAATTTACCTTTTTACCGCTACAAGAAAATAAATTAAATGTTAAGAAAATATGATGCTTTTAAATGAAAATTCTAAAATACCCTTTTAAGTATTTATGTAAAGACTAATGATAAAGCAGCATGTTAAGTAGTACGTGTTCTGTACGCAACTAACATGGCAAGTGTGGGGAACAATAGATCTTTCTTCCTTAGGTATCCCAAAAAAAGATCTATGGTTTTGTTCCTTGCCATATCAAAGGTGTATAATTTAGCACGTTGTTTTATCACATCACTTACGTAAATTAAAGATTTACCCTTGTTTAAAATATATGCATGTTATTTTGTAATTTAGATGAAAACATAGGTCATTCAATGTGGTAAAACCCTTGTTAGCAATCTCCTGTTTACTTCTTGAAAAATTCATGAATTTTTCATTTTTTTTCAATAAAAGTATTATTCTCCTGATTGTTGAACTATTCACTATTCTGAATAATTCATGGATTTTATGTTTGAAAAGAATAAAACGTGTTTTTTAAGAAATTTTATAAAACTCAGAGGAAAACAAATGCTACTAGAACTTGTTGTATATTGCAAAGTGTAAACTTGTAAGTTGTGACGTGTAACACAAGTCGACTTTAAAGTGGCCATGCTTCAAAATTTTGGAGGAATTCACATTTTTACGTGACAAATGTCTATTTTATCTTTAAAAAAATCATGATACGACCCTCTATATTTATTTGAGATTACACCTTAATTTCCAAGTTGATAATTTGTCCCTTGACTTTGGTCTTCTTTTAAAAATCAATGGAACAATAACCTCAACGTCCTCATAATCACCACCATCACCATCACTATTAACATCACTATCATATGGCCGAATTTTTGGTTTTCAAAATTTTTAAATGAAACGAATAATACATGCATGAAGCATATGCCGCATAGAACTCGAATTTTTCACGAATCAAACTTTAGTCGTAGTCTGAATTGCTAACAAGGGGTAAAACCAAAGGATATAAAGAAAAATTCTCTACAAAGACAAAAAGGGATAAATTTAGAGAACTGCTATTGGCACCCCAAATCTTACTTATTACACCCTAATTCCTTATATTATTTATTACACCCCAATTAAGTATTAAAACCCACTCTTTAAACATTACAAAGGTTTGGCTCAAATTATAATCTCAACATTACAAACATCATAACACAATTTCAAAAATTGTATACAGTATGATTCAATTCATACAAAATACAAAACCCAAAAAATATAAACCTAACAAAAAAAGAAGATGAGAAAACGGTTAGAACTCTATAACATGTGGCCCATTGACCTCACGATTTTGTAATTTAATTGCACAAGGATTCTACATATAAAAGATATCAATATTGAAAGAATCCCAAATTCGTTGGAATTAGTTAGTATTTTTTAAGGTTAGTAAGAAACCTTGATGGATAGGAATCTTACTAAAAGAAGAACTTTAGGCTTTCAACTTTCATTTATAAAAGAGGATCGACGACTCCATATTGAGAAAGAACGTGAGTGTGGAAAATCGCACATGAGTAGAGAGTTCTAAAAGAGCGATATCCATCAATCACTAGAACTTTTACTGATTCATATAGAGAGAAAGGAGAAGGTGAGTCTAGAATGTGAATGATGAATTCGATTGAGGTTTGAATGCTTCGACGATCACGTGGATTGCAAGGCACATCTCAACCGATTTTGAATAATGACTTTATGATGGTACAAGGTAAGTACCATCAACTCATTTTGATAATTGAATGAATAGTATACTTCAGGTATGCGATAGATTAGATCCTATTGGGAAATCATAGTTTATAAAAGTTATGTTTAAGATTTTGAATGCGTAAAATCTAACAAGAGCTTCTATTAGCACCCCAACAATTCTTTCTTATTCTCAAACATTCAATTATTTTCTTTATTCATAATTGGGGTGTAATAAATAAAAGTTGGGGGGACCAATAGCAGCTCCCTAAATTTATCCAGTTAAGTGAATATTTTAAAACATATCCAATTGCATAAATTTATCAAAAGTTTTATCTCTTTTTTATATTTTCATTAATGAATCCTTTCTTCTTGAACTATTTCTTGCATGGGTTACGATCAGGCAAGTGAGCCAATTTCACTTTATTAGGCTTCAGTCCTTTCTTCCTTATTCACACAAATAAACAATCAACCATATATTCCATTAGCCATTGAAGGCTATAAATCACCTGAAAGACCTCAAAAGATTGAGGAAATTACGCAATAGAACAAACCATCATATCATCATCTTCAATACTCAAACCCTACACTCAAAGTAAAATAACTGGCTTGGAGAGCTTTAATAGATATTCTCAAAATTTTCGATTGTAATTATACTTTTTTTTATTATTGGTAAGCTGGGATTTAAGGTGCCCCTCCCCTTTTATTAAATAATTATTTTTGAATATAATTACTAGAGAGGTCTTCCATGATTATTTGCATAAATGACCTAAATGCCTTCTATGAAACTACCATAAATGACCTAAATGCCTTCTATGAAACTACCTCTACCAGAGTTCATTCTAGAGTGGCCAACGGCAAACCCAAATTCAAACCGAAATGAAGTGATGAACCAAATTCTAGAGTGGATTTCAGAATTCTGTGAGCAAAATTTTTTTTTTGCTAATAAACCCCTCTAGAATAACCGAATCTATTTGGCATGTTTAATGGGGCTGAAATAGGCCTAACAACGCACATATAGTGCATTCAATGGACACATATAGGTCTTTCTGGAATCATGGATCCTATATTTGACACAATAAAAAAAATGCAAGGAAGGTTCGAATAATTCGCATAGTAGAACCCCCAGGCTCATAAACTTCATCCAATTGGATCTAGCATGTGCATTGAACAAACCCCTCTCTACATTTACTTGAGTTTACATTATGTCATAATGCGCAAAAAATGATTGCATAAGACAGTCGTTTTTGAAAATAGCGACTCCTCTAAACGTTGGATAAGCAGTCCTATAAGGAGTCGTCTTTCATTTGCGACACACAAAAAATGTCAGGAAAAACGACAGCTTTTAATAGTCGAAAAAAAAGACTGTCTTCAACAGTCGTTCATTAATGACTACTGTCATTTGGGAGTCTATGACTGTCATTTTTTTTTTTTTAGAGTTATGAGAAAAAAAATTTATTTTTAATAAGTTATGACTGCAAACTGAGGGAAGAAAATCTATGATATGTTTTCTTAATCTCCAATTATAATAAATAAATAAATAAAGGAAAGAAAATCTATGAGCCAAAAGTACTATAAAACTGGAGAATCGTACATTAGGAATATATTTAGAAATATCAGCTCTGCCACAAAATAACAACAGAACATATAAAACCCATTAAAGTAGACACATAAAACATAAATTCTAGCCAAAGAAAAATAGAAACAGTGAGAAGGAATCACAGAAAATGGCACCACATAAAGCAAAACCATATATATTCCACCCTAGTTAGGCCTAGAAAAAGCAAACCAGAATTTAACACCAATGATTCAACATTCATGGTCTTGGACCTCCATACAGATGGGGACATAATCTTTATGCAACTTAAGAACAAAAGCCCTATTGCTTGTCTCAATACAAAATGTGACCCATTTCAAAGTTAAAAGAGCGAACGATCTGATTTTTATTTTTCTCAACTGTTTTAACATCTGCAATAACATACATTGTCAGGAGGTGAAATACAAATGATTCATAACAAGCATTCAGTATGTGTTAAGTACATACGCAACATATCATAAAATTCAGTTTTATCATATATTAATACCCTGGATAGATCGATAGAGGAGTGAAACCCATAAGATTGAACAACTTCATAACAACGTAGTACAACTTTCTCTCTGTATAGATAAAGAATCATCTAATATGTGCTGATTACTTGTCACAATTTCTTTGTGCACTATGGAACTCCCAATGTAGCATACCTCTATATCCGACCAAATAGCTATAGTATAATCTGAAACACAGTTAGAGTAAAACCATTCGTATTACTTTTTATTTTTCAAAACGTTACCTTCTGAAGAAAAAGAAAAAAACCAAAAATAAATAAATAAAGTATGCCCTCTTTATCGAACCTAAGAGCTAAACCATATTAATAAACACCTTCTACAAATAACAAGGGAAGAACCATTGATGACAGACTATGATCCACATAGTCTGTCATACTTCTATCGATATTGGATAGAGCGAAACAAAGAGTAAACTTGCCTTCAATGACATCAGAAGGGATAAGCACCCAGACTTATGTATAGCTTGAAGCGTTTCAGTAAGAGACTCTGTAAGAGTTGGTTTCTTTTCTTTCAGTTTTTCCTATTCAAGAAAATAGAGATTATGTAAGTCAACCAGCCCAATAAGGTCATCTTTTGTCATCCACATAATATAACTTCTTTCTAATTTTTTATTTTAAAAAAATGTTTACAAAGAATCAGAGCACGAGTAATACAAAATGCGATAATAAGTGGAACACTATTTTCATTAAAACATTCAATCCCCACATAAGTATCTTCACTAGAGGATAAGTTACAGCACATGTGGTTTGTTTGTTTTTTTTTTTTTTTTTTAAAGTGATAAAGAATACTTTATTAATGTATGAGAATACATACAGAATTGAAAATAAAAAAGGATTCTACAAATATGATGAGGATTTATATGAAATATTTAGCCCATAGAACCATTTGTTTGCCACTATGAACGATAAATTTCTAGTTGACTGCAAACACCTCCATGATACCAGGTAAATCTTTTATGAAACACGTCCATTGTATCAAAATAAATAAATATTAGAATGCTTTTCAATCTATTAAGAGGCACCTAACAAAGCCATGACCATTATTATAGACAATTGCAACCTTATAATTATTCTATTGCATTCACATTCCATACGCACCCAAACAACAACATCAACTTGCATCCTCCAAATCAATTGAACCATTCTCCTTTTTTTTTTATATTGGTAAAGGGATAGTAGTTAGAAAGTGAAGTCAGCTTGAAGGGGGTTTGAACCTAGGATGTGGGAACAACACTCCACCTATCTTGCCAACTTAGTTAAGTTGGCACTTGAATTGAACAACTCTCCTTGCATGCATTACTATTATAAACTATTTTAAAGAAACAACAAACCATAGAAAGATTCATGATACAAATTAGGGATGTTCTATCTTGGACTTTGACTTTAAAAGAAATTTCATTGACTGAGAAATACTACATGTAGTTGGTCTCACTAATCAAACATCCAATATAAGCATATCCGCTAAGAAAAAGAAAGGTAGAATTTGAGATAGCACTAAGAGGGTAGAGAAAGAGAGGGGAGGGGGTGTTTATTGCACCCACCTTGTATCCTTGATCCTCTTTTCTTCTTCTTCTTCTTTGAATTCTTTTGTCCTTGGTGGAGTATGAGAAAAATTACCTGTTTTTTTAGAGGGTGGATGGAGAGAGTAGTAGAGAGACCTTGTTTTTCTTGTGAGACTTGATGAAACTTGGTAATACTTGGTAACCTCTTTTGGAAGGAGGAAAGGGGGTATTTATAGGAGTTGAGAGGAGGTTTGGGGTATAATGGGGTGAAGAGTTGAGAGAATAGAGAATGACATGGGTATTTGAATTGAAAGGTGTGAAATTTAAAGTGAAATGAAGGGTAAATGTGTAATGAGTGAAAATGGGTGAGGTTTAAATCCAAATGGGTTGGATCCTACCCAAATCCATTTGGGTAGAGTATTTGGTGGGATGAGATGAGTGATGGTTGATTGGAGGAGTGGGGGTGTAAGATGGTTGTTTAGAGAAGAGTGTTAGGTTGGTTGATGAGGTGAGGTGTGTAGATTTAGGAGAATGGGTTGTATAAGAGGTGATTAAATTGGTTTTTGGTAGGAGAGAGGGGATGATGCCATGTGACATATGTGATGAGAGGATGAGGTGATGAGATTGGTTGATTGGTTGATGGTGGTTGTTTGATTAGAGAGAAGGGTATGGGTTAGTTGGTTGATGATGAGGGAGGTATGGGTTGAGGTGATTTTGTGGGAGTGTTTTAAGAAAATAATGGATATAGATATGGGTTGTGACGTGGGTGGTTGTTGATGTTAGAGAGTGATGGTGTGTTAGGGTATGTTGAGTATGGGTTGTGATGTTGGTGGTTAGAGAATGAGGATAGGTTAGGTTAGGGTAGGGTATGGGTTGAGGTGATTTTGGAAAGAGGTGATGTGGATTAGATGAGTTGTTTAGAGAATGGTGATGGGGGTGGGTGATTAGATGAGGGAGGTGAAGGGTGATGATGACATGTGTCATCTTTTGGTATTGAGGGGTTGATTGGTTGATGTGGGTAATGGGTAATGGGTTAAGGTTACGGGTTAGGTAATGAGCTGGATATGGGTAATAGTTAGTGGGCTTTTAAGTGTTGGGCTTGGGTTTAGGAGGGTTGTGGGTCATTTTGACTTGATTAGGATTTGTTTTGGGGTTGGATATTTGAGGGTAGGTTTGTTTTAGGGTTTGGGTGGTGTGGAATCAATTTTGGGTTAAGGGTAAGTTTAAAAAATGGGTTTAGGAAAGGGGTTGAGGCCTTGTGGGCCTTAGGTAGGTTTAGGGTATTCGGATTTCGAGGCGGAGTAGTGGATGATAGATGAGGGGTAGGTCTCCCAAGTCTCACTTTTTTAACTTTCAATTTTTTTTTGTATTTTTCTTGAAGTTATTGATTTGATCAAAAATGCCACGTGTTTGGCGATTTGGTCCTTTTGGGCCCGTTGAAGAATTTATCGATTTTTGTGGATATAAGTGCAGAGCGACGAAGGTTGGGACGACGTGGGATGAGTCTGGTCCCTTTGATGGATCCTTTAGACCATTGGGTGGTCTTGGGGGCATTGATTTAATCGAAATTACCACATTTTAATGTTTTGGGCCTCAGAGGCCCGTTGGCCTATTTTGTCAAAAATCGATGTTTTGAGTGGAGCGGGGTAGAAGGGAGATAGCCGAATCCTTTTGGTGAACCTACTAACCCATTGAGGGGTGTTAGAGGTTTGAATTTTGACAAAATGTCAGATTTTAATGCTTCGGGCCTTCGAGGCCCGTTAGTCAAATTTATTGGAAAATTACTGTTTTTGGGCCCTTTCGAGTGAGGGCCTGTTCAAATTGGGGTGTCTACAAGGTCCATTAGTCAATCCTAGATCTATGTAAGAGGGTCCATATTAGGGAGTAGGAAATGTGTTAGGCACCCTACTCCTTCCACCATTGGTGGTAAACTCGAATTCAATCCATTTTGAAAGTAGAAATAAAGAAGTCGAGAAATCAATTTGTGCCCTCAAGTGCGAAGGACTTTAATTTCGGTTCAAATAAAGAAGGGCTTCCTTATTGAAGAAGGGACCCTCTATAGTCCATACCTTAGAGCTAATTTGGAAAATGTAGACTTTTTTAGTCAAGGGCTTATTTCCATAAGAAAAGGCGCCAAGGCCTTAGTCTCAATTTTTTGGTGGTGTATGCATTTGTGTAGGATTGTTAAAAATGTTTTGAAAATGTTTTCTTTTAACCTCTACTTTTTTAATTGAGCCAGGGCCCAATTTATTGGAGGTAGAGGAGGTTTTTCATCTAGTATTGAAGCTAAAAAGAGAAAAATAAAAATAAAATAAAAGAAGGAGAGGGGATAAGTAAAAGGAAGAAATTAAAGGGAAGAGAAGGGGGAGTGTTATTTTTTTTTTAATAGTCTTCACCCTACCTTGTTCTTGACTTGACTTTTTTCTTCTTGACTTGACTTTCTTCATTTCTTTAAGAGATAAGTCTTATTTGTCTTAGTCTTTAATCTTTGAAGAGAAAAGTATGAGCTTAAGTTTGGAAGGTTGAGTAAGAGTTTAGGGAGACTTAGGGGAGTTCATGTTTTTTCTTTTCGAAATTGTATTGAAAAGGAATGTGATTTTATAAGATTTTAGAGGTAATTTTTAAGGGTAAAATGGGATAAGAGGATGAATAAAGATATAATGGTGTGAGATTTATGAATAGGATGTGTGTAATTTAATGATGGTGGAAGGATATTTGTGAAAAGGGGGTTTAAATGGGTTGAGTGTTAAGTGAGTTGAAATGAGTGGGTATTGGTTAAAAGAATGGGGGTGTAAAAGAGTGGTTGTAGATTGATTATTAGGTGAGTTGAAATTAGTGAATTTTGATTAAAAGAATGAGGTGTAAGGGAGTGATTGTGGATTGAGTGTTAAGTGAGTTGAAATGAGTGGATTTTTGTTAGAAGATTATGGTGTAAGGGAGTGAGTGTTAGGTAAGTTGAAATGAGTGGATTTTGATTAGAAGAATGGGGGTGTAAGGAAGTGGTTGTAGATTTTTTTTTTAGGGTGGAGGATGTGGTGACATGTATCCCCTTATGATGATTTTGGTGATTGGTTGTGATTGTTGGATTTGGATTGAGACTTGGGCTTGAGATAATGGTTGGGCTTTAAGTCTAATGGACTTGATGGTGGGTTGTGTCTATAGGATTAAGTTTTAAATCTAATGGGCTTGGGTGGTGGGTTGAGTATGTATATGAGTTAGGGTCGGGTTGAATTACATTTGGTTGGGGTTGGGTTGAAGGGTGTGTAATGATGATTTAGGAGAGGGTCGGTTTCTAGCCTATGGGCCAACTTTTGGAGTGTTTGGGTCTTGGGACCCATTCTAATTTTTGTGGATATTTGCACTTTGCATGGAGGGCCTATCCAAATTTGAGTGTCTTGAGCTACCCCTTTATACAGAAGTTGCGTGTAAGAATAGACGAAACCCTTATTTGTACGGGCCTGCAGATTTTGCTCGAACAAGTTTTGAAAACATCGTATTGGTGTAACAGATGATAGGAAGTAGCTACCCAAACACGAGATCTGACAGGGCTAGCCTTTTGAATTCTTTGACCTCGTGGCATGGAACTCTTTTGAGGTTTTGGATTTGTAATAGTTTGGTGAAAAATTTTTAAAACGGGAGTTTTCCAATGAGTATTGGGAAATTTAAATTTGGTTTTGCAAAAATGCTATTTTTTTATTCAAAACCCTGATACTAGTTCTATCTTTTCTAGCCTTTGCGACGTGGAATTGATCGATGTCGACTTTGCCTTCCCGGATGTCCAGAGATTTTGGTAAGTTGGTTGGGTCTTTTTCTCTTTCTCCTTCCTCGTAGAAATTGCATGATCAGCTAGAAAATGCTTGGAAGAACGTCGTGGTTTTAGATTGTCCCATATTTCCTGGTTATTCTTTTTCGAACTACCGACTTTGGATACTAAGATAGATTGTTGAGAGGGCTAGTATTATGCCTTCAGTTCGAGTAAGCTCCTCTTGTTCCCGCTTCTTCAATCACCGTGATCAACTAAAAGAGATGATGGTACCTCACAAGAGGATTGAGATGCTTTTGATACGTATTGAGAATGAACGAAAGACCCAAATAACTCAACTTGAGTCCTTGAGAAGTGAGGAGTCTTCCATCTTAAGGGTCGAGATTGATAATTTGTAGGGGAGGCTTGCTCAAGGTCCTTATTTTGATGCCTTCACATCTTATCTAGTGAGACGTGATGCTTCAGACACTAAAGTGGTGATGATTGGGCAAGCCGCCTGTAGACACCCCATTTTTGCATCCGCCTGATTAATCAAGTCGTCAACCCGATCGCAAAGGTTTCCAATGATGGATGTCTATTCCAATGCTTTATTTTGTTACCAGATATGTTTCAGAAATCCGGATGAGGTATCTCGAACTGACAAAACTTATAAACCACGCTACGCTAGGAAAATACTACCCCAGAAACATAGAAATCATCATCCTGCAAACCAAAAAGAAGCTTCACGATAAAAATCACTAAAAATAATCAAATTACGAAAATACCCCTCATAAAATTCACTACCATTTCACACAAAAATTTCATAAATGACAAAAACCAACATTCCCATTGAATTTCTTATGAAAAACTGATTTCAAAACATCTTGGAACATTGAAAAACGACTTAAAACGTAAAAAATCATCTCCGAGGGCAAAATGGTAATTTCATAATTTTAATAATTAAAAATTTCGAAATTAATAAATAAATCATTAAATAATGTAAAGTGAAACATTAATAAAATTAATTATAAAATTTAAACTAAAAAATTGATTAATCAGGCTTTTAAGAAAAATTGTTGATGGTTTGCAAGATATTTCTTTAATGACCCCTCCATTTGAGGGTTCAAAGAATCAAAGATATAATAGAGGGGGGTTCTCCAAAAATTTAAAGTCAATCAAACAAGACTAAAGTCAAGATATTAAAGTCAATCAAATAAGACTAAAGTCAAAATTAAAGTCAATTAAGTAAGACTAGAGTCAAGTATTAAAGTCAATCTCATAAGACTAAAGTCAAAACCCTAAATCAAAACCCTAATATAAACTAATCAAGTCAATCTCATAAGACTAAAATCAAAACCCTAATCTAAACTAATCAAGTCAATCTCATAAGACTAAGGTCAAAACCCTAAATCAAAATCCTAATCTAAACTAATCAAGTCAATCTCATAAGACTAAAGTCAAAACCCTAAAACCCTAAAGACTAAGTCAAAACCCTAATTGAAACCCTAAAAGAAACCCTAATCAAACCCTAATGCTTCCAAAAACTTTATAAATAGGAGCCTCCACACCCTATTTTCGTATCAAAGAAAAAACCCTAGAAAAAGTAGGTGAAGAAGCCTCCACAACCTCCCCAAAACCCTAATTTTGGAGCCCCAACTCCTTCCCTAACACCCCTACTCCAATTTTAGCCTAAAAAACACCCAAAAACCTCTCAAAAACATCCCAAAAATCCACAACAAATTTGAAGCACCCAGATCCAAGAAGGAGATACCTTACCTCGGAGATCAGAAATCAGATCCGGAGATAGAACGAAGTGAGGTATACGGTACAAGGAGCCGTTTTCACCAGATCTGAGGGAATATCACTTTTACAGATCGAAGGTATGATTTTTCATTATTTTTTAATCTAGGTTTGTCATTAGCGATGTAGATTTATTTGGGATAAGTAGAGACCGACAATGGCCGGGCGGGGTTGGTGCCTAACACCTTCCAACCCCGTAACATGATCCCCGGATTCAGATTTTCTATACTAGATTAGTTCATTATCCGTTTTAGAGTCAGTTTGGTTCTTAGACCATAATAACTAGGTGGCGACTCCCAAACCTCAAGGGTCAAAAGCGGATCCGCACACCCCGCGGATCGAGGGCGCTTTCAGTGGCGACTCCACTGGGGACATTGAGGATCAGACTTGAAAAACCCCAAGTATGGGAGCATTGCCAACGACCTAATTTTTTGTTTTAGTTTATTTTATTTAATTCTTAATTAGTTTCTTTTTATTATTTGTTTATTGTTTTTATTTTTGTTAGTACATCATTAATTATCTGATTCTACTCGGAGCACTTTGATCTAACATGTTAATTTTTATGATTTAATCAAGGGCCATTCGGAATGATCCTAAATAATGTGATATTTCAATATGGATAATTTTGTTCAGGGTGGAATAATAATCATTGAGGATAGAATAATGAAACGAAAGGGATTTTGTTTTGGTTATTCTTCCTTTTGGGGTATGTCGATCCATTTTTGCTTAATGAAAGATTTTTTTTTTAAAAGAAACATGGTGGATACGTTGTTTGATAACGTTTTTTTTAAAAAAAAAGAGATTTTTTTTCATTTTGATTAATTGTTTGTTTTTCGCTTATCGCGTAGGTATTCAATTCTTTTTTTTTAGTAGGCAAGACATGCTGTCCATTGATAGCATATAGAATTTCAAAAAAATAAAAACAAATTTTTTTTTTTTTTTTTTTTGGAATTTCTGCCGGCAGAAACTTTTGGTGGTGTGTGCTTAGTATAAATCAACTAATGATTTTGGGGTGCTGTTAGTAGAAAAGCCTGTTACTTATTTCTTTTTCACCCCTCTTAAATAGTTTTTTTTTATAAAAAGAATCCATCTTCTTCAGCGCTGTCGAAACTTACGAATCCCATTCCCCATCAAATCCCATATTCTAACCATGCTTCACATGGTATTTTGCGCCGTCTCCAGTTTCATCTCAATCCATTGGTTACAACTCGTCCCGTTTCAACAACTCGTTTCTCAAACTCAGTTCTCCAAGACCTTAATCCTAATCGTTATTTTCTGTTTCTCTATTGTTTGTGGAAACACGTCTCTTCGATATCTTCCTGTATCGGTCAGTCTAACAATTGGAGCAACAACTTTTTTTTTTTTACAATAATTTTCACTTTATTGATTATTTGTAAGAAAGAATCCGGAGAGGTTTATTTGGTTTTAATTCCAGTTGTTTTGGATTGTTTTAGCAAGAAATAATGAACCCTTATTTCGTCTATTTGGGTTCTTGATTTGTATTGGATCAACGGTTGGAATAGCTCTAAAATCTGTGGTTCAAGGGATAATTCTATGGGCACTGCCGATTACCCGAGGAACAGAGCACCACGACAACGACAACACTTGTTGGTGTTTGGAACCCTGTGTTTACATGGTTTATGGACAGGTTTTTGTTGGGTCTCAGTTGGCCCGACGTGATTTTGGAATCATAAGTTTTATTTGTTTTATTCCTGTGTTTTAAGGTCGAAAGAGTAAGAATACGAAGGAAAGGCATGAAGTTGTTGCAACATTGTGTGGGAGAAGCTAACCTGATGGGAATCCGTAAATTAAAATTGAAAAAACTTTGACACAATCAGTGCAAACTAATGAACATTCCTTGCTTTTCCCTCACATGGCCAACCCTTGATTTTTTTTTTTTTGCCTTGAGATGCTCATCAACCTAGAGAGAAACGTCTCTCTCTTTGTCTCTCTCTCTCTCTCTCTCTCTCTCTCTCTCTCTCTCATAGCTGTAGCTTCTTTTCCATCAATTCTACATGGATGAAAACTGGAAATTATTGAAAAGGAAAGGATCATCATCGCAAAAGAGATGATCGACTTAACAGAGGGTCGAACATCAGACATGGGTGGAAGCTGCCCATTTGAGCACTTTACATCGGCATGCTCTCTGGTTCTTGGAGCTACACTCTAAGAATCCTAGCTGGAGTTGCAAAATATTCCCTATCGTTCAAAAAAAAAAAAGTTTGAGTTTTTTGGCAGCCACTTAAAGAGATTTAATGGGTTGACTCACTGTTTGCGTGTTCCTATAAATGTTTTTTTTTTAAAAAGAAGAGAAGGAAGGGGTTAGAAGTGGATTTCTTTTTTTGGTAGAGAGAGATGCCGAAAGAAAGAGAGGAAGTGATGCGTGGACATGTGAGTGAAGTGCTGGCAGCAGCATTTTTGACTTGTGAAATTTTTTTTATATTTTTCTTAAGTATTGCTGTGTTGGCAATATGTGTGGGACCGCAACATGACGATCTAAAATAGAATAGTATGTTGGCTGTGTGCTGGAAATTGAGGTACATGGTGTGCTGGCAGCAAAGAAAAATTGTGTTACATGATGTCACTTTCATTTTTCTTGTTGTGCTGCCAGCAATGTATAAATTTCTTTTTGTTGTGTAATGATAGCAACATATTAAAAACATGCTAGTGGGGGTTTGCGTGTGGTTGGCAGCAACATGAAAAGCAAATTAAATTTTTTTTTTTATGAGCTAATCTTACTAGCTTAGTAAGATTTCCTTCTTACTAAGAGTCATTGACTTCGCCACGTGGCATCCAAAAGTGATCCAATGAAACGTGCTTGTGGCTGATGAAATTCTAAAACCTTTTTTTTAAAAAAAAAAAATTTCCAAAGTTAATTTTAATTTTGAATTTTAATTTTAAATTTGGTTTCATAAGCCACTCATTCTCAAAACATTGGATTGAAGTAAAAAAAAAAATGTGTGAATTTCACTTTTGGATCCAAGTTTTTCCATTAAAATCTAGAAAGCTATGGTATTGGATTACCGATGAAATGACCACGTTGGCCTAGTGATCCTTAGTAAATTTTGAAATCTCTTTGTGTTGGTCAAATTAAATTATTTTTCAATTTAAAAAAAAAAGATTTTTCTTGTGATATGTCATGATCCTGATTGATATATTTTGATGTGCATGCCTAAATCTTGAACTTGATGCTTTCGATGATTGATATTCTTTTTGGTGCAATTCTGATTGATTGATCATCTTTATTCTCTTTTGCACTGCCTTGATCGATTACCTATCTGATATATCATGACCTTGATTGATATATATTTTGATGTGCATGCCTTATTTTTAATCTTGATGTTATGGATATTTATGCTTTATGATCGTGTTTTTTCTAATATCCATATTGTGATAGTATGATCAGGCCCATGGGCCCATTTGTTTAAAAAAAAAAAAAGCCCCGGGCACACCCCACCCTGCTTCGCACACACCACATGCACGTTTACTGTTTTGCACGCTTGCACGTCCCATATCATTGGGTACACCAACCCAATAAAAAATCCATTTTAAACTTGACCCAGTCCATCTCGATCCAATGATCATTATGAGCCGGACCATTTAAATTGAAATAGAAATCAAATTTTCAAAGAGCAAAAATGGCTTAGGAAGGGAAAGTATTTTTCAGAAAAAGTGTTTTCCAAAAGAAGTGTTCTTTAAAAAAAAATATATTTTCCAAAAAAAAGTGTTATTCTCTAGAAAATAATGTTTTCTAAGAAAAAGTGTTTTCTAGAAATGTTTTCCATAAGAACAAGATTTTCCAAGAGAAAATACTTTCTAAATAACAAACTATTTTTCAGAGAAAAAATATTTTTCAAAAGAAAATGTTTTCCGAAAGAAAAGAAAATGAAGGAAAAATGATTTACAAAAGATCTATTTTTGCATGAAAAAGTTTTGAAATATGTTTTTCACCAAAAATCTATTTTTTTGCATGGATCTTGTAAAATTATCAAAATATGTTTTTCTAAAAAGAAAATGACTTGCAAAAAAATAATTAGATTTGTGAAAGTTTTATTCAATGAAAACATTATTTCCAATAATTTTCAAGAGTGCAATAAAATTATTTCCTTCTGAATAATCATTGAGCGGATGAGTACTGGGTGAGTACTGATTGAGATTTTGAGAAATTTTTTGTGGTTCATAATTTATACTCATGCGAACTAGGAGTTTTTTTTGTCTCATATTGCCCCTAGTGCCAATTACAATTTTCACTAGACCTAGTTTCCCTACTTTTGCTCATCGACGCCCCTTTGGGTTTTCATCTTGCCAATAGCTTTGATTTTGTCATAGTTTAATTCTTTTACTTACAGTGTCTGTTAAGGTTTTCACTATGCCCTTTTAGGTTATGCTTGTATTTTCTTCGGATTTTTACATTACAATTCCTACTTGGAGTCTTTGTGTCTTAGTGATTTAAGTTGAGGTGTGAGATTGATGACTCTACTTTTGTAATGACACTTTTCTTGAATGATCAATCTAGATTCTCTTCTTGAGTTTGTTGAAGACTTCTCGTGGTTCGACAACTCAAGTTGAGTCATGAAATCAACTACTTTATGGTTCATGACGCTTTTTTTTTCGAATATCTGATCTAGATCCCCCTTTTGAGTCTTCCAACGCTAATAAGACTTGAGGTCCGGATCAAGTCGCAAGATCGTTGGTGTTTTCATGTAGTACTGCCATTATCATTATGATGCCTTAGACTATTCCCTGATCCAAAAGGACTTTTGGTGGGATGTGGGCTTAGGTTAATAGTAGTGGAAAAATACAAAAAGGTTAAAGATTTGGTCTGTCTAGAGTGGGCTAAACATAGGGTTGTCAAAGCGTCCTCGATCCGTGGGGTGCACGGCTCCGCTTTTGATTTTTGAGGTTTGGGAGTCGTCACCTATTTATTATGGTCTAGGAACCAAACACTGATTTTAAAAAGTAAATAACACTAATCTACGAAAGAAAATACGGGTCCGGGGATCACGTTACGGGGTTGGAAGGTGTTAGGCACCAGCCCCGCTTGGCAAACGCCGGTATCTACTTTTCTCAAATAAAACTACATTGCTAAAAGACCTAAATAAATAATAAAAAATAAGAATGAAAAATACCTAGATGATCACAATGATAATTCTCTCAGAGTTGAAGGAGAGATTCCTTGATTGTGATTCCTTGCTTCATTTCCATTACTGGATTTGCTTCGAATCTCTAAGATGAAGTATCTTCTCCTTAGATCTAAGTGCTTCTTAATTTTTGATGAATTTTTGAGTGTTTTTAAAGGGTTTCGGGATATTTTTTGAGCAAAAGTTGGGGGTTGGATGATAGGTAAGGGGTTAGGGCTTCAAAATTAGGGTTTTGAAAAGGTTGGGGAGGTTCTTTGACCTATTTTTTCTAGGATTTTCTCTTGGAAATGAAAATAGGTTGTAGAGACCCCTATTTATAGATTTTTTTAAGAGCTTTTTAGATAGAGTTAGAGTTAGAGTTAGATTATGTTTCTTTTAGATAGTTTAAGAGTTTAATTATGTTTCTTTTAGATAGTTTTAGAGTTTAATTAGAATTCTTGTAGATAGTTTTGGAGTTTAATTAGAATTCTATTAGGGTTAGGGTTTAATTAGAATTCTATTAGGGTTTTGGAGTTTAATTAGAATTCTATTAGGGTTAGGGTTTGACTTTGGTCTTATTAGATTGATTAGGGTTTTGACTTAAGTCTCATTTGATTGACTAGAATTTAGAGTTTTACTTTACATTTATGTTTCAATTATTAATTTTAATTATTAAAATTATAAAATTATCGTTTTGCCCTCGGAGAGGACTTTTTGCATTTTAAGTCATTTTTCAATGTTCCATGATGTTTTGGAATCGATTTTTTGTAAGGAATTCAATGGAAATATTGGTTTGTATCATTTATAAAAAAATTTATGCGAAATATTTGTGAACTTTATGAGGGGCATTTTCGTAATTTTATCAAATTTTGTGAAAATCGGTGAAATAGTTTATTTAGTTTCGATTTGTTGTTTTATGTGTTTGAAAGGATTTTCCTAAGAATAATGTAGGCTCTAGGGATGTTTTGATGTTAAGGGTATTTTGGTAATTTGGTCATTTTTTTGTGATTTTTATCATAAAGCTTCTTTTTGTCTGAAAAATGATGATTTCTAGGCTTTTGGGGTTATATTTTCCTAGCGTAGCGCGGTTTCTACAGTTTTGTCAGTTTGAGATACCTTATCTGAATTTCTAAAACATATCTAGTAACAAATAAAACCTTGGAATAATCATCCATCATTAGGAATCGTCGCAATCAGATTGACGAGTTGATTAATCAGGTGACTACAAAAATGGGGTGTCTACAAATGCCCTTCTTTGGCAGAGGGTTGAAACAAACTAGATAACAAATCTATTTTGGTAGATAGTGCGATATCCAAATGCCAAAGCTAGTAACAGTTCATTTGACAGCCTGATTTAGCAATTCGTCGGGGCGTTCGGATCCTTGAGCGTAAAACTCTCATTGAACTAGAAGTTATCAGGTCTTCGAGCGCGAGCTCTTACTAGCAGTATCAGATCCTTGAATTTTAGAAAATTCTCCTTGACTAATGGAACAAATGTGCATGTGTGTATTTAAGATAAATCTCATGTGGTCTGAGTAAAAACTGAGCAAAATCAGAGATAACCCTCGGTGGCAACTGAGCAAAATCCGAGATAACCTTCGACGACATCTGAGCATAATCCAAGGAAACCCTTGGTGACAATTGAGCAAAATCTGAGATAACCCTCCGTGGCATCTGAGCAAAATCCAAGAAAACCTTTGATGGCAACTGAGCAAAATCCAAGAAAACCTTTGGTGGCAACTGAGCAAAATATGAGATAACCTTTGACGGCATTTGAGCAAAATCCAAGAAAACCCTTGGCGGCAACTGAACAAAATCCAAGAAAACCCTTGGTGGCAACTGAACAAAATTCGAGATAACCTTCGACGGTATCTGAGCAAAATCCGAGATAACCCTCGGTGGCAACTGAGCAAAACTGGGAAGGAATGAATGAATCTGGGAAATAATGATTGAAAATAAATTTGGAAAAGAATGATTGAATTTGAGAATGAATAGATCTGGGAAAGAATGATTGAATCTGGGAAAGAAAAAAAATGCCCTATCTCCTATTCTAGGTGAAAGGGTAATGAGTTAATCTCTGGGAAAAACCAAATATGATATCAGAAACGCTTATGTTTGAACCTCAAGATTTTTCAAAAATTTTATGAATTTTTTAACTTCTTTGTACCTCAGGGGTTTTCAAACGAAATTGCTATCAATAGGGTAACCTTAAATCCGGGGTTCCCATTATCCTTTAGGATTAACAGATCAGGCTTGAAATAAAAAATGCGCCTAGTTTGACAGGAAATATTGTATTGAACACATCTTGCAAAAAATAAATACCCCTAGTATAAGGGGGAAACAACATATCAAAGAAGAAAGAAAGTGCCCCTTGTATGAAGGTTTGAAATATTTGATTACCACAAACATAATAAAGATTCAACTTTTAATTTTGATTGAAGATTTTGAGTCAGGTTCAAGAGAGCAAAACATTTTCTTTTGAGACTCATCATGGAATTCACCCTTCTCCCCTTTGATTCACTTGGGGAAGTAAAAAATTTTAGATCATTCATTGACGATGCTCGTGATTTCTAAGTCTTTGCCTGATTTAAGCTAAGTACTAAAACTTGGTTATTCGCCTAGATTGCCCTTTCAGGTTTTCAAACTAGCGAGCATGTTCTAGCTTTTGCCTAGATCACCTTTTCAGGTTTTCGATCTAGCGAGCTTTCTTTAATTTTTGTTTTGCTTTGATTGTTGTCAAAGTCGTCCTTTCAGATTTTTGACCTTGCGAGTTTGCCTTAATTTTTGCCTAAGTCGTCATTTTCGGGTTTTCAACCTAACAGGTTTTTTTTTTCTTTTTCGCTCCAATTGTTGTCAAGATCGTCCTTTTGGATTTTCAACCTTGCGAGCTTGCCTTAATTTTTGCCAAACTCGTCATTTTCGGGTTTTCAACCTTGCAGGCTTTTTTTTTCTTTGCTCTAATTGTTGTCAAGACCGTCCTTTCGGATTTTCAACCTTGCGAGCTTGCCTTAATTTTCGCCTAAGTCGTCCTTTCAGATTTTCAACCTTGCGAGCTTGCCTTAATTTAAGTCGCCCTTTCAAGTTTTCAACTTAGCAGGCTTCATTTTTTTTCTTTTTCTTTCCTTTTGAACTTCTAGAGTTACGGTCTGATCATGTTTTACTACCTTCCTTAACTTTTCCATATGGTACTTAGGAGGACTTTCATGGGTAAGCTTAGGACTGGGTATAAAAGAAAGGAATTGTAAGGCTAAAAAACCGAATGCCCCTTGTATGGCATTTTTTTTCTTTTTCTTTGAACTTTTTTCCTATTTGACAATATATTTTTTTTTGTAGGGAAATATATATATATTTTTTATTTTGATGTGGTCGGGCCTGAAGTAACTTCTCAGGTTGCCTACGTACCCTAGACTTTTGGGATTAGACTAAAACGTATTTCAGATTTTTCCCTCACCTAAATTGGGTTATCAGGTTGAGAACAAAAAAATGTACTTTTCTTTTGAAAAATGCTGCAAAGGGGTTGAGAAAGGATATATTGAACTGGGTAAGAGAAGAATTGATTCGGCCAAAGATGGCCTCCTTAGATGTAGTACCGTTTGATTTGGTCAAGGTTGGTTGGTTCTGGTAATTCAATTCCATCATGGTCTTGAAGTCTGATAGCTTTTCCCGGTAATATTTCCTTGATGATGAACGGACCTCCCCAAGTTGGTTTGAATTTCCTTCTAGGATTAAAGATAGGTGCCCGATTCTCTTTGAGTACCAAATCCCTGACTTGTAAGTGACGGGCCTTGATTTTTTTATCAAACGAACGGGCTACTCTTCTTTGATAAGCCTACACGTGGTACAAAGCTCTTAGTCATTTTTCTTCTATCAAATTTAATTCTTCATATCATTGACGAACCTATTCTCTTTTGACAACTGACTTTCCAATAAGACCCTAAGAGATGGGATTTCTATTTCGAATAGCAAGACTGCTTCCATGCCATACACTAAGGAATAGGGAGTAGCTCCAGTAGAGGATCGAAATGCCCATAGTGCAAATTACAATTTTTCTGACCAATCTCGATGTGATTGACACGTTTTCATGATGATTGTCTTCTGATTCTTATTAGCCGCTTCCACTGCTCCATTGGTCTGAGGATGGTAAGGAGATGATTTGTGGTGCGAGATTTTGAACTTCAAACTTAGTAAAATAACTTCAGCTTTAAAGTGTAATCCATTATCAGAGATCAGTTCCGAAGGTACCCCATATCGACTGATGATGTTTGTTTGGATAAATTTTGCAACTCGAGATGCAGTGAGGACAATATAAGAGGCAGCTTCGACCCACTTAGTAAAATAATCGATAGCAACTAGAATGTATTTATGCTCGTTTGATGCCTTAGGCGATATTTTACGAATAATGTCAATTCCTCAAACTGAGAATGGCCACGGTGAAGTCAAACCAACAATTGAGAAGGTGGCACATGTATGAGGTTTGCATGCATTTGGCATTTGTGGTAGGTCTTGACTATATGATGACAATCTGTTTCCATCGTGGGCCAGTAATACCCTTGTCTCATAATTTTTCTAGCTAACATTTTCCCACTCATGTGAGGACCACCGTCCCCTGAATGTAGTTCAACCATTATCTATTCAGCTTGATCTTCATCAACACATGACAAATGAATCCCATCATAAGACCTTTTGTATAAACTTCTTACGCACAAGATGAATTGAGATGCTAATCTTAGTAAGGTTTGTCGTTCCTTCCTCGATGTTTCTTCCGGGAATTCTTATTTTTCCAACACTCTTTTTATATCTGTGTACCATGGCTTTCCATTGGGTAGTCGAGTAGCAATGTTGATCTGATAGCAATATGCAGGTTTGTCTTTGACTTCAATGGTGATCGGCCTTAATTCCATGCTAGGAGGCAAATTGATCATTGAAGAGAGAGTGGCTAAAGCGTCAGGAAATCTATTATCTTCCCTTGATAGGTGTTGGAATAAGATGGCTTGAACTTTCTCACTAAGTTTAGCAGATACTCATGATAAGGCTTCAACTTTTCATCTTTAGTTTTCCACTCTTCCAATGACTGATGTATGACTGAGGCTGAATCCCTGAAAACTTCAATTTCTGTAATGTCTAGATTCAAAGCAGCTTCAAGCCTAGCGATGCACGCTTTATATTCCGCTGTATTATTGGTGTTAGAAAAGGCTAACTTAATACCAATAGGAATGTGACTTCTTTCCGGAAAAAACAAACTGCCTCTATTCTATACCCATTCTGATTGGTGGCTCCGTCAAAGTATAGCTGCCATGTTTGATTCTGCGATTCTTCTTCAACATGTAGGATATTCTCATCTGGGAACTGATCAACACGCCTTATTCCTTCTACCACTGGATGATCTGCCACAGTTCTCCCCTTGATAGATTTCTGCGTAACATGCGTGATGTCAAATTTTGATAACAACAACAACCATCGTGTGGTTCTCCCTGTCAGTGCCGATTTCTCGAAAAGATATTTGAGAGGATCCATCCAAGATAACAAGATAACTGAATGAGATAACATATAGTGCCGAAGTCTCTGAGTAGCCCATGCCACTGCCAAACAAGTTTTTTCAAGGGCCAAATATTTTCATTCATATTCCAATATCTTTTTGCTAATATAGTAGATAGCTCTTTCTTTGCGATTATCTTTGTCATACTGTGCAAGCATGCATCCCATAGCTTCTTCTGTGATTGACAGATAAAGAAGAAGTAGTTCACCCAGTGCAGGTGGAATCAAAATAGGTGGGTTCGAGAGATATTCCTTGACTTGATCGAAAGCCTTTTGACATTATTCATTCCAAACCGTTGGTTCATTTTTCTTGAGAAGCTTAAAAATAGGTTCGTAGACATTGGTGAGTTGAGCGATGAATCTGCTGACATACTGGATTCTGCATAAAAAACCTCGAATCTGTTTTTCAGTCTCAGGCGGAGGCATTTCTTGGATAGCTTTAATCTTCACAGGGTCTACTTTGATCCCTCTTTGACTGACCACAAATCCCAACAATTTTTTAAAAGTTACTCCAAATACATATTTATGCGGGTTGAGTCGGAGTTGGTACTTTTGAATCCTTGTGAGAAACTTTTCTAGTGCAGCAACGTGCCTCAGTTGTTCCTTAGACTAGACTATCATATCATCTACATAGACTTCGACTTCCTTGTGTATAATGTCGTGCAATAAAGTCGTAACTGCTCTTCGATAGGTGGCTCTAGCGTTCTTCAAACCAAAAGGCATAACCTTGTAGCAAAAGGTTCCCCACTGTGTGATGAAAGACATTTTTTGCATATCCCGAGGATCCATTTTTATCTGATTGTACCTTGAAAAATAATCCATGAAGGACAACGAAACGTATCCTGTTGTACTATCTACTAGAACATCTATGTGTGGTAAAGGAAAACTGTCTTTTGGACTTGCATTGTTTAGGTCTCTAAAGTCCACACACATTCTGACTTTTTCATCCTTTTTAGGCACCGGAACAACATTAGCAATCCACTCAGGGTATTCTACTACTTCTAAAAATCCAACATTAATATGCTTTGTAACTTCTTTAATCTTTAGAGTCCATTCTGGCTTCATACATCGAAGTTTCTACTTAATTGGTCGAGCATTAGGATATAATGGAATCCGATGTTGAATAATATATGTGTTTGTTCCTGGCATATCCTCATAAGATCACGCAAATACGTCTTTGAACTTTTTGAGCAAGTCTACTATCCCTTTGTGTTCATCGGGAGATAAGATGATTCCAATACGAATCTCCTGAGGACTTTCTTTTGTTCCAAGGTTAATAACATCTACTTCCTCTATTAGAGGTTGAGCCTGACGTTCATTTTCTTCGTCAAGTAATTTGATTATTTCAAGGGGAGGTTCTTCATAAGAAGATTCTCCCTCCAAAGCTAAATTATTAGTTAAATTATCATTGCGCTTAAGGTAATAAAAAATTTCTTTCATTTCATTAAAAACAGATGAGATAAGGTGATTCCAATCCGAATCTCTTGAGGACTTTCTTTTGTTCCAAGGTTGATAACCTCTACTTACTCTATTAGAGATTGAGCCCGACGTTCATTTTTTTTGTTCAAATAATTTGATTATTTCAAGGGGAGGTTCTTCGTCAGAAGATTCTCCCTCCAAAGCTAAATTGTTAGTTAAATTATCATTGCGCTCAGGGTAATCAAAAATTTCTTTCATTTCATTGAAAACAAATGGGGTAAAAGGACTCATTGCAGACTTAATAGACTCATTTGACTCAACAGAAATAATAGACTCACTTGACTCAGCAGAAATAACAGACTCACTTGACTCAGTAGAAACAACTAATTTACTTGATTTAATAGAAATAAAGGACTTACCTGATATCTCGGACTAATAGGACTGATAGAACCAGTCTCGACATGTAACACAAGACTCATTACATGGTAATTAGCCAGAAACCTGACTGTGGGTTTGATTACAGACTGGGGGTTTGAGGTCCCTTTCCCAACTGACACCACTAAGACACTATCATCTTTAATGAATAACTGATCAATGTTGAGGGAGTCCAGGTTGAGTTGTCAGTCTTTCGTTTTCTTTTCTTCAGCTCATATGCTTATTTCCTTTTCAGGCCAATCCATATCCAAGAAGATTTCAAATCCCGACAGACGAGTACCCGTGATGTGATCAATAAATGACTTTAGGAACCCACAGTATCGAAAGTCTTCTCCTTCTTTCAAGAAATATCCATTGAGGGTCTTACGATAAAGCTTCATTTTAATCAGATTCGTGGTGTGCCCTTGCCTTTTTTGCGATTGCCTTGTCTCATTTTGTCTTCCAATATTGGGTCCAATCTTCCTTAGTAAGTTCGTACCCTAACCCAAA
This sequence comes from Akebia trifoliata, assembly GCF_017979445.1. Classification (NCBI taxonomy): domain Eukaryota; kingdom Viridiplantae; phylum Streptophyta; class Magnoliopsida; order Ranunculales; family Lardizabalaceae; genus Akebia; species Akebia trifoliata. The sequence continues at coordinate 20,641,096 of NC_141384.1, read as the reverse complement.
TGTGCAGATGACTTCTTTGATCACTGGTACCTCTTTAATACCTTGTTGCTTGTGACCTAGGCCCATACCCAGAAAAAACCTCATTTTCTTAAACATGTTAGCCATGCAGTAATTGGAAGTATTCTCAATAGGAAAATGTTCTTTCACGGAGTGATCCCATTGAACTAAGCAGATCTTCTCAAATTCAAACCTGCTAAGATATATTCCCTGTTGTTTTGGCTGAATCTCAAGTAACGGCTCACTCTTAGCTTTAGTGCTATTTACAATTCTCACAATTTCAGCATCTCCATGAAGAGTAATCACTAGCCCATCTTTGATAAATTTGATCTTCTGGTGTAGCGTAGAAGGTATGACTTTGATTTGATATAGCCATGGTCTTCCTAATAATAGATTAAAAGAGGACTGAATGTCTATGTCCTGAAATTCTACAGGAAATTCAGCTATGCCTGTAGACAATCGGAGGTGTAAAATTCCCAATACGTCTCTCTTGGTGTTATCATACGCTCTAACACCTTGATTAGTTGGCTTGAGGTCCTAAGTTTTAAACCCAAGGCAAGTGGCAGTCTTCAATAGGCAAACATTTAGTGCACTCCTATTATCAATTAAAACCAGAGGTACCCTCATCCCATTGCAGTCAACTGTGATGTGTAGCGGCTTAGTATGACTTGCTCCCTCTCTTAGGAGATCTGAGTTTGAGAAAGATAAAATATTCTCCACATAAGTCGTCCCTACTATACTAGCCAACTGATCTGGGGAAGTATTGAGTGAAACTTGAGCTGTACTTAGTGCTTTGAGAACAATCTCCCAATGGGCAGTAGAAGCCATGAGTAAATCCCAAACTGAGATATTGGCCCCTGATTTCTTTAACTACTTGATTACGGAGTCATTTTCTTCAATGTTCTCTTTGATAGGATCTATTTCTTTTCTTGCCAAGGGTGTAGGATTGTCAACACGGAGTTCTGGTGGCTTAAAGACTTTTCCTCCTAAGGTCATATGTCTAACATCATCGCAAGAGAGGGAGAAAGACTCATCTTCTTTAGTCAACAAGTATAGATCTTCATCTACCAAAGAGACAGGGTTTTTTGGGTTCATTTGAGCCAACAGGTAACTGGTGAATGCGGGGCTATTGTAACAAGGTGGGGATAGACAGTATGCATCGGCTGAGGTTAAATCGAAGGGCTCGTAGCTTGTGGTGAAAACTTCATCGGTGAAAGCTATTTCGACGATGGGGTAACTAGGTGGTTTGACTTGGATGAGATGGATGAGAGATACAGGGTCAAATGGTAATTGGTAGTCGAAAACTATGTTCAAAGTTTGTGGAGGTTGATAGGCAAGTAATGGATTAATGGTGACATTTAGTGATGTTGGACTAGGGATTGTGACCTTGTTGTTGTCAATAAGGTTTTGAATAGCATGACGCAAGGTGATACATCGATCATTGTGATGGCCAGGATTTTGATGAAATTTACAAAATAAGTTTGGGTTGTGTCCGGCTGACAAGGGATTTGACAAAGGTCGGGGTTGGATCGGGGTAAGAAATCCCTTTTTCAATAGTTTTTGAAAGGTTACGGTAAGAATCATCCCTAGATTGGTAAATTGACGCGGATCTTGGGGTTGACTTGGGTGAGTTTGATTATTGGTCCGGGCTAGAGGCTGAACTGGGGTAGCTGACTGTAGACACCCCATTTTTGTATCCGCCTGATTAATCAACTCGTCAACCCGATCGCAATGATTCCTAATGATGGATGTGTATTCCGTTGCTTTATTTTGTTACCAGATGTGTTTTAGAAATCCGGATGAGGTATCTCAAACTAACAAAATCTTAAAAACCACGCTACGCTAGGAAAATACGACTCCAGAAACATAGAAATCATCATTTTTCAGACAAAAAGAAGCTTCACGATAAAAATCACTAAAAAACTATCAAATTACCAAAATACCCCTAACATCAAAACAACCCTAGAGCCTACATTACGCTTAGGAAAACCCATTCAAACACATAAAATAATAAATCGAAATCAAATAAATCGTTTAGGCCAATTTTTCACAGAATTCGACAAAATTACGAAAATACCCCTCATAAAGTTCACAACCATTTCACACAACAAATTTCATAAATGACACAAACTAATATTTCCATTGAATTTCTTACGAAAGATCGATTCTAAAACATCCTAAAACATTAAAAACCGACTTAAAACGTGAAAAGTCCTCTCCGGGGGCAAAACAGTAATTTCATAATTTTCATAATTAAAAAATTTGAAATTAATAAATAAAACATTAAATAATTAAAGTGAAACATTAATAAAATTAATTTTAAAATATGAACAAAAAAATCGATCAATCGGCTTTCAGGCAAAATTGTTGAGGGTTCGTAAGATATTTCTTTAAGGACCTTTCCATTTGGGGGTCCAAAGAATTAAAGATATAATAGAGAGGGGTTCTCCAAAAATTTAAAGTCCATCAAGCAAGACTAAAAGTCAAGATATTAAAGTCAATCAAATAAGACTAAAGTCAAAATTAAAGTTAATTAAGTAAGACTAAAGTCAAGTATTAAAGTCAATCTCATAAGACTAAAGTCAAAACCCTAAATCAAAACCTTAATCTCAACTAATCAAGTCAATCTCATAAGACTAAAGTCAAATCCTAAATCAAAACCCTAATCTAATCAAGTCAATCTCATAAGACTAAAGTCAAAACCCTAAGTCAAAACCCTAATGACTAAGTCCATCTCATGAGACCAAAGTCTAAACCCTAATTGAAACCCTAAAAAGAAACCCTAATCAAACCTAATGCTTCTAAAATTTTTATAAATAGGAGCCTCCACACCCTATTTTCGTATCAAAGAAAAAACCCTAGGAAAAGTAGGTAAAGAAGCCTCCATAGCCTCCCCAAAACCCGAATTTTGGAGTCCCAACTCCTTCCCTAACACCCCTACTCTGATTTTAGCCTAAAAAACACCCAAAAACCTCTCAAAAACATCCCAGAAATCCACAACAAATTTGAAACACTCAGATCCAAGAAGGAGATACCTTACCTCGGAGATTAGGAATCAGATCCGGAGATAGAACGAAGTAAGGAATACGGTACAAGGAGCCATTCTAACCAGATCTGAGGGAATAACACTTTTGCAGATCAAAGGTAAATTTTTTATTTTTATTTTTTTTAATCTAGGTTTATCATTAACAATGTAGATCTATTTGGTATAAGTAGAGACCGGCATTGGCCGGGCGGGGTTGGTGCCTAACACCTTCCAACCCCGTAACATGATCCCCGGATTTAGATTTCTATAGTAGATTAGTTCTTTTTATCCATTGTCCTAGACCATAATAACTAGGTGGCGACTCCCGAACCTCAAGGGTCAAAAGCGGATCCGCGCATCCCGCGGATCGAGGGCGCTTTCATTGACTTGTTGACTATGTAAACATGGTTGGTACTAGGTTTGGGAACATAGGATTTCTTAGACTTATTGTTCGAGGGGTTAGAAAGAACCCAAAGGCAAAGACGTCCTCGAGTTGGCTTCTGGCTTGTAACAAGGACTTAAAAGTAGGGAGATATTGGGCGACTAAGTGTTGAGTGTATCCTTGTGTAAGATTTTTCAAGATAATTGCTACTTGTTCCTTCTTTGAAGGTCGATCCCAAATTTGGGCAGTCATGGCTCTTCAATGGCCAATAAAATCAGTAAATATCTCCCCATTCTTTAGTTTAGTTGACTCAAAATCCTTTCTTGAAATTTCAATCTTGGTACTGTACTTATACTGATGCTAGAAAACTTTTGACATATTCTCTTATGTACCTACTATAGTTGGATCTTGAGACATCAACCATCGGAGAGCTGATCCTGATAGAGTTCGCTAAAATAGCAATGTCATATGTTCATCACTGAGCCCATAGTACACATGTTAGTAACATAAACCTTAAGATGCGTTTTTATACAACCTACCCCACTGAACTTGTCCATTTCAGACATCACAAACTTCTCTGACAAATGGATTCTAGGGATACGGTTTAGAGCCTCAATGCCTGCTACAATTTCATCGATACCTTTTATACTTTTTAAAGCTGACTTCAACTGAGACATCCTGTTTACTAGTATCGGATTTCCATCAATAGGTTCTTCATCTCCGTCAAGTTCAAAGACATCATGTGCAAGTCTCGTTGTACTTTCTTTTACCCTTTTTCCCTTTGGATCATCAACGGGATTGCCTGTTGATTTGAAAATCTGTTCTAAAACTTCCACTTTGCCTCTTATACTGTTAATATCATTGGCAAAGTCTGCCAAAATCTTACGGATCTCTATAAGCTCAGATTTCGAAGTCATTTTTGCCTGTTGACTTGGTGTTGTTGCTCGTTTTAATTGACTGGACTTACGACTCCAACTTGAGTTTGGGCGTAATGATAATCCTATACATCCTATCAAAGATAAATTTAATCAATTCCAGTGTTACCCCCTTGATAACATTTTAATGAGTCATTTTATTGAGTTTTGTGCACCAATCCATTAAATAATCCATTCACGCAATAATCAGAGAAATAAATGTTTATTCAAAAGAAAAATAGCTTTATTGAAAATGATTGACAAAGAAACGTTCTCATTAAAACATCTTTTGACAAATCTGACTTAAACTATTTTTTACATGGATACTTGGCTTTGTCTTGATGGTCATTACGATTGCTATTAGGTTTGATCCTTTTGGCTATAACAACTGGCTCTTTGAATTCTACTGGTCCGTCTAGATACCATAAGGTGCGTTTGTTCCAAGCCTTCTCAATGAGATGCACTAACTTTTCAGTCACTAGCTCGGGAGGGAGGAAAGATTTGTCTTGAGGTAAAGATAACTCTATAGGTACGTCATACTGTTCTAGGATCAAAATGCAGATTTGTAAAAAGGTGTTTCTTCTAGTCTGATCAAACGGACATAATAGGATCCTTTGGTTCCTAGAACAGGGGGATCAGTCATCCACCAAGGGCATCTTAAATCGATATGACAGGTAAGGTGAGAATTCAACCATTTGCTCCAAACCTTGACTGAGTTGTGACGCACTAACAGGTTTCTTTTGAAAAAATGTTCTGACCCATACTCGAGGTTTCAAGGGATATCTACAATTTTGAGAAGATAAAAAAACAACACATAAAGTAGGTGTGGACTTCCTTTGAAGCTTTTTCTCTCACCATTTTTTATGGCATTTAAACCTGAGAAAGTTTCAGTTAGTATAAGAGGTACAGGGTTGGCTTTCCTTGAGAGTTGGGAGGCTATGTCTATGAAGGACTCAGGGACAGTCTTACCATTATTTTTGGAAGTCAATATGTATTGGGCTAGGATTCCTAAATACAATCGATAGTCTCTAGTGGCTCGCCAGGCTTCTGGTTTTACATTGACTGGATGGCTGCGGGAACGATACGGGCCCAATAAAGGTATTAAGTCCAATCTCCCCTTATGGACTAGGGCCTTGGCTTCTTCCTTTGAAATGTTCAATCCTATGGCAAGGTCACCAAAATATCCTGTCTTCAATGAGAGCCTGACTAGAGGTCCTAAAGTGGATATCCCCATAATGCCACAATAATCATCATACGTAGGGTACAAGTGCATATGCCCAATATGGAATATGTGAAAGTAAGGGTTCCAACACTTAGCCATAGTGCATAAGAGGTTCTAGTCTATCTCAAACTCGTGCAAGTAGAGTGCACATCTCAACGTGAATTTTCCAAAGTTGATCTTCTCTATAGGATGCATTCTATGACGGTTGTTTTGACTAACTGGTTGATCGGGTTATTGCCTGTGATTAGTATCCTAGTTTGACACAAAATGATATCTTAGTACACTTCCAAATTCCATGTAAAATATCTTTGTAAGACATCATTTTGTAAATTATTTCCTTTATTTTATTTTATTTTTGGAAAAAAATTTCTTTGGAAAATATTTTATTTTTGGAAAAGCATTCTTTCTAGAAATTTTTTTTTAAAAAAAACACTTTTTCTAGAAAACACTTTTTTCTGGAAAACACCTTTTTTGAAGAACACTTCTTCTGAAAAATACTTCTTCTGGAAAATACTTTTCCTGGAAAATACTTTCCTTTTGTAAACCATTTTTCTTCTTTGAAAATGGGTTGAAACCCGAATTTAGAAAAAATTATTATTTTCATTTTTATTTAAATGGCTCGGCCCATCATGATTGTTGGATCTAGATGGACTGGGTCATTATGAATTATTGCAAAAAATTGATTTTTTATTGGGTGGGTGCACCCATTTTAATCAAGTAAAACAAAAACTTTAATCCTTGAAGACAACCATACATTCTGATCTCATCATTCATAAGGTCCCATTCAATAAATAACCTGGGAACACCCACGATATGTTCGGTCGTGACCTATAAGGAAAGTTTTAGACTCTAAGCTTACTACGTGCAATGCAATTTTTTCTGGCCACCCTTGCCCAAGTACACCTATATACCTCTCGAGCGTACTCAATCAGACGGTACGTGGTGACTTAGTTTGATATACCGTATAAGTGATAATCTAAAACTTCAACTCACTTCTCTGAAGCCAAAATAAGCCAGTTTAATCCCCAGATCAGAGGTGGTGCGCGATGCTTGAGCAAAGGCATTCTTAAATCACCTCTTTTCTAGAATAGACATAGTTTATCCTCCTAGTACCGTAGTACATCGGAGCAGGATCTTGTTTAGGCACTGGTTTTGACCAAGAAGTGCAACTGGTGTACTTGGATCATCTTTGATATACCTATGGGTATGAGTTAAGAGTTGTAGTTTTCATAAATGATTTGGCATCCCACAAGGGGACCGACCATGTTGCGTCTCGTTTTTCTTCCAACAGGTCCAATTCTGCAACCAGTTGTTGGCTATTTCCTTCAGACTACATTACCTTGGACCTCACAGTAGGAAAATTATTCTCAGTAGGGATCACAGCTTCTATCTCGTAAGCCATGGCATATGGGGACATTCCCGTGGACGTTCTAACAATTGTCTAGTAAGCCCACAAAACCCCATGCAATATTACCATCCACCTGCCCTTGGCTTCTCCTAACCTCTTTTTCAAAATGTCTAGTAGTACCTTGTTCATAGCTTTGGCTTGTCCAGTACCCTGGGGGTGTTGGGGTGTGGAGAACACTTGTTTTATCCCATATTCACTACAAAACTTTCTTGCCTACTCTCCAGTAAACTGCCTCCCATTATCGGATATTATGGTGCGTGACAAATCGAATCTGTAAATAATATTCTCCTAAAGGAAATTTTGAACATCTTGTTATCGAATTCTAGCCAAAGGGAGTGCTTCTGCCCACTTAATAAAGTAATCTGTTACCACCAGCAAAAAAGTAAGATTGCCTGGAATTCTTTGCAACGAACACACTAAGTTGATCTCCCACTGGGCGAAGGGGCATGGGCTAATGAGGGAGTGAAGATGTACTGCTGGTTGTCGGATTATCTTCGCATGCCTCTGGCAATTATCACAATGCTTGACGTATAAGGCCGCATCTTTTTGCACGTAGGGCTAGAAGTACCCTTGAGAAAACACCTTATGCGCTAAAGTTCTCCCTCTTGATAGTTCCCACAATCGCCTTGGTGAATCTCTTTCAATACTTCCTTCGCTTCCCCTGGGGCTAGGCAGCGTAGGAGTGGCCCCCCTATGGACTTTCAGTACAGGGTGCCATCCATGACCATGTATTTCTTTGCCTTATTCTTGACTTGCTTGGCTTCTTTTGGGTTATCGGGCAATTCCCCGCGTTGTAAATAGACAAGGATCAGATTTATCCACCTTTGACTTCCCTCAATTGTTACCAAGCTATGCAGTCCAAGCTCATTTATTGATGGGTACTCCTCATAGTTCAAAGGTAATTCCCTTTTATTTTGCTTGGCCAACATGGAAGTGACATAGGCAAGAGTGTTTGCATGCCTGTTGTCTATCCGCGGTATGTGCTCAACTGTGACATTTTCCACCCGATGCATAGCAGCCCTAATTCCCTCAAGATAGAGCTGCATCTGAGGATCTCAGGCCTCGAAGGTCCCACTAATGTGGTTGACCACTAACTGTGAGTCGATGTAGATCGTAGCCTCCGATACACCCAGGCCTGCTAAGGATTCGAGATCGAGCAGCATTGCTTCATACTCTGCCTTATTATTGAAGGCCTTACATCTGAGGGTCACCGCCTTCTGTATCTTTGCTCCATCCGAGGTGATTAGCACTACTTCAATTCCTGATCCCTCAAAATTGGATGATCCATTTACATAAACCCTCCACCTTAATTTGATTGGCGACTCCTACTTATCCTTCGTTTGTTGTAATTCTTCTATCAACAAATCGGCTTCATTCTTTACTGGGAAGTTTTTTAAGAAGTCGGCTACTGTTTGGTCTTTCGTCAAAATTTTGGATTTGTATTCGAGGCCAAACTCTGCTAACTGTACTGCCCACCTAGCCATCCTTCCCATATTTTCTACTTTCTCAAGCATGGACTTCAGGGGAAATTCTGTGATAATTTGCACCCGATGTGCTTGAAAATACGATCGCAAGCGTATTAGTGTGTAGACCAACGCTAATCCTTCTTTCTAGAGTCTCATATAACGCATCTCTGCATCTATAAAAGTCTTACTTAGAAAGTAAACGGGTTGTTCACCTGCTGTCCCCATTTTGACTAGGACTGAGTTGAGTGCGTGCTTGAAAGTGGCCAAATACACCCCTAGCTCATTTTCCGCCTCTGACTTGGAGAGTATGGGCGGTTTGCCTAGATACTCCTTCAACTCTGAGAATGCTCGCTCGCATTCTTCCATCCATTGGAACTGGGAATTCTTTTGCAGCAGCTGGTAGAAGGACCTACACTTATCCGAATACTTAGCTATGAAACGATACATGGCAACAACTCTTCCTGCGAGCTTCTGGATTTTTGGGGAGGGCATATCTAACAGAGCTCTAATCTAATCTGGGTTGGCTTCCATTCCTCTCTTCGTGACTAGATGACCTAGGAACTTTTCTGATGTTAATGTGAAGGTACATTTCTCTAGGTTGAGCTTCGTTCCCACCTTCCTTATCTTGGAGAAGACTTCTTCTAAATCTCTAACATGGTCTTCCTTTTTCCTATTTTTTACTAGCAGGTCGTCTATGTACACTTCTATTGTTTGGCTTAGCAGATCTCTGAATAGCTTTGTTACTAACCTCTGATAAGTGGCCCCCGCGTTCTTCAACCCGAAGGGGATGGTAGCAATAGAGTCCTTGCTCGGTAATGAATGTCGTCTTCTCTTGATCTTCTAGGTTGAGCTGTATCTCGTTATAGCCTGAGTAACCATCCATAAAGGACAATCTCTCATAACTAGAAGTCGTGTCTACAAGCTGGTCCATCATCTGCATCGGGAAGCTAATCTTGGGATGGGCTTTATTCAAGTTTGTAAAGTCTATGCATACTCTGACTTTCCCATTCTTCTTAGGCACCACCACAATGTTTGCTATCCACTCTAGGAACTGCAGCTCCCTTATAAACCCAGCCTTGATTAGCCTGTTTACCTCTTCATTTACCACCTCTCTGAACTGTGGTGCTAGTCTCCTTGGCTTCTACTTGACCGGACCAAAGTCTAGCTCGACCTTCAGATGGTGGTATATCACCTCTAGACTGATTCCTAGCATCTCTTTGATTTACCAAGCAAAAATGCCTTTATTCCTTCTTAAGCACTCTACTGTCTCCTTTAACTCCCCTAGTTCCACCTTGGCCCCGACTCCTATCTACTTTCCCACTCCTACATCTACAATCTGTAGGCTTTCCAAACATGAGGGTCCACCAAGTTTGGTCTCCCCCCACTATAATTGCTATTGCTGAACTTTGTCTTCGGCTGATTCCTCCCTACTCAACACGTACCTCTGAACCATTACTTGGTCACCTCAGACATCCCACATCCCTTACGGTGTGGGGAATCGAAGAACTTCATAGTAGGTGGATGGGACGGCTCTCATCTCATGCGTCCACTACCTCCCAAAAATGGTGTTGTACGGAGAGCTTGCCTCGACTACCACGAACGGGGTCATCAAGGTCACTGGGCCTAGTTTTACTGGTAACACTATTTCCTCTCAGGGCTAACTGGATCTTCCATCGAAGCCAACCAACGGTGCTCTCACTAGAGTTAATATGTCCCTGTCGAGGCCCATCTTCAAAAAAGTCGATGCGTATAGGATGTCCATCGAGCTGTCGTTATCTACCAGCATTCTCTTAAGCATGAAAGTGCCCACTTGCAAGATTATCACTAGTACATCATAATGGGGTCTAGCCATCCCTTTCAAATCTTTTTGAATAAACGTTATTGTCTGTTCCCCAAAGGGTTCCAATTCGGTAGGTCCACTTTTTGTCGGAAAAACATGAGCCAGGTGCTTAACTCTCATTCTCTTTAACCTTTTAGTATTTCTAGTTTGTTCGGATCTGCCATTCTCCTCTTTAAGGACAACGTGTATCACGGTTGCCCTTTCATCCTGCCTCCTACTAATGGGGCTATCTTGCCCTGAGATTCCTTTCATGAGGTGGGTCTTCCATTTGTCTTTTGGGCAAGTCTCTTAGTCTGTCTCGCTCAGCTAACTTTCGTAGGAATCTCCTCAGGGCCTGGCATCTATTAGTAGTGTGAACTCGCACCTTGTGATACTCATAATATCTCTCGTCCTAGTTAATCTAATCTCAAGGAAGAGGCATGTGCCACTCAAAAAATGGTTTATGGGCAATAAGGGGTAATATCTCTCTAGAGGGCATAGCGAAATGTGTCCCAGATCTTATCTTATCTCCATCTTTTTCACGTAGCCGCTTTTTGTCATGCTACTGTAGCTGGGCCTGCTTGCTAGGCTTTTTCACAAAATGTATGACCTTGCTCTTCCCCAATGAACTCCAGGGATCATCTTCTAAGTAGATATACTTCTCCGCTCTTCGAACAACTCACACAATGTCTTTGGCCTCTTCTTCACAAGGGATCTATACAACCCCGAGTTAGAGGGTAGAGAGTTTCTGAACACCACTACCACCGTTCGTTCATCACAACGCGCTAGTGATATTGCTTCCTCTTTGAACTTCTTGGTGAATTCCCCGAGGCTCTCCCCCAATCCCTGCCTCATGTTAAGTAGTGCGTCAATATCTCCTCCCCTCTTTTGGTTGCCAATGTACCGCGCGACGAAGGCAATACAAAGCTCTTCAAACGAACTAACGGATCCACATAACAGTTTGTGGAACCAAGTCAAAGCGTTCCCCTGCTAACGCGAAGGGGAAAATCTACAAATTAGCCCTTCTTTCTTTTCCCACAATGCGATCATCTGTTGAAAATGAAACAAATGCTCCATCGAATCTTTCGTCCCAGAATAAGGGGTAAACTGTGGTGGCATGAACTTCTTAGGAATTTCTTCGACTAAAATTTCTACTGAAAAATGGGATTTTTGGATTTCTTAAATGGCTTGCGCTACTGTTGTGCCCGCGTTGATACCCTTTACCATTTCTTTATCCTTTCTAATCATCTCTCTAACCTCTTTTCTAGTCAACCCTACTACTGGTTCAACTCGAGTGGTAGTTGTGGCAACCTCTGTTCCGTCTTCTCCTGTGGGGATCACTAATGGCGTGTTTCCTTCTGTACTAGAGGCGTGGCCATCCTTAAATCGAGATGTTGACTCAAGTTCTAGTTTTACTCTATCAAATCATCCATCTTCTTTTGCATCTCTTCTTGCTGTTTTCTCAAAGCTTCCACTATTGCCAGAAGCTGTTCGTTTATGCCTAGAGCCGTCAACGAGGGCACATTGACTTCATTTGTTCTAGTGGATTTCATCATTGTTTCAATTGAAATCGATTTGCTACTGATTTTCCCACAGACGACGCTAATTTGTGCGGGTCGAAATCAGATGGACGACTTTGAGGGCCCCAACCCATACGGTTCTGAAGTCACTCCTCTATACCTCCCTTCTCATGCTATCCTGGTACTTGCCACTGACACTTCGATACTCAAGTCAGATCGACAAAGCAATAGTAATCAATATCCCCTTTTCCCTCGATATTTCTAGCCCCCCTTTCAATAGTGACTACTGTGCTATTTAACCCCCCCGATACCTCACTCTCGGGTTTCCCCCTCTATAGGCTATAATATAGGCTGCAATCATGGGATTTTTGTTGGTTCTACAAAGTTGTTTACCTAATCGGGATATTTTGGATCAATCAAACTTATCTGTAGAGATCCCTTCTGGGATTTCTAGGATTGATCTGCACGCAACAGTATTGCTGTTTTCTCGAGGCCTAGCTTGTCTTGCTTGGCAGGATCGGCTTCGCTTAGTGCTGCGCTGCCCTACTAGCCAGACTAATGAGGATTCTGTTCTGACACGCCCTGCTTGCTGGACAACGCTTAACTAGTTGATTTGTGTCAAGTACCACTTGGTCGGTCTTGGACATATGTACGGTCAAGATTAACGTGTAATTATTTCCCTTTACAATTATATTCTCGAAGTACGTATTGACTTTCTGAAAGCACCTTACACTTTTTACTAACTAATCAGAAATATCTAATAGATAATTAGGGTGAGTTTTATAGAATCGGAACTCGACACCTAGTTTTAGATTTAGGAACAAAAATAACTCAAAATGAATTTCGATCAGTCCACGGGTAAGAGAAATGGACAAGAGGTCGAGTTACGAGTTTTAGAAGGTGTTAGGCACTGAACTCGCTCGATCAAGGTGATCCATTTTTATTACGATACAGGAAAATCCTAAGGTTAAATGAGAAAAACTATGGTCAAGACTACGGTCCAATCATCATCATTAATTTATGTTGAATTGTCCAAATAAATCCTATGACTATGATTCCCTCAAATAGTATACAATTCTTCGAATTCCGCACACAAAGAGATAATGAACAATTCGAAACATCTTTAAATCAAATCCGATGCCCTAAACCTCATGTGGCAAGACTTATGAAAAATGATAAATCCGATTAGCAAGCCTTATGTATAATTGATGTGATAAAGGTCCATGGACAAATAAATTTTCAAATTTGTAAGAACATCATCACACAAAAAATTATGTTCAAATTGGCAAATGTCATCATATATAGATTAATTTCTAAATTAGTAAAAATATCATATGCATTAATAAATTTTCAAATTGATAAAAATATCGCATTGATGAGACTATCGTTGTTCTTCTCACTAGAGTTAATAATAATCTTACTTTTACCTTACTTGTGGTGCAAGTAGGGGATCGAACCCAAGAGAAAGGAGGAATAGAGTTAAGCTAAGAAGATAAAATTCAAATTAACTAAAAGGAATTAAAACTATTTTTCTTTGTATTTTTGAACTTATAAGAAAATGTAAAATTGCTAGAAAATAAACTAAAGTAAATGAAATTAAAAGCAAGTAAACTTATGAAATTAAAACATCATTGGAGGTGGATCTACGTAGAACATGTTGATGAGAAATTCCTAGTTTCTAGCCTTTTTATAACTCAATCGTAAGGGTTTGGTGTTAGGTCCTTATATCGAAAAGTTTTGCAAATGAAATGAAATAAGCGAACATAAACAAAGTAGAATTCTTTGAAAACTTTCTACTACCAATTATCTAGTTTAAGCATACTTTATCTTGATCTAATCTAAGCATAAAGTATCTATATTAAGAATAAAAGGTGCAAGAAACTTAAAGAGAACTCATAAATATTTTAAATAAAAGAAAGATATGAAATTAGAAATAACACAAGAACTTGCTCTAGGCTTTTTCACTCTCCAATGGAGGGAAACTTAGCCTAATGTCATTGCAAGAGAGGGAAGATAAGAGATGAAATAATTTTCTTTATTTCATGGAGAAACTTACAACTTCTTCTTCTTCTTCTACTTCTTACAAGACTATTTAGCCAAAAGAAAATAACTAGAAAATGAAAATACAAAAAATAAGAGAATAGGCTAAGAGCCTTAGATTAAAGGAGTCTTGGATAAGAGAACCAATATGGGACCCTTTCTCTAGAAATGAAGGCTCTATTTATAGAGAAAAATGTGTGTAGAAGAGTCTAAAAGTAGCTTCCATTTTTCTTTGTACAAAAAGACAAAAGAGGAGAATATAAGTTAAGGATTAGGGCATTCCAAAGTGGGCCCAAATGCTTTTGTCTTGAGATTTTTGATTCCAAATTGTTGATTTTCTGCACAAGAAACACACGTAATTAGATTTATCTAGTAAATGAATTTATTTATATATAATTAAGCCTAATTAACATGTAATATGGTGTTTTGAGGCTTAACATGATTATTACCTTAATATGGAGAAATAGATACAAAAATCAAGATAAATAATCAGAAAATGTGCGTATAATTGAGTGTTTGGAGACACTCATCACACCCTCAAACTTACCTTTTTCTAGTCCCTAGAAAATAAAACTGCCATTTTCACAGGCACCTCGACTGCATTTAGCGAATGCAGCAAGCCCTTGAACCGCTAAGTTACCCCTAGTGGACGAGTTTGACTAGTGAGGGTTTGCAGAAAATATACCCACAAAATTTGAAAATAACTTTGAAGTAAAAATAATCAAAATCAAAACTTATATTGAAAAGCACAAATTTTTTTTTTCTTTGGTTTTGTCAATCAATTGGAAGTACTGCTTGGTATAGAGTCCCAACCCTTATTTCTCTACCACAAAACTTAGACTTAAATTGACCTTTGAGCGATAGTGGTTCTAACTCAAAAATTTAAGAGATTCGATTTCCTAGAATGAGTTTCAACCTTCTAACTACTCAAGAGTGGCTCGAATAACTTAGGGTTTAATTCTAAACTTAGCATCCTGTCTGGGGGGATAGTGAGAAATGTGGATAATCACTTTAATACCTCTAAGGGGCTTTATCTGTGATATTCCAGTATACTCACATTTTTACACTTGATGGCTTTTACCCTACTAAAACTTTACATAAACTTTTGGATCTTTGAATTTTTTTTTTTGGAAGGTCTATTTTTTTTTATTACTTCTTCACTCTTTTTCTAAGAAAAGTAGGTAGCCATTTTCAAGGTACCTAGTCTAATTCAATAGTTGCTGTATAAGGTGTATACAACCCAGTTCTGTTTTTCTTCTAATCAGCCAACCAATTGAACAAGGAAGTCAAAGTTCATCAAACCCAATTTTTCCTTAAACTCTAGGTAGAAAGAAGGTAACAAGCTCTCTTAACACAATCTATACTCTTGGTAACCTTATTAGAAGTGACTATAAACCAAAAGATAACTTTGCTCTAACTTTTGCCTAAGAGAAACACAAATGGGGACTCTAGATCATAACTTCCAATGAAAGACTGATTAAATATTTTTGACCAAATGCTTAAAGATACAAGCTACGATTTTGAGCAAAATACAACAAAGTCACCAACTTTTTTTTTCTTTTTGAAATAAAAGAAGAAAATAATAAGTGGAAATTCGACCCATACACCCCCAAACTTAAACATTATATTGTCCTCAATATTTCAACATATACATGCAAAGGTAAAATTAAAATTGACAAAATGAAATGAAGTGGGTTAGATAGCACCTGAGAAAAACCTTACAGTCCTGTTGATATTTAACACAATGTCCCCTGAAACGTGTGGGTTGCCTCCCAGAAGCGCTAAGTTTAACGTCTTTAGCCAGACGAAAACAAAGTTAATTTTGATAGACGGGGTCATCGAGGAGAAGAACTTTCTCATGCGGAACATACTCGAGAAAAGGTTTGAGACGTTGGCCATTCACTTTGAAAGTGGATCCATCCTTAGGATTAAGGACTTCAATAGCACCATGGGGGTAGACTGTTTGGATAATAAAAGGGCTAGTCCATCGAGACTTAAGTTTTTCTGGAAAAAAATGGAGTCTGTTATCATACAATAAAACTCTTTGATTAGGAATGAAATTCCTCCTAAGAATGTGCCTATCGTGAAAGAATTTGGTACGCTCTTTGTACCTTTTGGCACAATCATACGAGTCATTTCTAATTTCTTCTAACTCGTCTAGTTGTACCTTTCGCTTCTCACCGGCTTTATCAAAATCAAAGTTGAGGCGTTTGATCGCCCAATATGCACGATGTTCTAGTTCTACAGGGAGATGGCAGGCCTTGCCAAAAACTAACCGGTAGGGAGACATCCCTATGGGTGTCTTGAATGCAGTCCTATAGGCCCAGAGTGAATCACTCAATCTCAAAGACCAATCTTTCCTTGAAGGATTGACTGTTTTTTCTAAGATAGTATTTATTTCCCTGTTAGAAATCTCCACTTGTCCACTTGTTTGTGGGTGGTAAGGTGTGGCAACCTTATGCGTTATGAGGTATTTCTTCATCAACGCAGCAAATATCTTGTTGTAAAAATGCGAGCCACCATCACTTATGATAGCTCGTGGAGTACCAAATCTTGAAAAAATCGTCTCCTTGATGAATTTTATCACAACTTTGTGATCGTTAGTTCTACATGCCACAGCTTCGACCCATTTTGACACATAGTCAACGGCAAGTAGGATGTATTGGTAATCCTGGGAGATAGGAAAGGGTCCCATGAAATCTATACCCCACACGTTAAAAATTTCGATGATCAGGATAGGATTTTGAGGTATTTTATTTCTCTTAGAGATTTTTCCTAATCTCTGACATCTATCACAAGATTTGCTAAACTCATGGGCATCATGAAAAATACTAGGCTAGAAAAAATCGCATTGTAAGATTTTCATAGTGGTCTTCTTACCACTGAAGTGCCCTCCGCAGGCATGATTATGGCAAAATTCTAGGATATTGACTTGCTCACAGGTTGAAATACAACGTCTAATGATTTGATCGAGACAATACTTAAATAAGTATGGCTCATCCCAGAAATACCATTTTGTTTTCGACAAAAGACGAAGTTTCTCTTGGCTAGTCATTTCGATTGGGAATTGACCTGTAACTAGGTAGTTGACAATGTCCGCTTCGAGATATCTTTCTAGCATGTCGAAAAATATACTCATCATGCACCGTTGAAAAGTAGCGGGTGCATTGCGCAATCCAAAAGGTTTGCAAAGATATGCAAAAGTTCCAAAGGGGCAGGTGAAAATTGTTTTCTCTTGATCGATTGGAGCAACAGGTATCTGGTTGTACCCGGAATAACCATCTAAGAAGCAATAGTAAGAATGTCTTGCTAGACGCTCTAACATTTGATCAATGAAGGGTAAGGGAAAATGATCCTTAAGAGTCATCGAGTTGAGTTTCCTATAATCGATACACACTCTCCATCCATTTTGGACTCGAGTGGGGATTAATTCGTTGTCTTGGTTCACTACCACAGTGATACCAGATTTCTTAGGAACTACTTGTATAGGACTCACCCAACGAATGTCAGAAATAGGATAGATAATACCCGCATCTAACAATTTCATCACTTCCATCCGAACCACGTCTTTCATGACAGGATTTAACCGTCTCTGAGGTTCTAAGGAAGGTTTAGCAAAATTCTCTTAACGAATGTGGTGCATCACCACAGATGGACTAATTCCCTTCATGTCAGCTATGCTCCAGCCAATAGCTTCTTGATGTTCTCTTAATACTCCCAACAACTTTTCCTCTTGAACTTCATTGAGGTGAGAAGAAATGATCACAGGCAAGGTTTGATTCTTGCCAAGAAATGCATATCTCAAGTTCTCTGGAAGCGACTTGAGTTTTAATTTCGGAGGCTCGACGTGAGAAGGATCAAGATTGGATGTGCGCACAGGAAGACTTTGAGCTTTTGCGTGCCACCGTAGAGAATCTAAGAGTGGAACGGATTCAAGCAAAGCATTGACTTCGCTTATAGACTCTTCTACGTCCAAGTCAAGGCCAAAGTGAGCCAAACATTTCGTTAGGGGATCAGAGTACCCTAACTCTTGATATGTTTGATTGACTAGCGCATCTATCATGTTCACTTCCTTCATACCATCATCTACATCAATTCCTTGAAAATTGTGGAAGACGTTCAATTTCATTTTCATATCCCCAAATGCTAAAGTCATAATCCCATTTCTACAACGAATGACTGCGTCAGACGTGGCTAAGAATGGACGTCCTAAGATGATAGGAATATGACTGTTCGAATTGATGACTGGCTCTGTGTCTAAGACAACAAAATCAACAAGGAAATAAAAATCTTTGACTTTAACTATCACATCCTTAACTATACCCTTTGGAATTTTTATGGACCTATCGGCTAGACTCAACGTGATATCGGTAGGTTTCAAAACCCCCAAACCTAATTGTTTGTAAACCGAATATAGTAAAAGGTTCACACTGGCCCCTAAGTCTAAAAGAAAATTTTCGACCACTTGATTTCCAATATGAATGGCAATTGTCGGACATCCAGGATCCATAAATTTTGGTACAATCGTTTGTTGGATGAGCGACGAAGCTTGGGCTGATGGCTTCCCGAGGAAACGATGTTTTCCTTTTAGCTGTGGTCAAATCCTTTAGGAATTTCGCATAAGAAGGTATCTGCTTAATGACATCTAGGAATAGGATATTGATATGCACATTTTGGAAGACTTCTAAGACACCCTCAAATTGTTTATCTTTTTTAGAATCTCTAAGGCGATGGGGAAATGGAGCTTTTGGAATTGGCAAAATGATGGGAGGATTCTCCAAATCTTTCTCATTCTTTTTTGGAGACTTTATGACTTCTTTTTGAATTTTGTCCTTCTCTAGGACTTTTTCTCCCTTGTTAATAGGTTGGACCTTGTTGTCCACCTTATTTCCCAAACCCAAGGTGTGGATAGCATGGACTGAGTCTTGTGGAGCTCCAGAATGGCTTCCTGCTTCGTATTGACCTTTCGATCCGTTTGGAATCAAAGGTTGATCTCTAGAGTTAGGGATAGTCTGACTAGGAAATTGACCTTTCTCTCTCCCACTCAAGGAGAGAGCTAACTGCCCCAACTGAACTTCCATCTTAGCTATGGATTGCGCAGTGACCTGGTTAATCTGAGTTTGATTTTGATGGGTTTGCTGTTGAGTTTGGATGAACTGTTGTTGTTGTCTCATCAACTCGGCAATCATAGATTCTAAGGACGACTGTTGTTGGGCAGGCTGCTGGTAATTGGTCATGAGATCTGGTATGATGGCTCTGCAATCTGTAGATTGTTGGGGTTGATAAGGGACTTGAGGAACAATGGCTTGGTTTGTGGAAGAACCAGATTGCCTAGGAAAACTCCTATTATAACCTGACAGACCACTAGATTGAGTAGGTTCGTTCTGTCTATACGAGAAATTAGGATGAAACCTATTATCTGGGTGATATGTTTAGCTAAAAGAGTTCGGAGTTGGCTTCCTAAAAGTACTATTGCCATTAATCACATTTGCTTGTTCAGCTTTGATTTGAGGCAAGGTGGGACAACACTCGACCAAATGGTCGTTGCCGTCGCATATGACGCACAAAGAACTCGGTTCAATAGTCACTTGCGAAATTGTACGAGGGTCTAGGTGAGGTTTGGATGCTGAGATGGTAAAGGCATCTAACTTCTTCGTGAGATTGTTCATTCCACTCACTAGACTAGACATAACATTTTTGAGATCAGGGTCTGCCTTCATCTCATATATGCCTGTCTTCCTAACCGGATCATCTCTATTAAACTCTTCTTGGTTAGTGCTCCAATTTTGAGCACTCTCGGCTAACTCTACGAAGAAATCGTACGCTTGGTTAAGAGTCTGGTTCAT
The DNA here is from genome assembly GCF_017979445.1 of Akebia trifoliata. Lineage (NCBI taxonomy): Eukaryota > Viridiplantae > Streptophyta > Magnoliopsida > Ranunculales > Lardizabalaceae > Akebia > Akebia trifoliata. Next base: position 20,621,457 of record NC_141384.1, on the reverse strand, counting down.
GAACTGACCTTTATGCATTGACTCGACTAAGGTACGTTAATTCATTGTTAATCCTCTATAAAAACTTTGCACCGACTGTGCTTTGTCAATGCCATGGTGTGGGCACTTTACCAATAAATCATTGAATCTTTCCCATGTTTGGGAAAATTCATCATCAGGACGGACTCTAAAATTTCTAATGGAGTACTTCATTTTCTCAGTTTTGGCCACGGGGTAGAATTTAGCCATAAATTTCTTGGATAGAACATCCCAGGTAGATATGGAATTGGGTGTTAGGGAGTTCAACCACGCAGCTGCGTGGTCTTCCAGGGATAACGGGAACAAAATAAGCTTAATACTCTCCTCATCTAGATTCTAATTTTTAAAAGTTTCACATATAATTAAGAATCGATTAAGATGAGTGTAAGGTTGTTCACGCTCTAAACCGTGGAACTTAGGGAGCATATTAATGGTGGCAGCCCTAATTTCAAAGTAAGGTGCATTGTTTAATGGTAAAATAATGCATGTAAGAGGAGATGTGGAAGCTGGAGCGAAGAGTTCATTGAGAGTTCGTTCCGATTACCCATCATAACTACTGATGGTGTCTTGCGTATCCTACTGATGGTACGTTCGATCTCAGGATCAAATGGTTCTAACACGATATTTTGTGAACGTCTACTAAGCATACAAATCACACAATCGATCAAACAATCACGAAAAGAAAAGACTGGACCTAGATAAGTTGCCTAAAGCTAGACAGCTCCTAACTGGGTAGAAATAGCACAATTAGCCTTCCAACTCAGTTCTATGAAGTCAAGTTTGAATCATTCGGATCTCCAGATCGGAGGTGGCGCACAATGCATAAGCAAGGACACTCTTAAGTCACCTTCATTTCTTGAATAGATTGAGTCTATCCCCTCAAAGGACAAGATCTTACTAGATACAAAAGATGACCAAGAAGCGCAATTGATACAACTTGAAGCGAAATTTCACCTAGTGAGCTCGTGGGTCCTATAGTCAAGTCTAATTGATTTTAATTAATTTGATTGGATAACTAGTGAGTTGATTATCCTAATTAGAGCAAGAAATTGGTAATGACTTCCAATCCTTATCTTATCATGTCATCCCTAGGAGAGGGGTGCTCTTTACTACTTAATTAACTATTCCAAGTATGTGCAAATTGAAAAAATAACATACAAAGGCAAGAAGTAACCCACTAGCAAAGAGAGGCGTGGGTGTTTCAAGATTACCTCTCGTGCTAGACGGGGTGAAGATGGTTTGAGTCGACTTACGCCACCAACTCCAGTTTTGGTGTGTGAACCTAAGGAGTTGTGACGGTATTGTCCACCCGTCGTCCTTCCTTAGTCTATTACAATCCAAGCCTTCTTGGATAATTAAAAAAAAAAAAAATTACAAAGAATCTTATACAAGTGTTTCTAAAATAGAAAAATAAACCTAACTAAATATTCAAGGAAATTGAAAGAAAATAAGAAAAAAAAATATTCACCTACAAGAAGCAAAACAGAAATGTTAGCAGAAATGATAGTAAACAGACTCAAAAACAGAATCTGACTTACCACAATCTTTCTGACTATGTCACATTTTATAGAAAATTTCGTTCTACCCCAAATTCACATATTATAATAGATAATCGGAGATCGGAGCAGAAAGTTACAGTCAGTTTAAGTTCTGCTGTCTAGGGTAAAAAAGAAAACGGGAATGACTTTTTTTTTTCAATGTTTTTTCTTCTTCCTTCTCTCTTAAAACCTCAAGAGCACTTGAACTAATAGAAAGAAATCAAAAGAAAAAAAAATAAAATAAAATAAAAATGAAAGAAATGAATTTTAAATCAAAACTTACCACTAATACCTTTACCTTTCCCCGGCAGCGACGCCAAAATTCTGATGAGACTATTGTTGTTCTTCTCACCGGAGTTAATAATAATCTTACTTTTACTTTACTTGTGGGGCAAGTAGGGGATCGAACCCAAGAGAAAGGAGGAATAGAGTTAAACTAAGTAGATAAAATTCAAATTAAGTAAAAGGAATTAAAACTATTTTTCTTTGTATTTTTGAACTTATAAGAAAATGTAAAATTGCTAGAAAATAAACTAAAGTAAATGAAATTTAAAGCAAGTAAACTTATGAAATTAAAACACCATTGAAGGTGAATCTACCTAGAACATGTTGATGAACAATTCCTAATTTCTAGCATTTTTATAACTCAATCGTAAGGGTTTGGTGTTAGCTCCTTAGATTGGAAAGTTTTGCAAATGAAATGAAATAAGGGAACATAAACAAAGTAGAATTATTTAAAAACTTCCTACTACCAATTATCTTGTTTAAACATACTTTATCTTAATCTAATCTAAGCATAAAGTATCTATATTAAGAATAAAAGGTGCAAAAAACTTAAAGAGAACTCATAAGCATTTTAAATAAAAGAAAGACATGAAATTAGAAATAACACAAGAACTTGCTCTAGGCTTTTCCATTCTCCAATGGAGGGGAACTTAGCCTAATGTCATTGCAATAGAGGGAAGATAAGAGATGAAATAACTTTTCTTCATTTCATAGAGAAACTTACAACTTTTTCTTTTTCTACTTCTTACAAGACTATTTAGCCAAAAGAAAATAACTAGAAAATGAAAATACAAAAAATAACAGAATAGGCTAAGAGCCTTAGATTAAAGGAATCTTGAATAAGAGAATCAAGATGGGACCCTTTCTCTAAAAATGAAGGCTCTATTTATAGAGAAAAATATGTGTAGAAGAGTCTAAAAGTAGCCTCCACTTTTCTTTGCACAAAAAGACAAAAGAGGAGAATATAAGTTAAGGATTAGGGTATTCCAAAGTGGGCCCAAATGCTTTTGTCTTGAGATTTTGATTCCAAATTGTTGATTTTCTGCACAAGAAACACACGTAATTAGATTTATCTAGTAAATGAATTTATTTATATATAATTAAGCCTAATTAACATGCAACATGGTGTTTTGAGGCTTAACATGATTATTACCTTAATATGGAGAAATAGGTACAAAAATCAAGATAAATAATTAGAAAATGTGCGTATAATTGAGTGTTTGGAGACACTCATCACGCATGCATTAGTAAATTTTCAAATTAGTAATGATATCACATGCATAAAAATTTTCAAATTGGTAAACACGTCATATGGATACAATTTTCAAATCAATAAATATGTCATATGCATAAAATTTTCAAATTGATAATCATATCCTATGAGTAAAAAATTTCAAATCGATAAGCAACTCATATTTATAAATAAATTTCACAATTGGTGAACATACCTCATACATGAAAATTTTAAATCGGTAATTGTATCATATATATAAAATTTTCAAATAAGTAAACATATCATATGCCTAAAATTATCAAAATTGATAAAAATATCACATGCATAAACTTTCCAAATCAATAAATCATCATATGTATTAAATTTTCCCAAATCGGTAAAATAACATCATCGCATGCACAATTGATTTTCAAATTAGTAATATAATATCATATGCAAATCAATTACCAAAATGATCAAAAAAAATATAACACGTATAAATAAATACCAAATTGATTAAAAATAAGTCATAACATGTGAGAATAATTATCAAAATGGTTAAAGTTTCTAAGTAAGGTGAACATCAAATTAACTCGAAAAAAATATTTTTTTATTTAAAAATAAATAAATAAAACTTACCTTAGATGTTTGACTGCCACAATTTCTTCATAAATTTTGTCAAACAAGTCAGGCTTGAATAAGCACGAAAATCAAGGTCAAATCTCAAATTTTACCTAAACTTCATGAATAAATCTGTATTGATTGGAAAATAATTAATGGGTGTGTATATGTTGTTGAAAATCTCTACGTGTCTAGTTTCTAACGTAAAAGACGGTTTGTAAATTGAAATTTTGTAGAAAAAGATATACATGTTTAACTGAAAGGTGTCAGATCGCCTCAAATTTCATCTCAAATTTTACCTCAATTTCATAGAAAATTTTGTATCAATTAGAGAAGATTTGAGAGCCTTACTATAACGTTGGAAAACCTTTCATTTCTAGTTTCTAACACAAAAGACAACTCGTGGATTTGACTTTTTAGAGAAAGTTATTCACATTTGAATCAAATGCGTTGGACTATCTCAAAAATGCGAACAAGGAGAGATGGACTTGGGATCGTTTTGACTCATTTTTGTGGTTGCTATAACTGAACCAAACTTGTGGGAGGAAGGACTTTTGGATTTTGTAACTAAAGGGAGAGTGGATTCTATAATATTTTTCTCTTTCGAATTCCTTTTTTTTTTTTTTTTTCTATTCATTCTTTTTATTCTAGTTTTTTCCTTTGACCAAACATAAGACAGAGGTTTCTGAGTAAAAGTAGACTATCAAGGAGGTTTTTGACTCATTTTTTTTTTTTTTATAATTCTTGATAAATTTTTTTTTCAAACCAGACATGAAATCATATTCCGAGACTAATGAAAATATTTTTGAGACATTTTGAAAGTGTAAAACACATGAGGGGGTACTTTTATCATTTCATTAATTTTTTTAAACTTTGATGATTCATTTAGTTTCAGTGTGATTGTTTCTAAATCTCGAGGTCATATTTTTCTAGTATTGTGAGATCTCTAGATTATCGAAATACATAGAGAAACTAAGCATATATACTTGTTAAATCAAGTATAGAATGTAGCGATTCTAAACGTACGTAATTTCTAGGTCAAGTGTGTCAAGTAAAAAAAGATAAAATCATGAAGATTGGAAAAGAATTAAAGGGAATTGGAAGAAATCAGGAGAGGACCTTTCAAAAACTTTTAGCTTCTTCACATATTCAATGCTCATTATCAGGAATCCATAGCAATCGGTTGACGAATTGTCGAATTAGGCAGATGCAAAAATATGGTATTTACAGATGCCCTTCTGAAAGCGCCCTCGATCTGCGGGGTGCGCGGATCCGCTTTTGACTCTTGAGGTTTGGGAGTCGCCACCTAGTTATTGTGGTCTAGGAACCAAACTGACTCTAACATGGATACAAAGAACTAATCTACCATAAAAAATTTGAATTCGGGGATCATGTTACGAGGTTGGAAGGTGTTAGGCACCAACCCCGCCCGGCCAAAGCCGGTCTCTACTAACTTCCCAAATATATCACATTGCTAAAAACCTAGATAAAAACAAAAATAAAAATTTCATACCTTTTCGATAGCAAGGATTTTGCTCTCTCAGATTTGACAAAAAGAGCTCCTTGTACTGTACTCTCTTGCTTCGTTCTTTCTCCGGATTTGACTTCGGATCTCCTAGATCAAGGTATCTCCTTGTTTCTGAATCTGAACTCTTCAAGTTTGTTGCGGATTTAGGAGTGTTTCTGGAGGGATTTTAGGGGTTTTCTAGACTAAAATTGAAGGGGGGATGTTAGATAAGGAGTTGGGACTCCAAAACTAGGGTTTATGGGAGGCTAGGGGAGCTTCTAGACCTACTTCTCTTAGGGTTTATGATTTGATACGAAAATAGGGTGTGAGCACCTCTATTTATAGATGTTTTTAGGGGTTGATTTGGATAGAGTTAGTGTTTAATTAGAGATCTTTTAATTAGAGTTGTGTTTTAATTTGACTTGTTTTAGGTAGAATTATGTTTTAATTAGAATTGTTTTAGGTAGAATTGTGTTTTAATTCAAATTATTTTAGGCAGAATTGTTTTTAAGTAAGAACTCTATTAGATAGAGTTATTATTTAATTAGATCTCTATTATGACTTTTGGTCTTATTTGATTGACTTTTAATGTTTTGACTTCAGTCTTAATTGATTGACTTTTAATATTTTGACTTCAGTCTTGCTTAATTGACTTTAATTTGGACTTTAGTCTCACTTGATTGACTTTAATACCTTGACTTCAGTCTTTCTTGATTTACTTTTAATTTTTGGAGAACCCCCCTCCATTATTTCTTTCATTCTTTGGACCCCCAAATGGAGGGGTCCTTAAAGAAATATCCCAGGAACCCTCAACAATTTTGCTTGAGAGTCCGATTAATCGATTTTTTAGGTTCAAAATTTTAAATTAATTTCATTAATGTTTCACTTTAATTATTTAATATTTTATTTATTAATTTCGAATTTTTTAATTATGAAAATTATGAAATTTCCATTTTGCCCCCGGAGAGGACTTTTCACGTTTTAAGTCGGTTTTTAATGTTCTAGGATGTTTTAGAATCGATTTTTCACAAGGAATTCAATGGAAATATTAGTTTTTGTTATTTATGAAAATTTTTGTGTGAAATGATTGTGAACTTTATGAGGGGCATTTTCGTAATTTTGTCAAATTCTTTTAAAATTGGTGAAATGATTTATTTGGTTTCGATTTGTTATTTTATGTGTTCGAGAGAGTTTTTCTAAGCGTAATGTAGGCTCTAGGGTTGTTTTGAGGTTAGGGGTATTTTGGTAATTTGGTAATTTTTTAGTGATTTTTATCGTGAAGTTTCTTTTTGGTCTACAAGATGATGATTTCTATGTTTCTGGGGTCATATTTTCCTAGCGTAGCGTGGTTTCTAAGGTTTTGTCAGTTCGAGATACCTCATCCGGATTTCTGAAACACATCTGACAACAAAATAAAGTAATGGAATACACATCCATCATTGGGAATCATTGCAATCGGATTGACGAGTTGATTAATCAGGCGAGTGCAAAAATGGGGTGTCTACACCTTCTTTGGCAAAGAATCTAAGAAAACTAGATGGAAAATCTACTTTGGTAGATAGGGCAACATTCAAATGCCAAAGTTAATAACATCACATTTTGCAGCATGATTGGCAATTCGTCGGGACTTTCGAATTTTTTGAGGGTGAAGCTTTCCCCAGACTAAAAATGTGCCAAATTCTTGAGCGTGAGCTTTCACTAACAAAGGGTGTCAGATTCTCGAATTTTAAGAATTCTCCCCGACTAATGCAAAAGTGCACGTCCGTGCAATTGTGTGATACTTCTAAAACATTTATTATAGAACCCTCAAGTATAAACTCTATTTTATTAAAAAAATGTCAAGTCCTAGAGATCTTTTCTCGCTGATGATAATGATTCAAATGAAAGTATACATACGCAATGAAAACTATTGATAATTGGTTTTCATAGATCAATAAATCAATGGGGTGGACAACGGATTGCTAGTAGATTGGATAAAGCTCTTATTAATTTAGATTGGCTATCTAAATTTTCGTTCATGAATCTTTGCTATTTATGGGAGGGAGTTTTGAACCATGTACTTATTAAATTCACTTTTCCAAATGGTTATGGAGGTAATCCGAACCTTTAGTCCATGGATTGGACAGTCGTACAGGAAGCATGGAGAACACTAGTTGAGGGTAATTTGATGTATAGAGTAACAAATAAATTGTGAATAGTGAAGAATGCCCTAAGAACATGGAATATAAAAAGTTTTGGAAGGATAAATAACGAAATGGAAATAGCTAGTTTAAAGTTGGATTAAATACAACGATATAAAAAATAAAAAAAAAAAAAATCAAATGGATGAGAGCTTGGTTAAAAAGGAAAAGGAAGCACGGAAGTAGTACAATCAAGAAATTGAAGTTGAAAAAAAAAACATTTAAGCAGAAATCTCGGGTACAATGGTTGAAAGGAGACAGAAACACAAGACTTCTATAGTACCATTGTCTCAATGCTCCGTGCAACACCATCACAAAATTGGAGAAAGAAGATGGAACGATCCTTCGAAATGAAAAAAGAATGGGAGATTGGGGAGTAGAATAATTTCAGAATACCTACAAAAGTCATCACAGTACTGTAAGTACATATTCATTTTTTGAAATGGGTGGAGGTTGAACATATTGAAATTCTTAATAGTTTAGTAACATGTGAGGAAATAAAAAAAAGTGGTTTTTGAATTGCCAAGGAACAAAGCTCTAAGACCAGCTGGGTTTGGAGTAGAATTCTATACATCTTTTTGGGATGTGGTTGGGAAAGATGTTTCTGATGCTGTTATGAATGTCTTTAGAAGTGAGAGAATTCTTAATGATGTGAATTCCACTTTTCTTTGCTTAATTCCTATGGTGGAGAATGCCAGGATTTTGGACAAAATCAGACCCATAGCCCAGTGTAATTTTGTATACAAGATTATTTAAAAAATTCTTGCTAATTGACTTTCTAAATGCTTGTCTAGTATTGTTAGTCCTTTTTAATTGGCTTTCATTAGAGGAAGAAAAATCCAACATAATATTCTTCTTGCCCATGAAATGATTTGTAATTTTCATACTCCTAGAGCTACATCATTTTTATGTGCTAAGATTGATATTAGGAAAGCATTCGGCTGTGTTAGTTGGTCCTTTCTTAAGAACCTGGTCCTCAAATTTGGGTTTCCTGAGTCTTGCGTGAGATTAGTCATAAAGTGTGTTTCTTCGGCTTCTATTTTGTGATCTAAAATGGGTCCTCTTGTGGCTATTTTCCTGGTGAACATGGATTGAGAGAAGGAGATTTTCTCTCTCCTTATCTGTTTACTCTTGTTATGGAAGCCTTCTCTTGCCTCATTCAAAAGAAAGTTGAATCTAATCTCATTAAGGTTCCGAGTATTTTTTGATGTCCCAAGTATTTTTCATCTAATTTTGCAGATGATGTACCCTTTTTATCTTTGAATAAACCACAATCAGTGGAATCTTTGGGGGATGTTTTGAAAAACTTTGGTATAATCTCTGGGTTGTTTGTTAATGAAGGGAAAAGTCGTGTTTTTTTTTTCATTCAGCAAAACGCATAACCATAAAGAGATGTTCTTAGATTACTTGGGGTTTCAAGAAGATGTTCTTCCAATTATATATCTAGGATTGCCATTGTTTTCTACCTGGTTAACACACTCTATGTGCCAACCATAAATTGATAAAATTCATGAGAGTAGATGGTTGGAAATCACATTTTCTTTCCTTTGCTGGTCAGTTAGAACTTATTTAGTCTATCCTTTCGAGTTTCCAAACTTATTGGTTAGTCTCTTTTAGCATATCCCTTAGTGTGCTAAAGAAAATTGAAAAATTACTTAATAAGTTGTTGTGGAGGGGTCCTTCTCTTGAGTGGTGTATACATTTTATGAAATGGTCTAAAGTATGTACTCCTATTGAATGTGGAGGTCTTGGTATTCACAGACTTAGGGAAAGTAATAAAGTGGGGATGATGCAGTTGTTTTGGTACCTCATTGAGAATAAAAGCATGTGGGCAAATTGGATGAGACAGAGATATGTGGGGAGGAAGGACATTTGGTCTTGCTTTGCTGCTCAAAATGCATTCTGGGCATGGAGATATATTTTGAAAGCAAGAATGAGTGCTAGAAAATTTATATATGCTGGTAGGAGATGGTTGAACCAGGTGTATGTGGAGGGATCCATGGATTGGAGGATGTTCACTAATTTTAAATTTGGGGCGAGAGTTGTACATCAGTTTGGAAGTATGTTGGAAGATACAATTAGTCAATTTGTGGAAAATGGAAGGTGGGCATTATCAATATCACATAATGATAGAATGCAAGAAGTTTCTAATTTAATTTCAGCTCAAATGCGTCCGAAAATGCTTATTGAAGATAAATGTATTTGGAGGAAAACTTCTAATGATAATTTCTCAAATAAAAATGCATATCTCACTATTAATGAGAATAGATAGAAGGTAGAATAGAAGAAAGTGGTTTGGCATGGTAGAAGAGTACCACGATACTCTTTCATAGCATGGTTGGCTATCCAGGGAAAATTTAAATAAAAGGGGTTTTTGACTTCTTTCTAGGTGCTGTCTTTACTATGTGAATTTGGAAACTAATGAACATATTTTCTTTACATGTGATTATGGCAAATGGTTGTGGCAGAAAGTTTTGGGGAGGTTTGGGATCATCAAATATGGGTTCGTAACGGTATTGGATGAAGCATGAATGATCAAGAGTGTATGCTTTCCAAACAAGGTTATAATGGACATGATGTGTTTAGCATTTTGTGCTTGTATCTATCACGTCTGGAGAGAACATAATAGAATATTGTTTGAAGGGTCTGACCAAGAAAACACATTTATTTTTCAGTTGAGGGTTTGGTTTTGTGGGAAGACATAATCTGGGCGGTCTACAATTTGCAGCGTGGGTGGGTTGTGATGACAAAGAGATAATATCCATAGAGCTCAAAGCAATAAAAGAGGCAATGAGGTTTGCAAAATTTAAAGGTATTCTTCAGATTCTTATCTCATCGGATTCGTTATATGTAATCAAATCCATTACAGGGGAAATAGAAACTTCTTGGAAGTACTTGGAATAAGTGCAGACAATTAGAAGCATGGTCAACTCATTTGCAACTTGTATATTTGAATTTTTTTGGTGAGGACTAAAAGAACAATAAATTTTTTGGTTTGATTAGGAGCTAGAGAGAAATTATTTTATGTAATTGAAGATGAAGATGTCATACCTCAAGAGCTAAGAAGAATCATTCTAGATGATTTATCATGAAACTATATTCGTGAGTGATTAATAAAAAGGGTGGGTTCCCTTAAACAATCCGGCATACTGATAAAAAAAAATAAAAATTCCTTCAAAGGTTATTGTCTTTAGTAGAACTTGTATTCCCTTATTACTCTTTACATTGGTTTGAAGTTTGGGTATCAACCCCTGATTTGATATTTTGTGATAGTCTTGTAATTGTTTCCCAAAAGGGTTTTCAAGGTAAAATTTTGGTTTGTTATGGTTGCATGAATTTCTTGTTTATTTATGTTATTTAATTATATCCATTAGATTAGGTTAATTGAATAAATTAATTTAATTGGATTATGAAATCGTCAATTAAGGGAAATTTTTAGATGACAGCATAGAGATTTTGAGTGTTGAGTATTCAAGTTCCTATGTAGTTAAGCTTGATCAAATGTGGATGCAAATTAGAAATCTCTAATCAAAAGTGGGATTTCTACTCATTTATGTTTGATGTAATATTTGCAATTTTCAAGGTGACACCGGATTTACTGCAATTCTCACAATTCTGACGTGGAGATGTATACATAATCGTAGATGATTTTAAATCGTATCGTGAAGAAATACATCTATAATTATATGCATATCATACGTCCGACTTGTGAGAATCGTAGTAAATACCGTGTGTCATTCCAGCATTTTCCTTTCTATAATTATCAACCTCACTTGTGGTGTGAATTGTCGTAATTTATAAACTGAACCGAGGACCTGTGGTTTTCAATGCACATCATGTGTGTACTTTGACTGCCAAAGTATGAGAGAGAGAGAGAGAGAGAGAGAGAGAGAGAGAGAGAGACTTCAATACACAATTTGAATTAATTTTGATTTTTTGAATATAAAATGTCTTCGAAAAATGTACAAAGACAACTTGAAGTTGGTTCTCACGTGATTCCATTAAGACAAAACCTCCGACCAATTGATTTAATTAATAAAAAACATGAGAGAAGAAAGAGGAAACTCGAAAGTAATTGCAATTAGTCAAAAAGATACTACTCCTGAAGTTCTCTAGCACAAAGGAGATCTATGTGGAATGCCTTTTCTTCTACTAATGCTTGCCACCATGTCCTCTTCTGAAGCACTACTAGCTGACCTTGAACACACATACAACTCACTTCTCTTCTTTTGAACAAATTCGGTACACGACACGCTCGTGTTATCTGACCCTGACGATGAACTCATCGGCTCATCACAGTCTACTATTGTCGAATTGGGTCCCTCGTTCGTGGTCTCATCATCTCCTGCGTCCTGAGGGATTAGAATGTCTGGGCTAAGCTGTAATGACTTGCATGTTCGTAAGTAAGGGGAGAGATCCTTATTATGCTTCAATACAAAGTCTACCTGGTATTAGACAACTTGAAACGTCAAACCCTAGATCAAAAAATCACAATTGCAATATAAAAAAAACTAAGAAGTTTAAAGAAAATACTCCGAAGATAGCAAGGTTTACATCGTCTATAATGCCTGTCTTTGGGCACTTATTTTCAAAAAATAAAAATAAATTACACTCTGTGATTACTACCTATATCACTCTCAGGCCCTCCAAAACATGAAACCCCTACTTTTCCTGTTTAAAGTTTAAGTTCTCTCACGCACATATGTATGTATGGGTGGGGTTCAGGTGACTCTTGTAAATACATGTTCCCAACTGTGTAGATACAAAATCCAACAGTCACGATTATATATGTATCCTGATAATGCACATCTCAGAAATATTCATCTCAATTGTAAATCCCAATATAACTATTTCTGAGATATGTTTTATCAGGATACATATAAATTCTGATCATTTGCTTTTTAACCCTCAAGTATTTTCAAGATATGCATTATCATGATACACATAAATCCTGACTGTTAGATTTCGTATTACAGAGTCAGGATCATGTGTTTTTATATGAGTCATTTCCATCAGTCACGAGAATGTGACCTATATATGTACAAGAGACAAGTTGAATCTTGCTTCTTTAAGAATTGTAAAGTAAGGGGTATGCCCTTGGTATGTGATTGTAAAATCTTTCTTATCAATTCAAATTCTTTGCTTGATTAGAAAAAAATAAAAAATAAAAAATAAAAATAAACCTATATATGTACAAGGGATTTGGTGGTGCCTATGTAGACATAGGCACCGCCAAATCTCTTGTACATGGTGGTGCACATGTTGGGAATTCAATTATCAATTACTCTAAATTACCCTACGGCATGTGTTCCTTGTGATTTCAATTTATTATTAAGAGGTTTAATTATGTAAGACCCAAGCAGTAATAAGTTTCATATTAATTCTAGTTTCCTGAAATTGTAAGTCAAGCTTCTAATGGATATTACCTTGCACCCAAGAGAGCAATGAATATAAGGTTCTTGGAGGCTTCTGTCACAAGAAGTGCAATAGTTGCCAGAACCCTTAAACTGTCTACTCTGAGGTCTTTTCTTGATGAACACAACTTTGGAACTATTAATTGTGTAGGGCTACAAGGAATAACAAAAGAAAGAACTTTAGAAGGGGAAATGATATAACAAGTATTACATAGGAAGTATAGTAAATATATAAGAAGACTTTAAGGAGAGAAGAATGATATTTCATGGACTAACCTGAACATTAGAGCAGTCAATGAGCTTCTCGAGGTCTTCCAATCGAACGACGTCGTGGTAGACATACCGACGAACCTGAACAAGTCTATGAAAGCGGTGAAAGGGCAAACAATGGGGACAAATACTGGTGCAACAATCCAAACAACAAATATTTTTCTCATTCTTCTTTGCGCTCTCATGAGTCGAACAACCCACGAAGAACTTTTGCGTGTAAAGAGCTTCTAACCACTCTGGCTTCTGAATTCCCTAAACACCATGAAAACAAATACAATTATACAAAGAATTGAAAAGCTCCAATCAATTGAGAAGCAAAAGAAAGTGAAGAACAAAAGACAGACCATGATCATAGGGAATTTTGCAAGGAAGACAATTCTGAACTTCTTCCCTTAGGTGCTACTAAAAACCACACTGAAGTAATAATGAGAGAGAGATGAAGGGAGAGATTAGGGTAGGGAGATAAAGAGAATTTATGGAGGGTCACAAGGAAAGAAGGGGTATATATTTATTCCTTGGTCAGATACACAACATTTTGTCAAGAAGGCCTTTGTTGTAAGGAGAGAGTAATAAAGAATAGGAGTAAGATATGAGGAGAACGTGGGAGTTGTCTCTATGTCTCCCATTCCCTACCCTTTAAACTATTCTTCTCATCTCCTTGACTCAAGAGCTCTAACCCTAAATTAACCTAATTGAGGGTGCTGCCCAAGAAAAAGAAAAAAAAAAAGAAAAAAAACCTTTTGATTCTTCTTACTCGTTAGTGATAAATATGTGGTGGAGAAAAGCCTCGTTTTCTTGTGAGCACTAAATTCAAAGGTTTGAATCAACTTAACTTCGTAGTTGTTCTAAAAAATTACTCTTGATGAGGACCGTCAGATTGGTTGAGTACTCATTGATGATGGGCATTCCTTACCAAATAACATTTAAATTTTGATCATAATCATCTTAGATCAAGTGGTCAAGGTACATCAATCATATTGAGGAGATTTTGAAGTATGGCCAATAGAAGACGTGACAATCACTGATGAAGCAGGTGATCAAAAATTTTATTCTGTATAAGAGCTGCATTTGAACATGATACTAATATAAAAGGGTAATAATCTATAGACTGATTCTATGTTTTAATACTTGAAATTCGACTAGACTTGAAGCCAGTAGAGCTAAATAATTAAATATTGAATAAATACTTCTAACATTTAAAACTATGTTTATTTTCTTTTTCTAAAAATCAAATTTTAAATATAACTCATAAGTCGGACAAATTTTTATAAACCGGACTAATGATTGAAAACTTAGAGGCCGTGGGTTCAAATCCAGCTTACCTATCAAAATGGTCGGACCCTGGTCAGACTCTTATTCAATTTGGGTCCATTGCTTTATATTTACTAAAACAATACATACCTTTTATTTATTCAGTTAGCTTTATATTTGTTTTTTCATAGGAAAATAATATTCATAAAATGCGATGGTTCGTTGACTGAACCGATTTTGTTTGGTCGATTCCTGGTTCAGTCCCGTTTTATTAAAGCAGGTACAAAGCCTAGTGGCCTCAAGGTTTCCACAAAATAGGATTATGTGCTTGATTAAAAGCATTAAATTCTTAGAAATTCTCAAGTAGTGTTCTTGTTTGTAATATTATTAACAAAACCACATCCTTAAAAAAACACACATTATTGAGCACAGATACTTTGGTGGAGTGGTTGAATGTTGCCATGGTTGATAACCCCAGAGAAACGGGTTCCCATCCATGTTCGGTTTGCTTTCCCAGTTATTAATACTTAGTGAGGAGAGAAAAAGGTGTACATGTTCTCCTATTGGGATGAACTTATGTCTGCATTATTGGGGAAAAAAGTGACATAATAACACGTGGCATGGATCCAATGAGTCTAGGCCCATCATCAGTGAAGCTCCAACGGGTCAACGCATGCTAAATGGTTGGCCAGATGGGGGCTGCTGTAAGATGCCATCGATTTCATTGCTCCTTCAATCGATATTTAAGTAGAATTTATCAGTGTTTGAAAAGGCATTTGAGGCTAGCTTATGCCTCGAGGTGCATCCCAGTGTGCGACTCGTGAAATGCACTGGCACTAGGAAGAGTAGTAAAATCTAGGCTGAGTCCCATAACTCAGCTGGTTTGACTAACTACAAAGCAACTTTGAGGTCTCAGTACGACCTAATTACACATATAAAAAAAAAATTGTTAAAGGCCCTGTTTGTACCATGCAAAAGATTTGCATGGCAAATCATTTGTAATGGAAATGATTTGAAATACCAAATGCAAAAAACTACTGTTGCCTGGTAGCCACCATATAATCTCATTGTAGACATCTCATTTTTGCCTATGCTGAGCTTGAGAGCACAAAACACCTTTCGAGAATGGATTTGACCCAAGGTGTATTTCAAGACTTTAAAACCCGATTTTCAAATAGCTTGAAGGCCCAAAGGCCATTTTCAAAGTTCAAACTCTAAGCTTGGCCTTAAGTAACCCATGGCCAAGCCATTTTGTGGCTTGGCCGTACCTCAACTACGGCCAAGGTAATTTTTTTGCCTAGCTAAGGGTGACCCACGACCAACAGAATATTTTGCCTAGTATGAGAGTCACCCACGGGCAAGCATAATTTTGTTCAGGCCTTGGCTAATTCTGTTGGACAATTACTAGATTACGTGTGCTCGAATTTTCTTAAAAGAAATTACATTTTAAACCCTCTCCTTAATGACTTTTCCCTCAAAAAATCCCTCATTTATATTCTTTTACATTTTCTTTAGCTGTCCAGTAATCCCACAACTTTAGTCTTCATCTAATTTTCTTATTCTTCTAACAAAGACCCTTGGTCAAGTATTGGTCCCCACATGAGTATAATTACTACCCTAACCCCATCTTATTAGAGCCTAATTAAGGTACTTTACTCTTATGCCCCCAAGCTTATCCTCAATCCTAGAAGGTTCAATTTAACTAAATAAAATTCAAGAGGTTTTAACAAATTTCCCCAACCTTTAGAAAACTTTAGAATTTGTGCATAAAAACTCTCTTAGTCCTAGGTTGTTAGAGAGCTAGGTAGGCTAAATGTTTAGAATGCTCAAAATCCTACCACCTAATTAAATGCCATCTAACCTAATTCATTAGAATTTGACTTAAAGTCAAATCCTTAAGACTCTTTTAACCCTCTCATAGAACTTTCTAGAACTTATTATATTTTATAATCCTATTTTTTGATCATTATGATTGTTTAAACTTATAGGATTGTAAAAAACAATCAAGGACTTTGATGGGGGGTATTTAGTATCTTTCATTGAGGTTTTGTTGAAAATAGTGGAAACTCTAGGATTTATGACAAGTTTATCCTAAAGGTCTCCTAAAATCCTATAAATACAAGACCTATCTAAGAAAAAAAAAAGAGGGATTTCAAGTAGTTCAAATTTCTATCCAAGTCCCCTTTCAAAGTTCTATAACCTAACAAAAATCTATCAAAATCCTTTCTCAAACACCCAAGAAATTCTAATCAAGAAGAAGAAGAGACCAAGGTGGGGTGTAGTTGTAATTTTTTATTTTTTCTATGTAATCCCCTCTGTAAATCTTCCCACTTCTTTATACTCCCCTATTTATATTCAAGCAAATTTATTTTTAAATTTTCTTTACTTTTAGTAAAGTACATCTTAGTTTTCTTTTGTTTGAGGTTTAAGGGTAGATAATAAAACCTCCCAGAGGTAATCTCCTGTATAAGCCTTCAATAAGCTCATAAGTGGATTAGAGTAATTGTTCTTTACTTCTTTACTTTTCCTTGCAAACTTTAAATTCTTAATATAGATGTATCTTTTTTACTTTCTTTAATTCCTTGTAAATTTAAATTCCTAGAATAGACTTTTTTTTATTTCTTCCCTAATGACTTAAGAGTTAGAAAGTAATCCCTCATTGGAAGTGTAGACACCTCAATTTGAACGGGCCACTTCTCGAAAGGGCCCAAAAATATCGATTTTCCAAATAAATGGGCCAACGGGCCTTAAAGGCCCAAGTCATTGAAAAGTGACATTTTTACCAAACCGAGGCCCCTAAGACCTCTCAATGGTTTAGGAGGCCCACCAAAAGGACTCGGCCTACCTTACGTTTTTCCAATATTCACCGCTCCGCTTCCAAAATCAAAAACGCTAAATTTTCGATAAATTTCACCAACGGGCCTAAAAAGCCCGATTCGCCAACACGTGGCATTTTTGATCAAACTAATGATTACAAAAATCTAAAAAATTAAAAAATTAAAAATGTGAGACTTGGGATGCCTAGTCCTTTTTACTACCACCGCTCCGCCTCCGAATCCATAAAACCATAGGCCCACCTAAGGCCACAAGCCCTCAACACTTTCCTAAATCAATTTCTCACCTTACCCCTAACCTAAAATCATCCACATCAACCAAAATCTAAAACCAACCTATACCCTCAAAATCCATTCCAAAATAACCCCCAACCAATTCCTAAAATCCAAAACCATTTCATAACCCAAGCCAAAACACTCCAAAGCCTCTAAGCCAAATCATATCCAATTCATCCAACCCACAACCTAACCCATCAACCACTACCCACATTAACCAATCACCATCTTGATAATCAAAGATGACACATGTCATCACCCCATCTCACCTCCCTCACCCAACTATCTACCCCATTAATTTGCTTTAAATCCCATCTACCCACACATCAACCCATCACCTTTTCTCTCAAATCAAACACATCTACCCACACTCCTAACCTATACCTCCCCTAATCTACCCTCATCATTTCCTACAAAACCCACATCTACATCCTAAACCTACACCATCCTCTCAAGTCAAACATTCAACCTCTCCCATCAACCTATCCCAACCCTTCATTTCCACCCACTTTAACACATGGCATCATCTCCCTCACCCTCCCAAAATATCATCAACCACCTCTTTAAATCCTCCATTCTCTTAAATCAAATACCATTTAATCACAACCACCATCTTAAACTCACATCACCAAACACTCCACCCAAATGGATTGGGTAGGATCTAAACCATTTGGGTCAAAACTCACCCATTTAACCCCCCTTCCCTAAATACCCTCCAATCTCCTCTAAATTACACTCACTTCTCTTTAAAACTCATAACCATTCTACCCTTTTTCTTCACTTCACCCCATTATATCCCTAAAATAACTCCTCAACATCTATAAATACCCTCCTCCTCTTCCCAAAAATGGCCCCCAACTTTCACTACAAAATTCTCTTCAACTCTCACTACTAACAACCATCACCAATCCTCCTCAAGTGTCATCTCAAAAAAAAAAAATTATTATACTCCACTCATCTCTTCATCATCTCTTCTCTACTCCTTCAACCATACAAGAATTGTATTTTCATAAAATACTAAGGACTTAAGAAGAAGAAAAGAAGAAGAAGAAAGAAGATACAAGGTGGGTTCAAGGCAATCCCCCCCCTCTCTTCTACACCCTCTCCTCCTCCTCTTCTATCACCCTCTCCCCTTCATTTTAATTTTTAGGATGAATGGACCCCAAGGCTAAAGGTCTATAAGGGTCATTTCCATCAATGGAATAACCCTATGATCAAGCCGAAAATGAACCCCTACCTAGGGTACAAATGCACAACACGTGGCACGTTGTCTTTCGCATCTTTTTAAATAAAAAATGACCGAGTTGAGTTGAGGTTACCACTCTTTAGTGGGAAGAAAAGGATGCCTAACACCTTCCCTTTTCTCCAATCGGGCCACTTACCTCGAATCTCATTATTTGATTAGTTTCTATCCATCGAGAGTCACTAAAACGTCAAAAATGTCACTTTTTCAAAAAATGTACATCCGGTGACCATTCACACGCACTTATAATATGAATGGTGGCGACTCCAAACCATTGTAGATGTGGTCATCGTAATGGCGAAATCACGTGTCTACAGCTTGGCGACTCCACTGGGGACTAAAGGCTCTACCCTCGTGTCAACTCGGTTATTTTGGGAAAAAAAAGAAAGGTTTCAATTTTTTTATTTTTATTTTATTTTGCAAGCTAACGATATTTGTTGTGTTTGTTGTATTTATTTTTTAGGTAGGTTTCCTTTATTTATTACTCACTTGAAAAAAAAAAAACAAAAAAATCTGATTTTCACTTTATTTCTCCGATTATGTCCTTTCAAGCATGCGTATCATCAAACAAATGAAAAAAAAAATTTATTTTTTGGCCCAAGCCAAAAACCAGAGGCAATGTGCTTCAAAATGGGTATAAAAAAATAAAAAAATAAAAAAAATAAAAAAAAAGTCGTTTTTCTTCTTTTTTGGCCGAATGGACAGTCGAACTTAAAATGATCATAACTTTCTCGTCCGATCTCCGATTAGCTATTAGTGCATATCGATTTGGGGTAGAACAAAATTTTCTACCAAATGTGACAAAGTAAGCAACATTTTGACAAGTCAGAATCGATTTTTGAGCTCATTTACTATCGTTTACGCTATCATTTCCGTTTGACGTCTCGTCGCGATACAAAATGAGTAGGAAAAAAAGAGCATAAAAAAGGAAAAAAATTTGGCCCAAGCCAAAAACCAGAGGCAATGTGCCTCAAAATGAGCACAAAAATTTTTTTAAAAAAAAATTAATTAAATAAAAAAAAAAAAAAAAAAAAATTTTGTTCAACTTGTTCTTTACATCAGTCTTGGAAACTTTCCTTTTGGAACTTATTTTTATTTTAAGTTTTAAAGCTTCAAAAGATCAAACGGATCATCTTTTTCAAACTCAGGGCGTACCGCTCACCACTTTGTGATTGATCAAAATGAAAATTCAAAGTGATCATCGGTTGGACTATAATAAAAAAAGAGAAGTCCTTTTATGATTTGTTCATTCGTAAAATTGAAAAAAATGATAAATAAATAAATTTAAAAAAAAAAAAATCGATTGGATGATGCTTAACTATGAATGTGCAACCCTTATGGACAAATTATCTAAAGAGTTATGATCTGGCCAACGGGCCCACCCATCTGGAAAATGCCCCGGGCGCACCCTATCCTATTTTCACACACCACTAGCACGTCTACTTTACTGTATTGCACGCTTGCACATCCCTAATAGCCAATGTGGCACTAGTGCGTGGCCCGGTCTCCTCGGAGATGCGACGTCATTCATGAAAACCACAACTCCAAACACGTACCGTAAGGTATATAAAACTGGGGCATCAATACCGTTTGATCAGGTGATTTTGAAAGGTATATTGATACACCCATGTTGGAGCGACCTGAGCCTTTGTCCTATTGTAAGCCGCACGGTCACATGCCCCGATTGCCAACGTAGTACTAGTACGTGGTCGGTCCCCTCGCGGGATGCGAAAACCATTTATGAAAGCTATAACTCCTGACTCTTACTTGTAGGTATATAAAAGATAATCCAAGTACATCAATTGCACTTCTTGGTCAAAACCAGTGCCTAAGCAAGATCCTGCTCCGCTGTACCCTACTGTACGAGGGGGATAGATTACGTCTATTCTAGACGAGAGGTACTTAAGTGGGCCCTTGCTCAGCATCGTGCGCCACCTCTCAACTGGGGATCAAACTGGCTGCTTTTGGCTTCAGAGAAGTGAATTGAAGTTTTAGATTATCACCTATACGGTATATCAAACCAAGTCCCACGTACCGTCTGATTGAGTACGCTTGAGAGGTATATAGGTGTGCTTGGGCAAGAGTGGCCAGATAAAAATGCATTGCAGTAGTAAGCTTAGAGTCTAGAAGCCTTCCCTGTAAGTCACGACTCGAACTCATCGCGGGTGTTCCCGGGTTGTTGAATGAAACCTGATGATTGATGTATGTGAATGATGTGAATAATGAGATCAAAGTGTATGATTGTCTTCAAGGATCAAAATTTTGTTCCAGAAATTAAAATGGGTACACCGACCCAATAAAAAATCCATTTCTTGCAAAAATTCAATAATGACCCAGTCCATCTCGATCCAATGATCATGATAGGCCGGGCCATTTAAATCAAAATGAAAATCAAATTTTCAAAAAAGAAAAGTGGTTTACAAAAGAAAAATATTTTTCAGAAAGTAGATTTTCCAAAAAGAGTGTTCTCTAGGAAAAAAATGTTTTCAAAAAGAAAAGTGTTTCCAAGAAAGTGTTTTCCAAGAAGAACAAAATTTTTCAAAAGAAAAGTAATTTTACATGGACCTTGGAAATGTACTGAACTATTCTCTTGTGTCAACTCAGGATGCTGGCTGCAGGCAATAATCCAATCGACCAATTGGTCAAAACAACCATCACAGGGATGCACACCGTAGAGAAATTCAACTTTGCAAAATTCATGTTGAGATGCGCTCTGTACTTCCACGAGTTTGAGATAGATTGGAACCTTTTGCACGCTATGGCTAAGCGTTGGAATCCTTATCTTCACATCTTCCACATTGGGCATATGCACTTGTGTCCTACCATGAAGACTATTGTGGATCATGGGGATATCTACTTCAGGTCCTCTAGTCAGGCCTTCATTGAAGACAGGATATTCTGGTGACCTCGCCACAGGCCTAAACATTTCAAAGGAAGAAGCCAAGGCCTTAGTCTGTAACGGGAGATTGGATTTAGTACCCTTATTGAGTCCATACCACTCCGCAGTCATCCCATCAATGTAAAACCAGAAGTTAGAGAGAACTAGAGAGCCACTACTATCGATTGTGTTTAGGGATCTTAGCCCAATACATACTGACCTCCAAAAATGAGGGTCAAACTGTTCCTGAGTCTTTCATAGACATAGCTTCCCAGCTCTCTAGAAAAGCCAATCCCGTACCTCTTATTCTAGCTGAAACCTTCTCAGGTTTGGATGCCATAAAAAATGGTGAGGGAAGGGATTTCAAAGGAAGCCCTCACCTACTTTATATGTGGCTCTGCGACCGTCTCAAAATTGTGGGCATTCCTTCAACCCTCGAGTATAGGCCAGAGCACTTTTCCAAGAGAAACATGTTAGTTCGTCACAACTCAGTTAAGGCTTGGAACAAATGGTTGGATTCTAGCCTTGTCCGTCATATTGGTTTGAGATGCCCTTAGTGGATGACGGACTACCCTGTTTTAGGTACCAAAGGATCCTATTATGTCCGTTTGATTGGACTGGAGGAGACATCTTTTTACCAACCTGCCTTGATCCCAGAACAGTACGGAGTACCTATAGAGTTTTCGCTACCTCAACACAAACAATTCTTTTCTCCCGAACCATTGACTGAAAAGTTAGTACATCTCAATGAGAAGGCTTGGAACAAGCGCACCTTAGGATATCCAGATGGACTAACAGAGTTCAAAGAGCTAGTCGTTAGAACTAAAAGAAGCAAGCCTAATTGTCCCAGCAATCCTGATGACGATCAAAACAAATCCAAGCGTCCATGTAAAAGAATGTAAAACAAGGTTATTTGAAAGTTGTAATTCAATGAAAATCCTATTTGTCAAATAATTTTCAATAGTTCAATGAAATTTCTTTCAGTTTCTTTGTGGATAATCATGGCATAAATGAATTGTTTAATGGGTCGGTATACAAAATTCAAAATGTAATCTTCTTTTTCAAAATGCCATGCCGACTCTGTGTCGATGCCAGCTCCTTGCTGATGAAATTTTATTTTTTCAAAATACTTTACCGACTCCGTGTCGATGCCAGTTCCGTGCTGATGAAATCGTTTTTTAATTTTACCGACTCCGTGCTGATGAAATTTCTCTTTTAAAATGTTTTACCAACTCCGTGTCGATGCCAGCTCCGTGCTGATGAAATCGTTTTTAAATTTTACCGACTCCGTGTCGATGCCAGCTCATTGCTGATGAAATTTCATTTTTTCAAAATACTTTATCGACTCCGTGTCGATGCCAGCTCCGTGATGATGAAATCATTTTTTAATTTTACCGACTCCGTGTCGATGCCAGCTCCGTGCTGATGAAATTTCTCTTTTAAAATGTTTTACCGACTCCGTGTCGATGCCAGCTCCGTGCTGATGAAATCGTTTTTAAATTTTACCGACTCCGTGTCGATGCTAGCTCCGTGCTGATGAAATTTCATTTTTTCAAAATACTTTACCGACTCCGTGTCGATGCCAGCTCCGTGCTGATGAAATTTCATTTTTTCAAAATGCTTTACCGACTCCGTGTCGATGCCAGCTCCGTGCTGATGAAATCGTTTTTAAATTTTACCGACTCCTTGTCGATGCCAGCTCCGTGCTGATGACATTTCTTTTCAAAATACTTCACCGACTCCGTGTCGATGCCAGCTCCGTGTTGATGAAATTTCACTTTTTCAAAATGTTTTACCGACTCTGTGTCGATGCCAGCTCCGTGCTGATGAAATCGTTTTTAAATTTTACCGACTCCGTGTCGGTGCCAGCTCCGTGCTGATAAAATTTCTCTTTTAAAATGTTTTACCGACTCCGTGTCGATGCCAGCTCCGTGCTGATGAAATCGTTTTTAAATTTTACCGACTCCATGTCGATGCCAGCTCCGTGCTGATGAAATTTCTTTTTCAAAATGTTTTCCCGACTCCGTGTCGATGCCAGCTCCGTGCTGATGAACTACATTTTTCAAAATGTTTTCCCGACTCCGTGTGATGCCAACTCTGTGTTGATGTAATTCTTTTTCAAAATATTTTGCTAGTCCCGTGTTAATGCCAACTTCGCGTTAATGTCGGCTCCAAACCAAATAACTTTTTCTTTAAAACTCGTTCGCTTTAAAATAAATAACTTTTACTTGACCTAATAAAATGTCAGGCATTTTTCTTTTGTAAACAAGATAGTAATGCTTGGTCTTCTGTACCCAAAGGTGGCCAAACGAAAGAAGTACAAACAACCTGAGAAGCCTCCGTATTTCCTTCGATCTACATCAACTATGAGCAACTCAGAGGACCCACAACCTGCGACAAGTGAACTTGCTGAAGCTAATGCAATGATAGCGAAGTTAATAGAAACAACGAAAAGACAAGAACAATGTTGATGGCTATTTTAGTAATACTAACTTCCTACAAGCGCAAGCCGCTCAGCACCAAGCATCTGGATCAAATCCGGAACCCCTTGAACAGACACGACCAGATCAACAGACCACCACACCTCCCCGGTGTGTCAATGTATCAGGGCCCTCCACTTTACATCCCACAGAATCAACCACCATCCGGTGGTAATCCCAGATGATGAGTGTGACTTCAGGGTGCCTGAGGCCAAAAATGCCACTGATAACAAAATGGCCCAGCAGATAGAGTCTCTCCAAGAAGAAATGAGACGGATGAATGGTACAAATACTTTAGGAGGGACAAGATTCAGGGACCTTTGCTTTTATCCTAATGCACAGTTGCCGGCCAAGTTCAAATGTCCGGAGTTTGAGAAGTACAGTGGGGTGGGGTGTCCTCTGTCACATCTAAAACTATACTGCGGATCCATGTGCCAATACGGTGAAGATGACAGGCTACTGGTGCAATTGTTTCAAAGAAGCTTGACAGGGCCAGCACTTAAATGGTTTTCCGGATTGGACCATACGCTTATCAAAAGTTGGCAAGACTTGGCAGAAATGTTCTGGCATAATTATCGGTTCAATACGGATGTGGGATTGGATCGAAACGACATGGCTAAGATGGTGAGAAAACAGAGGGAAACAGTAAAAGAGTATGCCCAAAGATGGCGGGAGTCTGCCTCACAAGTGAGGCCTGCAATGACTGAACAAGAGATGAACACCACGTTCATCTCAACACTAGGGCATGCCTTTTATACGCATCTGGTTGGACATACCACGGGCACTTTCTCCAATCTTGTTCAAGTGGCAGACCGGGTCGAGGATGGGATCCGAACTGGTTTAATATTTGACTTCACAGCCCTAAGTGCAGCAGCAGGGACATCGGCACAGAAGAAGTTCGTGCCTTTTGTCAAAAAGAAAGAGGAAACTCAAGTCAACAATGTACAACCCAGCCAACCTCTTTTCATTCAGGCACCAGTTTAGAGGCCGCAGGCACCACAAGTCCCTTGGGCGCCAGTACCTCGAGCTGCTTGGGCTCCAACACCGCAGAATCCCTTTCAGACAGTTCCTCTGCAAGCACAACCAGCACCACAGTATGGGCAAAAACACCAGCAGCACGACCTAACAGGGTAAACAGAGTATTTACCAGATTGCCCATGACACTATCAGAATTACTGCCACTCTTACTCAGAGGAGAAATCTGGTAAAACGTCCACCAAATCCTGAGGCTGTGAAAGGGCCAGGGTACAACCCTAACCTGCTCTGTGAATTCCACATGGGTGCACCAGGGCACTCCACAGACCAATGCTGGCAGCTCAAGCATCAAGTGCAGAACCTGATCGATAAAAAGGCTCTCATCCTAGATGGGCCTACCAACCCACCCCAACAACAGAACATCAACCAAAATCCCCTACCTACTCACAATGGAGAGGGGAGTGGGCACAGGGTAAATGTTGTCTGTGGAGAACTCGACTTCAATCCCTCAGATTTAATAGTGCCTATCGGGTCCAAAATCAGGGTCTACTTACTCAGGGATCAGAAGCACCAACAATCAGCACAATCAATCGTCATACAACAAGCTCACCCCAAAATTCACTACCACCTCTCAGATTGTCTGACCTCACCATCCATCCCACTCATCAAATTCCCAATATGCTACTCGACCGCCTCTATTATACCATATGCCTCACAAGGTTCTCAATATATGACTCGACCACCTCTTTACATACCATACACCGCATCTTCACGTCCACCACTCATCTCATCCCATACACTCCATCGACTGCTCCTGCTACCATTTCATCCAAATCATCACCACCACCCCTCATTCTCAATGTAAAACCCGAGCTGCCTCCCATGACTATACACTCACCCAAACCATTCCCCTATAACTCTATCCAGGCAGTTCCTTGGAGTTACGAGACAACCATCACCACGACCTCCGGGGTTGAAACCATGAAGAAACCAATGGTGGCCGACATTGGGCATATGACAAGGGCAGGGCGATACAAACAAATATCAAAAAAGGGGATAAGCATCAGGGAAGAGACTGAAGAAGCAACAAAAGGCTTGACGGAGGAAAAGAAAAGAAAAGTAACAGGAAAAGACAAAATGAGCGAGAGTGAACAGAAAGAAGAGAAGGCGAAAGTGACGGATAAGGAAGCTGCAGACTTTATTAAACTCATTCTCAAGAGTGAGCATAATATAGTGGACAGATTGAACAAACAGCCGGCTCAAATCAGTATCCTGGGTCTGATGCAAAAGTCAGAAGAATACCAAGAGGCATTACTGAGAGTTTTGGGAAAATTGCATGTACCTGCAACTACTTCCCCCGCGCAACTAGAACAAACGATTAGCCAGATAATGGCCCCCAATCCCATTATTTTCACTGAAGATGAATTTGTACTTAGAGGAACGGGGCACGTCGAGCCACTAAACATCATGGTCATATGCAAAGGGATGATGGTTGCTAGGGTGCTGATTGATAACGGCTCAGCGCTTAATGTTTGTCCGCTTGAGACCTTCCGGAAACTCAACGCTGATTGGTCACATGTCAAGCCAAACAATAAAGTTGTCCGAGGTTTTGATAGTTCGAGAAGGGATTCTCTAGGAGAAGTGGATCTACCTGTCACAATAGGCCCATGTACATTCGAAGTAACGTTTGAAGTCATGGAAATACCAACAACCTTCAACTTACTGCTGGGCAGGCCATGGATCCATATTGCCGGGGCAGTACTGTCCTCTCTACACCAAAGAGTCAAGTTCATCATGGGGCAGAGAATGATATCAGTGTTGGCAGAAAATCTTATCCCAGCTGGAAGAGCTCCGGATGTGCCATTTATCGACATTGAGATGACGAAGGACAAAGCACTATATCACTCTTATCAATTCGCCGTTGTCAATCATATTGAAAAGGGTAGGAGAAGGTAAAAGCAAAACTATCAAGACCAAATCTGATGGTTGGTCGGGTTATGAAAAGGGCAGGTTATCGACCCAAGTAAGGGTTGGGACCAGGAGGAAGAGGGAGGACTAAGCCGGTTGAAACCAAAAAACATACTCCTTATTTTGGTCTGGGGTTTAGGCCCACAAAGAGGGATATTGCAGAAATGAATGACAAGAAAAAGGAGCTCCGGCTAGCAAGAAAGCAAAACCGTGATCCGAACATCTGGAATCTAGGCCGAGTCCCTCACATCAATGTTAGCTTCCCAAAATCCCATATCAGACCTGACGACCTATCAGAACTGCCATCAGCAAAGAAGCCAAAAATGGTAAATCCTAAACCAGTGCACCCAATCGTGGAGTCCCAATCATCCTTCATAGAAGGCATTGATGTTCTATTCAATGGGGATTCCGATGAAAGTCCACCAGAGACCACTCTAGAATCCACCCAAGTGGAAATCACCACAAATTACAAGAAAAATCACCATTCCCCACTGGCATCGACTGGGCATCAGTCGTCGTCCCACCGAGTTTGGGAGGGACTATGCCCCCATCTGACAAAAATCAATCGGAGATCATGGTTATCTCCGAACCACCAATCAAATCACCCAACACATCACTTTCACATCTCTCATCCGCCCCCTCAGAGAAGGGGAAGTTCTGAACAATTGGGAGGAATTCCCATTGACCCTTGAGGCTGTGTTGAGGCCTAAAAAAAAAACGCCGTTAAACGAATCTAGTTTGCCCGAGGATCATAACGAGCCCTCGTCCTCGGGTAAAGACTGTTTTGAGGGCTCCCTATCTTTATTAATGAATTCGCATGATTGTTCTTCTTATTTCAGGTATTCGAAAAGCAACAAAAAAACAAATATTCCTCAAAAAACAAAAAAATCAAAAATTTCTCAAAAGTCAAAAAAATCAAAAAGCTTTCAAAGTTACAAAAAAATAGATATTTTCCAAAAGCCAAAAAAAGAGTTTTCAAGGGATATGTCTCAATCAAATGAGTACCCAGATAAAACAGAGTTTGAAAGGGACGAGTATGATTTCGATCTTGAACTCGACTTTGACCTCATGGGGATCGAAGAAGAGTCTGAGGACGAAATGGAATACCCGCCTAAAGAAATCAAAGACTTGGTAGAACGTCACGAGAAAGGTGTTCAGCCAAACATTGAGGATACAGATTCAATCAATCTTGGTACCGAAGAGGACCCACGAATTGTCAAGATCGGAGCCTTATTAACGTCACAACAAAAGGAAGAAATGATCAAACTCTTACAAGATTATCAAGATGTCTTTGCATGGTCGTACAGGGATATGACGGGATTGGACATAGATCTTGTTGTGCACAAGCTACCAATTGCCTCCGGAAGCAAGCTGATCAAGCAGAAATTGAGAAGATTAAAGCCAGAATGGACCCTCAAGGTCAAGGATGAAGTCATGAAACAGTTCGAAGCTGGATTTCTTGCAGTCTCTACGTACCCTGAGTGGTTGGCTAATGTCGTCCCAGTACCCAAGAAAGATGGGAAGGGCGCATGTGTGTTGACTATCGGGACCTGAACAAGGCCAGTCCTAAAGATGATTTCCCACTTCCACACATCGACACTCTAGTCGATATACAGCTGCAGGGCATGGCATGTTCTCGTTCATGGACGGCTTTTCAGGCTATAACCAGATAAAAATGGCGGAAGAAGACCAGGAAAAGACTGCATTTATCACGCCATGGGGTACTTTCCACTACAAAGTCATGCCATTCAGGCTGAAAAACGCAGGGGCGACTTACCAACGGGCAATGACCACACTATTCCACGATATGATCCACAAGGAAATGGAGGTCTACGTAGACGACATGATTGCTAAATCCGACATTGAAGAAGATCATTTGGTAAATTTAAAGAAGTTGTTCGATAGGCTAAGGAAATACGGTTTAAGGCTAAATCCTGCAAAATATGTATTCGGGGCAACATCGGGCAAACTACTGGGTTTTATCGTCAGCAGAAGAGGCATCGAGATAGATCCGGCAAAAACCAAGTATATCCTCGAGATGAAAGCACCCCTTTCAGAGAGAGATGTTCGGGCATTCTTGGGAAGAATACAGTATATTAGCCGTTTCATTGCACAGCTTACGCCTATCTGTGAGCCAGTCTTCAAACTACTCAGGAAAGACACACCGAAGAAATGGAACAAGGACTGTCAGGAAGCGTTCGACAAGATTAAGCAATATCTGCTCAATCCACCAGTCCTAGTCCCTCCTACTCTAGGGCGACCTTTACTGATGTACATCTCGGTGCAAGAAACGTCAATGGGGTGCGTGCTAGGGCAACACGATGAATCAGGAAGGAAAGAACAGGCCATCTACTATCTCAGCAAGAAATTTACCGAATACGAAGCAAAATATTCAAGCTTGAGAAGACTTGCTGCGCATTAGTCTGGGCATCTCAACGATTACGTCACTATTTGCTGAGTTACTCGACTATGCTAATAGCAGGATGGACCCCCTGAAATACCTATTCGAAAAACCAGCATTAACAGGTCGCACTGCAAAATGGCAACTATTGTTATCTGAGTTTGACATCACCTATGTCACTCAAAAAGCCATCAAAGGACAAGCAATCGCCGACCACCTAGCCGAGCACCCGTTGCCTGACTACGAGCCATTAAAGATGAACTTTCCTGACGAAGCCATACTGATCACTGAGGTTGAAGACGATAATGATGAACCAGGCTGGAAAATGTACTTCGACGGAGCAACCAATCAGAAAGGAAACGGAATAGGGGCAGTTCTGATCAAGCCAGGTGGATCCCACGTGCCAATCGCAATCAGACTAAAATTTCAATGTTCCAACAATGAGGCTGAATACGAAGCATGCATAGCAGGGTTGAAGGCAGCACTGGATCTCGAGGTAGATGAAATCGATGTTTTCGGAGATTCAAGCTTAGTAGTCTATCAGACGACTGGAGAATGGAAGACCCGAGAGCAAAGACTGGTCCCTTACCACGAGTATCTGGAAGAACTAAGCTCACGCTTCGATAGGATTTCATTCACGTACATGCCGAGAGCTAAGAATCAGTTTCAGATGCACTAGCTACACTGGCCTCTATGATCAACATCTCGGAAGACTTAATCATCGACCCTATTGAGATTGGAATTCAAGATGAGCCAACCTATTGCTTACCCGTTGAAGTAGAAGAATCTGAAGAAAAGACATGGTATTCTGACAAGGCATATCTTGAAGATCGAACACTCCCCTCAGACGCAACGCCAAATGATAGAAGGACCATTCAGAGGCTAGCAGGATAATT
>NC_141384.1:19561662-19863764 GCF_017979445.1 Akebia trifoliata | reverse complement strand
CTCCTCGCTTCGTTCTGTCACCAGATTCGCTTCAGATCTCCAAGACGAAGTACCTCCTTCTTAGATCTGAATTTTTCTGATTTATTTATGGATTTCTAGGTATTTTTGAAGGATTTCTAAGTGTTTTTGAAGGGTTTCTAGGTGTTTTTTTAAGCTAAAGTTGGGATATGAATGTTATGTAAGGAGTTAGGACTTCAAAATTAGGGTTTTGGGAAGGTTGGGGAGGCTCCTTGACCTACTTTTTCTAGGGTTTTCTCTTGGATTCTACGAAAATAGGTTATAGAGGTCCCTATTTATAGATTTTTTAGGTGCTTTTTAGATAGAGTTAGTGTTTAATTAAATTTTTTTAGAGTTAGTGTTTAATTAAAATTATTTTATATAGAGTTAGTGTTTAATTAGAATTTTTTTAGAGTTAAGGTTTGACTTTAGTCTTATTAGATTTGACTAGGTTTCTTTAAATTAGGATTAGGGTTTTGATTTAAGGTGCTGTTTGTTAAACTAAAAAAAATAAGTGTTGAATAGCATTAAGCGCTGAAACTTATAAGCGCTGAATTAAAATGCTGAAAAAATTGTTTGTTTAGATGTTGAATCATGTTTGTTACACATTGCTGAAACTAGTAAATTGTCTTTGTTACCCTTACAGTCATATTATACATTGTTTGCATGTTTCAAATGCTTATTTATTATCAAACACAATAAAATATATTATTTATTATAGAATTAAAATACAATTTATTTTTAAATAATAAATAATACTCAAATCTTCAATTTATAAATAATAATTTCTATTTATAAAAGCCCACAAATTTCAAATTAAAAATAATAATGTCATACAAGTCACCAAAATTTGAAATCAACTTTAAAAGAACTTAATTTTGGATGAATAATTTTCGATGGAAATGAAGGATGTGTAATTATAAAAGCACCCTATGAATTAATAAGGGCAACCCACACTATAGCCATTTTTTGTTTTGTTTTATATGGGTTAAAGTTCTTGGAATGAGCAAATTTTTAGTGAGGATGGTCTATATGGCCTAGAGATCATCCTCACCAAAAATCAGTCTATTTTGAAACTTCTAACTCGTCAAAAATAGTTTTTTAAAAAAATGGCCAATTTATTATTCTTGAACTTGTTTTGATAAGGTTAGAAGTTTCAAGATGTGCTGATTTTTTGTGAGGATGATCTCCTCATTGTAGAGATCATCCTCACCAAGAATCAACTCATTCCAAAACTTTTAACTCATATAAGATAAAATAATTTAGCTATGGTGTGGGTTTATTAATTTGTGGGGGTGTTTATATACTTATCCATGAGATATAAGAGGTAATATCCTTTTAATAATAAGGGCATACTTGTTCATGCCAAAAAAAACAAAGGGCATACTTATCCGTGTTAAAAAAAGCGAAGTGCTTACTGCTTCAGCACTTTTTTTCAGCATCAAAATAGTGGTGAATTTTTTCATTTATTTTCAACAATAAGCGCTAAAAATATAGAGTAAACAAACGTGTTATTTTGACAAAAAGTGCTGAATTTAATTTTTTTCAGCAATAAGCGCTGAAAAATAGCGCAAACAAACACCGCCTAAGTCTCACTTGATTGACTAGAATTTAGGGTTTTGACTTAAGTCTTACTTGATTGACTTTGACTTTAGGATTTTGACTTAAGTTTTACTTGATTGACTTTGACTTAACATTAATTAATGTTTTAATTATTAATTTTAGAATTTTTAATTATTAAAATTATAAAATTATCGTTTTGCCTTCGAAGAGGACTTTTTGCGTTTTAAGTCATTTTTCAATGTTCCAGGATGTTTTGAAATCGATTTTTCGTAATGAATTCAATGAGAATATTGGTTTGTGTCATTTATGAAATTTTTTTGTGCGAAATGGTCATGAACTTTATGAGGGTATTTTCGTAATTTTATCAAATTTTGTGAAAATTGGCGAAATGATTTATTTGGTTTCAATTTGTTATTTTATATGTTTGAAAGGGTTTTTCTAAGCGTAATGTAGGCTCTAAAGATGTTTTGAGGTTAGGGGTATTTTGATAATTTGATCATTTTTTAGTGATTTTTATCATAAAGACTCTTTTTGTCTACAAGATGATGATTTCTATGTTTGCAATGTTATATTTTCCTAGCGTAGCGTGGTTTCTATAGTTTTGTTAGTTTAAGATATTTCATCTAAAATTTTGAAACACATCTAATAACAAAATAAAGTATTAGAATAATCATCCATTATTAGGAATCGTCGCGGTCGAGTTGACGAGTTAATTAATTAGGCGAGTGCAAAAATGGGGTGTCTACAGATGTCCCTCTTCGGTAGAGGGTTGAAGCAAACTAGATCGCAAATCTATTTTTGTAGATAGTGCGATATCCGAATGCCAAAGCTAGCGACAATTCATTTTACAGCCTGATTTAGTAATTCATTGGGACGTTCGGATCCTTGAGGGTTAAACTCTCTCCAAACTAAAAGGTGTCAGGTCCTCGAGCCTGAACGTTGACTGACGGTGTTAGATCCTTGAATTTTGAAAAATTCTCCCTGACTAATAGAAAAAAAGTGCACGTGTGTGGAATGGTGTGATACTTATTGAGTAAAAATGTGTCAGGTCCTATAGATCTTCTCTCACTAACAATAATCATTTAAAATTGAAATGTGCTTATGCAATGAAATCAATCATGGCATAGTTAAACAATGAGGTAATTGGAGTCATAACATTATAGGAACTTCGTTAAATCCTATTTGAAATTCTTTTTTAGAGTTCGAAAAAGTTTGAGTCTCGTTTATCGGACTCGAGCCTATTGTAGTCACGCTTCTCGGGCTAATGATCTTAAACAATCCTGTTAATTCATTCTATGATTCAAAAAAGTTGGAGTCTCATTTCTCGGACTTGAACTTATTAGAGCCACGTTTCTTAGGCTAAGGTTTACATGAACTTAAATAATCATGTTAATTCATTCTATGATTCAAAAAAGTTGGAGTCTCATTTCTCGGACTCGAACTTACTAAGCCACGTTTCTCGGACTCAGATTTATAGGAACTTAAATAATCCTGTTAATTCATTCTATGATTCAAAAAAAGTTGGAGTCTCGTTTCTCGGACTCGAACTCACTAAGCCACGTTTCTCGGACTTAGATTTATAGGAATTTAAACAATCCTATTAATTCATTCTATGATTCAAAAAAAATTGAAGTCTAGTTTCTCGGACTCGAATTCACTAAGCCACGTTTCTCGGGCTTAGATTTATAGGAACTTAAACAATCCTATTAATTCATTCTATGAATCAAAATCGAGCTCAAAGTTTGAAAGATCGGGCCTTTATTGGTTTATCATGTATCTGGATTCATAATTATCATTGGACTTCATCGGACTTTTAAGTAAGATTTTCCTTTTTATTATGTGATTAAGAACAAAACTTTAGAATTAAATGACTTTCAAAAATGCCCCTAGTTTCAAGGTTGGCTTTAATTGGAACTTGACAACGAGACTGATAGAATAGATTACGCTTGAAAAATATGGACTCTGATGTATGACAGATAAAAGAATTGACATTCACTTAAATTTAAGACTCTTAAGATTATCATATGTGCAATAAGGGATTGATCATTTTCTTTCGAATTTTTTTTGAAAAATACTTGAGCTGGACTTAAAAAATCTTGATAAATATTAGAATAGAAGATCTTTCTCTTCAAAGTGATTGGTGATTTTACATCTTCCATTAGCGAACACTTGAATAAGTAAACATACTCTTGAAGATCTTACAATATTCAAGATGACTTCTGATTTTTTTGACTCCAATATTGTCTTCGTCGGATGTGAGCTCTTGGATGAAAAACTAAAGTTGTGGCTTGAATGGTTCTACATTTCCTAGTTTCTGCACAAGCTTCCTTCTGAATTTTTCTTCTTGATGGGACATTTCCTCCCATTTGATGATGCCCTAATTTTTGCCTAGATCGCCTCTTCAGGTTTTTAATCTAACGGGCTTTGTTTTTTTTTTTTTTTTTTTTTCTGATGATGCCTTAATTTTTGCCTAGGTCGTCTTTTCAGGTTTTCAACCTAGCATGCCCTTTTTTATGGTTATGTCCTAACTTTTGCTAAAGTCGCCTTTTCGAGTTTTCGACTTAGCGGGCTTTCTTTCTTCTTGATGATCTTAAATAATCAACTTAACAAATTTTTGGTTCCCTGCACCTTAACCGAGTCAATTAGCATTCATTAGAACTTAATAGGTGGGCTTAGGATATGGTTTAAAAAATATATATATAAGGCTCAACTTCCTAAAATGCCCCTAGTTTGATATTCTCTCTTTTCTGTCAATTATTTTGATTTTTTTTCTAAATGCCCCTAGTTTGACATTCATTTATTTTTATCAATTCTTTTGATTTTTTTTTCTAATGCCCCTAGTTTGGCATTCTTTTCTTTTAAACCTTTCAATAGGGGATTTCCATTTAGATGACACTTTTCTTAAGATAATACACTTATTCTTTGCGTGACCGGGCCTGAAGTAACTTCTCAAGTTGCCTATTTCCCATAAATATTTCTTTTTTTCTTTTGGGATCAGGTCAAAACGTAGTTCATACCTAGACTTCCCTCCCGAAGTTGGTTGGTATGGTTTAGAAAGAAGAGGTTATTGACTTTTTTCAGAGGCTACAAGGGGCTAAAGAATGTTATCTTTTTCTTGGTGAGACAGGAAAATAGTTCGACCAAAGAAGGCATCCTTTGGTGAAGTGCTAATTGATTTGGTTAAAGTTATAGGAACTTGATGTCTTAATTGCTCTGTCGAGAAATGTCTTCTTTTGAGAAAAAGTAATCTTCAGTCTTCTTCTAAGAAGGGGTAATCTTCAGTCTTTTCTGAGAAGGAGCAATCTTCAGTCTTCTTTTGAGAATGAGTAATCTTTAGTCTTCTTTTACGAAGTTGAGTGTGATTGAGTTCTTTGTATTTGACATTGACTTGTTCAACCATTTCCAAACTTCGAAGAAAATCTCATCTTTTTTTGTAAATGATAACTCTTTTCTCTGAGTGAAAAACATGATGGATCCCTTCTTGTGGGTTTTGGCACATTTGTGATGGTTTCATCATTCTTGATCGATAATTTTTGATCTTGAAGTTCACCCTCGACTTTATGCCTTGATCTATTTTGGTACAATCTATCTTCTTGAGATCATATAGGAACGTTGTTGAATTTCTCAAGTAAGTTTATTATTCTCTTATGTTCTCCTGAGGATAACGTAATACCTATTTGCACTTTTTGAGTGTATTCTTTAATTTCAATATTTATCAAATTTAATTAGTAAGCTTTTAAGTCATTTCTCATGTTAGATTTTCTGTTCACATCATTATTATACACATGATAATCAAAAGCTTCTTTATTTATTAGAATAAAAAAGAACATATACTGACAAACCTGACTAAAGCCCAAAATTAAAGATGACTAACTGAACTCAAAGACTGACGCAACTGAAGTTAAAAAAAAATTAAAGAGACTTAAAAAGATGACATCATTCTGAATGGAAGGATACAATTCTAGAGTCTATGCCACTTCGGTTATTTTCAGTGGATGACTTGAACTTGCTTGCTTTTACTATCTCTTCATATTCCGATTCAAGCCTGTCATATGCTGGACAACCCGTTGCTTCAATAATTTCTCTGTTCTTTAGTTCTAGTACTGTCTTAGGGTAGATATGCTCATCTCGGCATGATGGGGTTACACTGTTAGGACCGACTAATTAAATGAAGGAAATTGGGTCAACCGACTCGGATTTGAATAGGGATATCAGATTCAAAGTAGGGGGAGGTTGATTTTGAAAGGTAGGTAAATGATTAGTTTTAACATTGGGTGCGGTAGGAGTGGGTATGGTGACATTTTCTTGTTCAATCAAGTCTTGGATAGCATGACGGAGAGTACTACACCTGTTAAAAACATGACCAGGCATCTGATGGAATTCACAGAATTGCCCATTATCCATGTTTGGAGGAA
Organism: Akebia trifoliata; assembly: GCF_017979445.1. Taxonomy (NCBI): domain Eukaryota; kingdom Viridiplantae; phylum Streptophyta; class Magnoliopsida; order Ranunculales; family Lardizabalaceae; genus Akebia; species Akebia trifoliata. The sequence continues at coordinate 19,857,789 of NC_141384.1, read as the reverse complement.
GAGAATTAGGCAAAGGCTTAGGTTGTAAAGGTGTCAGTAATTTCCTTTTCATCAATTTTTGATAAGCAACACTAAGGGACATTCCAAGATTGACAAATTATCTCCTAGGTTTGGCTTATGAGGGCTGAGTAGCTTGGGAGATAGTGCGAAAGAGGTGTTGGCCACTTGTAAGGAATTGACATTAGGTTTGAAATATTTGGGTTTTGACTCAGATGAGTTACCAAAAAGTCCCGAAGAGTAGGCATCCTCAACTTGATTTCCAACATCAAAGAAGGATTGAAAAGTGGGAAGGTATTGAGGCATTCAATACTTGGCATAATTTGGAATGAGATTCCTGATGATGATCTTGACTTGTTCCTTCTCTTGAGGTCGGTTCCACAATTGAGAGGCTTTAGCTCTCCATCGAGCAATGAACTCAGTGAAAGTTTCCCCAGGCTTCTGTTTAGTAGTTTCTAGGTCTCTTCTTATGAGTTCAATATTCGTGTTGAATTAATATCAACCAATGAACTATTTCATCAATTCATGTCATGTTCTTACCCGAAATTAGTCCAATGACATTAACCAGCATAGGGCAGGACCTGTAAAGGATCTTTGAAAAAGTTGAGCCATCTGTTATTCACTCAGGCCCTAAGATTGCATTGTGCCGACATATACTTTCAAGTGAGTCCTAAGGCATCCAATCCCGTCAAATTTTTCCATGTTTGGCATTATGAACTTCTCTAGCAGACGGACCGTGGGAAACAAGGTCATTGCCCCTAATCCAATAATAAGATCGTCGGGGTCTTTTATATTCTTCAAAGCAGTTTCAACCTGAATTATTCGATGAGCTAAGATAGGGACGACAGGTAATTCATTATCTTATTGGTCGTCTATGAGGTCAAACACAGCCTGAGGTTCTATAGTTTTATCTTTTTTCTTTTCAATTTTCAAGTATTCAATTTGTATTTGGACATAAACAATAATCTGTACTTGAAAAGATTCTAAAATCTGATAGAGCGCAGTTTTATCTATAGTATTCGTTTCTTCTTGTGGCAAAGACTGACTACATAGCAATAGTACTCTGGAAAGACGACTTTTTTCACGGACCCAAAGTGGTACAGATGGAGGTTTAGAATGTTTGGGACTAATTATCACCTGAGTGGAAGTACACAAAGATTAACCATGGATTCTGAAAGTTTGATTCTTAACCACATGATTAAAATTTTGAGATTAGCCTAAGTCTGATGGAAAACATTGAATCCAATTGCACTATAAGTCTATAGTGACCAAGAAAGTGAAAAAGGTTAGTCACGGGTCTGTCCTTGATTGGGAGAGAACCTTTGACCAGACAAAATATTTTGACCCTAGGATCGCATCTATTTGGTATAAAATGGTCTAAATCTTTGAAAGTAAAAACAATTGGTCCAACTGGTTTGGTATCGATCAGTTTGATCCATTTGTCAATTGGGCCAATTGATTTAATTGGTTCAAAATTGATCGGTACATTTCACAAATTGAGTCGGACCGATATTACGAATTTAGTTTGAAAGGCCTGGATTGGTTTGCCCACTTACCTGTTGGTTGGATTAAATAGAGCAACCCGGGAATACCCATAGTAGGTTCGGGTCGTGACATATAGGAAGGCTCCTAGACTCTAGGTTTACTACGTGCAATGTAATTTATCTGACCACCCTTGCCTAAGTGCACCTATATACCTCTCGAGCATACTCAATCAGACGGTACGTGATGACTTGATTTGATATACCGTATAGGTGATAGTCTAAGACTTCAACCCACTTTTTTTAAGTCAAAAATAGCCAGTTTAATCTCCAAGTCAGAGGTGGCGCGCGATGCTTGAGCAAAGACACTCTTAAACCACCTCTTTTCTAGAATAGACGTAGTTTATCCTCCTAGTACCATAGTATACCAGAGCAGGATCTTGCTTAGGCATTGGTTTTGACCAAGAAGTGCAATTGATGTACTTGGATAATCTTTGATATACCTATGGGTACGAGTCAAGAGTTGTAGTTTTCATAAATGGTTTGGCATCCCATAAGGGGACCGACCACGTTGTAGACATGAAATGTTTGCCATTAACCTCAATGCTATATTGTTTGGAGTCGCCACCATTTTTTTTTGTAAATGGGTGTGAATGGGCACCCGAATTGATTTTTTGAAAAATCATTTTTTATGGTATTGTAGTGACTCTCATATGTTGGAAAGGGCAATGTCTACCTAAAATCTAGGTAAGGAGGTCCGGTTAAAGGATGAAGAAGGTGTTAGGCACTCCATCCTCTCCACCAAAGGTGGTTACCTTGCTTAGTCATTTTTTAAAAAAAAAGCTTAAGAACATAGATAGAAAATGCATGAAAATGCATGCTAAGGTGATGTGTACATGAAGTGAAAATATCCCCTTAGAGAAGGGTTTTGATTTCAATGTGAACTTAGAGACATCATATGAAGAAAGATAACCCATGTAGCCACATTAGTGTTATGGATATGAATGTTGGTTTTAAGTTATTAGAGAGACTCCACGATGAAGTTCCCTTGAAGTCATAACCTTGATGTATGTATGTATGGCTAAAAACTTAGTATTTCACTCCATCAAGAGGGTGACACATTTCTTCATCATTGCCATGCACATGTGAGTATGTGCATTGTGTACAATATAATACATGAGATTGAGGTAAAAAGGACTTCAACCCCCATCCTTTCGATCGAACCTTAGTCTAATCTACCGGGGATGGGAGAGGGTGTGCATTACATCCTAAGGGATTTCTAAAAAGAAAATAAGGTAGAGGGCTAGAAGAAGAAGATGCAAGCTTTAAAACAAATAAACTACATCATAACCCTACCTTGTCCTTTGGTGGTCTTGAATATTGACAAGTAGTCTTGAGAGTTGAGTGAGATGGTTGAAGATTGAGTGAGTTGAAATTAGAATATGAGAGAATGAGTATGGATTTTGGTAGAGTTTTAAGTTGAGAGATGGGGGCTTGAGAGCATAAATTGTTCATAGAAAGTGAGGGTATTTATAAAATTTTTAAAGGATTTTTTGGGATAAAGTGGTCCAACCCTAAAAATAAAGAAAATGGACATAAGGTTTAGGTTATTTCTTTTTGGATTTTTCATTTCTATTAGGGTAAAGATAACATTTGTGAAGAACCTTAAAAGCATTCTTTGATCTTTGATTTTTTTGTAAATAGAGGTGAGAGAACAAAAAATACTTTTGGGAGGGTAAATAGGGGAGTGACATGTGTAAAGGTGGAGTAGTAGGTAAAAAGTAGACCTTAGTTCATTTATAAATAACTCATAAAGCAAGGGTGAAAGTATATTTTTGAAATAAACCAATAAGAGAACAAAAATACTTTTAGAAGGGTGAGTAGGAGAATGACATGTGTAAATGTGAAATGGTAGGTGAAAAGTTGACCTTGGTTCATTTGTAAATAACTTATAAAGCAATGGTGGAAATATATTTTTGAAATGGACCAATAGGAGAACAAAAGTACTTTTGGGATGGTGAGTAGGAGAATGACATATGTAAAGGTAAAATGGTAGGTAAAAAATAGACCTTGGTTCATTTGTAAATAACTCATAAAGCAAAGGTGAAAATATATTTTTGAAATGAACTAATGGGAGAGTTCCATGTATATACTTGAAGATTCCCACCTTTTGAAGGTATGATTGAAAATTCTCTCAACTTTATTGATTATTACCAAAGACCAAATAACCTTTTTGGTTTGACCACCCTTTTTGGGAAGGGTATTCTTTGACTTTTACAAAGGGGAGTTGACTCTCCAATTAGATTAAGCATTGGGTATTGAGGGCTTATGGGAGATCAACATGTATCACCTATTGAGGGGGTGTAAGAGAATGGGCTTAGAATGGACTTGGTATTGGGCTTTGGTGATGGACTTGGGCTATGGACTATGAAATTTAAGAATGGGCTAAAAGAATGGATTTGAATTTGGGTTAGAAGGTAGACTTTATCTTGGGCTTAGGTTATGGTATGGGTGATAAAGCGGTGAATGAAGAATGGTTATAGATCTGGATTGGATCATAGAGGTGGTATGGAATTAGATTAGGTTAGGGACAAGGTTGAGTATGCAAAATTGTGTGACATGATGCATTTATGCATGAAAATGATGCCAAATGGAAATGCGGGTCTGTCGAAAAGCTTGAGTTCTAAATCGGAATCAATTCGAGAAAATTTGGATTTTCCTAATGGGTTCATACAAATTGGGGTGTCTACAGCTGCCTCTCTTTGCATGAGTTACTTGCAAAGAACTGCAAAGAATAAATTAGACCCTTTATTTGCACGAATCCAAAATAATTTATCACATGATAATTAAAAACGTCGGATGGATTGAAGAATTTTTTGTAGAATGTGGCTACCCAAGCACTGGGTTTGACAGGATAAACCTTTTTGAAATCCTTGACTTTGTGGCACAGAGCTCGTTTGAAATCTTAGATAGAAATTTTGATGATTTTTTAAAGTGATTGATGTTTTAAACCATGCAATGCAATTTTAAGATATTTTTGTTTTCCTTTGTTAATTCAAAATTTCGAAGTTCCTTCTTCCATTTTCATGAAAGTTACGGGATAGTCTTGAGAGTGCTTAGCGTAGCGTGACCGTCCTTGAGAGAGACATGTATGATGGTATGATATTTGAGTATTTGGTGTGTCATCGTGCCTCGGATGTGGAAATAATCATCATTGACCAAGCTGCTCAGATCAAAGTCCTAGTGGATAGACTTGATGCCTACTACGTTTCCCAGGGAAATGCTTGAGTGGTTCTTGTCGGTTATTCTTTCTTGTACCCCGCTTTTAAGGAGAATGATGTAGTACTATTTGAAATGAATGAAATAATTTTTTTACGTAGTGGCCTCAGATATATCTACTACTTTCGAAAACTCTTGATTTTAAGAAAAGTCCTAGATTCTACGTCATAGGCCAAAAATAGTAATTTTGATGATGATTTTTTTTTTTTTTCGTTTTAGGTTTTAAAAGATTGCTTTTGTCGAATAATCTGTGACAGACTAATGTTTGACGACTTTAAACATCAACGATCATAGTGCTTTCGTCAAATGCCAATGATACAAGTGTCAACTAATCTTTAGCATCTTCAGAGTCATCCCCGAGATTAAGAATTTTTACTGAGTTATCTTTGTCGTATCTGTTTGAACATTGAGAATTTCGAGATTTTTGTCGTTCACAGTTTATACTCTTGCGGGACATGAGTTTTTTTTTTCATTTTTTCCCCTGGCACCAGTTACGATTTTCACCAGACCTGGTATCTATATTTTTGCACATCAACGTCCTTTTTGGGTTTTCATCGTGCCGGTGGTTATGATTTTGCCATAGACTGATTGTTTTACTCATAGTGCCCTTACAGGTTTTCACCATGCCCTTTCAGTCTATGCTTACTTTATAGATTTTCACTTTGAATACCTTCTCGGTTTCTCTGTGCCCCTTGTGGCTTGGTGACTCAAGTTGAGTTATGAGACCGAACACTCTACTCTTCAAGTGGCGCTCTTTCTTGAGTAACAGATCTGGACTCCCCTCTCGAGTTCTTCCGACGATTTTCATGGTGTGGTGACTCAAGTTGGACTTCGAGATCAATGACTCTACATTTCAAGTCGCTATTTTTTTTGAAATATTTGGCTTGACCTCCCCTCTCGAGTCTTTCAATGACTTTGGTGGCTTGAAATCCGAATTAAGTAGCAAAATCAACTATACCTTGATGATATTTTTCATGATATGCTTCCACCGTGATTGAGTCGCCTTGAATCATTCCCTGATCTGAGAGGATTTTAAATAGGACGAAACGTAGGCTTAGGCTAGGATTGTGCAAAGATGTAAGGAATGTTGAATCTGGATTTATTGAGGGGTAAAAAATTTTAAGTTGATTGTTTTATTAAAGAATTTTTTATTTCGACTTTCCTAAGAATCAAGATCTCTATGTATGAGTTGGACATCAAGAGGCGTTTCAGTCATTTTGTGATTTTTCATGAATTTCTTTGTTTTCATCTATTTGTGTCCCGTTAGACTCGAAATCACATTCCAAGACTAATGAAGATATTTTTGAGACATTTCGAAAGTGTGGGACCCACGAGGGGTATTTTTATCATTTTGTCAATTTTGTGAATTCAATGTCAAGTTTTTTTTGGTTCCAATGTGATTATTTCTAAGTCTCAAGGTTTCATTTTTCTAGTGTTGTGAGGTCTCTAAGTTATCGATATGCATAGTGAGTCTAATCATGTACACTTACTAAGTCGAGTATGGTGCCCCGCCAAACGCTAACACAAATCTCCATGTCAGATTTCAAAGTACTACGTGGCACTTCAAAATTTTGGCATGGTCTCCTCTATTTATGTTAGCATTCTAAGGCGATTCAACCTGCACCTACTAAACAACATACAATCATGCATATAAACAAACAAAATATAATACAAGCAGAAGCCTATATACATCTAATAACGTACAATAGATCAGAGTGCGGAAGAAGAAATTTATACACGGGATTATACAAAAATTTCTCGTTCTAACAAAAGTCTTAACGCTCAGAACAAAATCTATAATACTTTTGGACAAATCAATACCACTAGGGGGTATAACCCAATACTCACCAAGTGACGGACTCTAACTGTCTATCTGACCTACCAGATGATTCTCACTCATGTTCTACACCTGCCTCGCTAAGTTTCGGATCTGAAATTAAAAAAAATGGAGAAGGAAAGGGTGAGTAACAATGGTTACCCAGTAGGAAAACAAACAATAACCCCTTCTAGCATGAACGAATAAGTATACTAAATCATTTTAACAATACAAAGTTTTAAAAAATAAACTACGATTAACTGGTACATATAGCCAGGGATGAGCAATTAAACATTTTAAAACTGATATTACATCAATCAACAGTACTCACTATAACATTTTATTTATGTACAAATCTAATTGATCAAATAGAAATATTAAACATGCATTTCATTTTATATATCAAAGTAAAACAACAGATACATAATACACTATGGTGGAGCATTGGAATTAGAGAGTTGGGATTCACGATTGGATCGCTCCCAGTCGGAACATGATGTTACAGTTCTTCTATGACTTTTAGTTCTTGATTTTGTGGCCGGTCGCTGCACTTACCATGCTTGGTTGACCATTTATCCGGCTCAGGCTGGCCGTTTGACGTGACCGTAAGCAATAGGTTTTTTTTCGATGTGTCAGAACGTTCGACTAGTATAGATTGTTAGTGATCACTGACTAATCATCTTCGTCTATGCTTATCAAGCGTGCATGTGATTCCCAAATATACAAATCATTCGTATACGACCACCTTTACGTTACAAGTTCACTGGTAAAGATAGAAAGGAATAACCCGGATTCCAGTTGTGACTCCACTCTCATACGCGTCCCATATCAAGTATGAGCTTGGTGGTCCCCACCGTACATCCCAGGATAGTACACCACTCCGGATGGTATGACGCACTATCCCTTCAGGCATTCACAAACTCTTTAACAGCTCACAGAATAGCTATATATATATTATTCTCATTTGAAAACAAAAGAGAAATTAACAATACAAGGTTGAGAATGGATATCCAGTTTCCTACCATGCAACTGTGGCCAAACGACAAAAAATAAATAACAGAATGGAAAAGTAAATAGCGCCTCGCACTAATAGAAAGTAAATAAACATGCAACCAGTAACATTATCCCTGGATATCCGTTCACTAACCTACACACAACACAACAATGTAAAATGCAGACATCACCTATCGGGTGTGATTATAACATTTTACCGTTTTCATACCATTTTTCCCTTTTTTCGAATTTTACAGTTTTCAATTTCTCAAACAAAATATCCACTTTCTGATATTCATCAACTCAATATGAGTTAATATATTATTAAATCATTTTTTTAATTATAAAATTCATTTTTATCAATAACATTGAAAAAGTACAACACTTAGATCAAAATGTGGTCCGAGCGGTGCACAGGAAATAGTCCGGTGAAATATCCTACCCACGTATAATTTGTTAAAAATACAATTAAACATATCAAACATGCAATTTCTGACGTGAATTTTGAAATAACAAAAGAATTTTATATTTTTGGAAACTCACCACAAAGTTTTAATAAAATCATAAATGTAATTTTCACAATCTACGATGACTAATAGAAATTAAGAGTTCCTTATTATCTCTGTGCGAAATGATCGAAGCGTGTGTGAGGAAATCGATGCGAACGACACGAAAATTGAGATGGTTGATTTTCGAATCTAACCAGGTGGTTTCGAAGATCTTGACGCCGTCGTCTTTTCTCCTTTTTACGACAAAAGACGGTTTGACCCCGAAACGGATGAAATTCGAGGTCGAAGTTACGAAATTCCCGTATATATATACGACTGTTTTTTGACGATACGGGGTGAAAAAGACGAGAAAATGAAAGGAATTTGGGTGGATTTTGTATAGAGCGAGGCTGCGGACGTTTCTCCCTTCTACATCGGTCGTCGACGGTGAGCCATAGTGATCTGAGGTGGAAGTTTTTAAAAAAAAAAAAAAAATTTTAAAACGTTGGCTGTTGGATGGGTTGGAGAAGACGAAGTAATAAAAAAAAATTAAAATTTTATTTATATAAAATTTGGGACAAAATCGGTATTTCGCCTATTGTTTTGATCGACGATAAGTTGATCGTCCGGACTCCAAAAGTGACAAATGAATACTCTATTTCACCTAATTTTTTGTTTCGGATCTAATGGTGCAGTCAATTTCTACAAATTCTATCTCTAACAAATGTTTATATTTTTGACCTGAGGTGACTCTTTAAATTGACGTCATTTTCATTTTTGATGATAATTCGACTTCCTGATCTCCAAAAATGATAAATAATTAGTCCATGTTCAATAATTTTTCGTTACGAATCCAATGGTATAATCAAATCTTAATAATTCTTTTTATAGCAAAAAGTCACTATTTTAACCTGGTCCGATTCAATAATCAAGGATTTTTCAACTTTTATATTCGGATTCGCATTTGAGCGTAGTTACAGGCTAAATTATGTTTTTCGATCATTTTTAATCAAATGGTGAGGTCAGATTCTATTAAAAATGATTAGAAATATTCTAAAATTTTACCCCTAAGTTCCACTTTCAAGATTTTCTTAAAATTCCACTATTTATTTTACTCGAGATACGAAGTGAAAACTTGGGGTTTTACATCGAGTGTATGGTGTAGCGATCATAATCGTGCATAATTCTATATCGCGTGGTAAGAAGAAATAAAAGGACTGGAAGGAAAATATAAGGAATTAGAAAATAGTTTCTCACAAGCTTTCAAAATTTTGCGCTCATCATTAGGAATCCACAGCAACCGGGTGACAAATTGCCAAGTCAGGCGAATGCGAAAATGGGATGTCTACACAATGTGGTTGTTGGAATGTGATTCTGAGTCTAACGAGACTGAAATTGATAAAAACGGAGAAATTTATAAAGAATTACAAAAATAATAATCAAAATGCACCTTGATAGTTGACTTTTATTTAGAAACATCGATTCTTAGGAAATGTGACTAGTGATAAACTTTCGACAATATTCACGCATATCAATAAAATTCAAAGACTCTACGCTTAAAAGAATAAAAAAATTTCAAAAAAATGACAAGTTTTTTTATATATTTAAAATGACGATTTTCATTCCTATGGAATGACACCTATCACCACAAAAAAAAAATAACGCACAAAATGACGAGGTTCATTCATATGAAATCATGAAATTTAAGCCTTAATTAATTAATCGATCTTTAGTTCAATTAATCAAACCAACAAAGATGAATAATCAAAAATAAAACCAATCGATCAAATTTTCAATAACCAAACTTTCTAACCGATTGCCAATTAAAATGACCAATTATTCTCAAAATCATTTAAAATCGATTAATCAACTTTGAAACCTTAAATCTTAATCATTCGATGAATGGAAAGATGACGCATTTAAATGATCATAAGAACCCGAGCTACAAATTAAAATGAGTATGAAAAATGTGGGATTAATACCCACACTTTCTATATTATCTCCTAAAAGAAATGTGAAAGAGAGAAAAAGAAAAGAGGAAAGAGAAGAAAAATAAAATCTTGGATATTGGAAACAAAATGAAGGTTTTCACGTTCCTATTCAAAATTCAACTGTAATGAAAAAGAAAGAGGAAGAAAAGAAAGGAGAAAAATTAGGAAAGAAAAATATATAGAAAGGGCTGCACACACACGGTCTATCGTTGGAATTTTGGACGAACCACTTATCTCTATTCATATATTCTTGGACGACCTCTCTTCGGGCAGCAACATCATCACTCTCAGACACTCTTTGGTCGCATTCACGGTTGAACACTTTCCTTTTCTTTCGTTTCTTATTTGACAACAAACAATATATATATATATTAGAAGCCTATTTTGATGGTCTTGATCTGTTAAATATGCTTGTCAAATACTTTTTTGTAGAATATTTTTTTACGGCCCTTGACTGTCAAATTATTAGAAGATGTGCTTAAAAAATAATCTATAGTCTATGATCTTCAAATATGGAAGTTTAACAAATAATAAGATGATCATATAATTCACCAATCACAACAGTTGAAATAGTAATAAAAAATCTAGAAAAAAAATTATAAAACAAAGATCATTAATAGAAACTAAATCTTGACCACCCAAAAAACTCAATTCACATTAAATTCAATTAAAAATCAAACACAAAATGTACCATTGTAATACCAACTAATTCACAAACAACATTTTCATTTATTTCGAATAGCTTGAAAAACTCCCACCAGGGGGTGAAAGAGAATGAGGTCCTTGCTAATTCAACTGGCGATCCCGTTCTAGAACGTATCAGATCAATTATGAATAAATCCCAACAAGATGTCCTATTTGGTAAAGATGATTTGTACTGACCTGATAAGTAATAAGTCATTTTCCATCTACAACTTCGATTTCCACCACAGATGGGATCACAAGTGTTTTGCATAAATAAAGATGGCATAAGAAATTTATTTTCTCAATACCATTTTTCTAATAAATCAATTTTTTGGAGAAAATGCTTTCTACACAATCATAGACTTCAATCATGCCATGATCCCAGGGAAACAAACCTTGAATACAACTCTGCTTTTGTAGATAATTTTATAACTCTTTGTAGTTTCACTTGCTTATAAAATTCATCTTTTGATTCTTCTATTTCACCATTCTTGTAACATTTACATCCATTGATTCAGTTCCCATACTCGTAGAGTTTCAAATTCATCACCGACCTCATTGGTAGGCTTGACTCAAGCTTTTGATAGGACCCAAAGCTCATGCTTTCTCTGTTTTTCTCAAATATCATCCCTCTTAGGCGAATCATCATCACCAGAAATAGCCTTGAATAGAAGAAAATGTTTGAAAAGTATAATCTTTCTTTTTATAAACAAGAAAATCAAATGATCAAAAAATCTTGACAAATGTATAAAAATCACATCCATAAAAGAAGATCAAAAACCTATGAAAGAAATCATACAAGTATCCCAAACAAATCCAACAAATAACCTCTGGAAGTAATATCAAATTTTTTTTTTTTGATCAAAATCAATACCTTTGATTTATTAACTTTTATTGTAACAAGTTGTGGTAGTTTACTTGATCACAATGAACTTGCATGATCATTATTGGATTTACAAGTGCCTCCCTCCTTATCTATATTAACCTCATTAACAAAAATCATCAAATGTTTCGAGCTGTCTTCCCAATTACAAATTATATGAATTAGAGTCCTCTCAATATTACATAATAAGCATATATTTTGGGTGCATCCATACAAGACTTGTACCTGTTTATTAGTTTCACAAGATGTTTTTGAGTTCTATCCGTCTTCTGTACTATGAAGCTAAATATGCCATTCTACTTCAATTTTTCTTCAAAATTTGATATAACTTCCAGCATTTCCATATTTCATTGGCCAACTTGATCCGTCTGCAATATTTATAAATTCAATATTAATAATGAGTGTAATACAAAATATATGCAACAATGGAAAAAATAGAGCAAATAAGAATGAAGAGTTTATGCTTGACCTGATGCTTGCATTTCTCTTGTTTATTTTTAGAATCCGTGGACAAGCCCACCTTTAGCAACTTAGTTATTTTATCATGATGCATTTTTATTGGTTATTTTTAGAGGTATCAGCACAAAATTGGGTTAACAATCATTTATCATAATGAAATTACATGTTTTTATTGGGAATTAACAAACTAATGGTTATAAAGGAATTTTACGTTGAAATCTACTAATAGAAAAAGAAAAATGAGGTAAGTAAATGATCAAAGTTAAAACTTTAGATACATTTCATGATTCTTCAATATCTTGGCAACACCGACAAGTATTGCTACATGTGTGTTGTGCCCACAAGCAGACCTGAAAGCAAAATGCAATACTAACACAAAAATAATGGATGCTCTTATATAAATTATGCTACTAGAGGTATGTCAAATCCTAATGATATCCATATGCAAAGGTGAAAACTATAAATCAAAACAATGACCATCAAGTCTAATGCTATCAATTCTTCTATGGGAGATAAAGTTACTAACTTGATTACTGTGTTCTTTCAAGAAATATCAAAAAAGTCTAAAGTTATATCTCTATTATATTCACAATATCCTCTTTTATGGCTTGTATGAAAAAGAAAAATTGATGAAGGAAACTGCAAATGAAGGACTTCAGATAGAGCTAGTAAAAAATAGTTATAGTGGAAAAACCAACAAAAAAAAGGAAAATAGAGTTAGTAACTCAAAAACATACCTTTTGATGGCTTATATTAAGAAGTTGTTGGATTATTCTTTTCCTTTCTTTATCTGGGCTTGGGACCGGCAATGTAAAATATTTAATTTTTTCATTAGTGGAGTTAAAAAAATTTACCTTAAAAGAAAAAACTTATTAGTTACTAATTAAAAGTACTAGAAGATGATAAATGAGTCAATAAAAACTAATATCAAGTAAGTCTATCATTAGAATATGTAATGAACCAATCAAAGTCATATAGAAATATCTGTATAGTTCATATTAAAAATAATAGAAATGTAATACAAGTCCAAAAGATGTGAGAGGATCATGATATGATATATGTTATCATACGAGACCACCTAATGATGACCAAACTCGAAAAATTAATCAAGATCACATTTTAATGGGAAAACTCTGATTATTGAAAATCCAAACGAATTTGTTGAATATTGAAGTAAAATTGAAAATTTTTGTGGCGCCCCGCCGAACGCTAACACAAATCCCCATGTCAGATCTCGAGGTACTAAGTGGCACCTCGGAATTTCGGCATGGTCTCCTTTGTTTATGTTAGCATTCCAAGGCGTTCAACCTGCACCTGATAAACGACATACAATCCTGCATACATATACAAAATATAATACTAGCGGAAGCTTATACACGTCTAATAACATACGAATTATCAGAGTGCGGAAGAAGAAAATTTACGGGATTATACAAAATTTTCTCACTCTAACAAGAGTCCTAACGCTCCATACAAATCTATAATACTCCTAGACAAATGGAGTATAACTCCAATACTTACCAGGTGACGGACTCTGGCTGTCTATCTGACCCACCAGATGATTCTCACTCATGTTCTACTCCTGCCTCGCTAAGCTTCGGATCTGAAACTAAAAAAATGGAGGATGAAAGGGTGAGTAACAATGGTTACCCAGTAAGGAAACAACAATTTCTGCCAATAACCTCTCCTAACATGAACGAATAAACATACTGAATCATTTTAAAATAAACAAAGTTTTACAGAAGAAAACTACGATTAACTGGTACATATAGCCAGGGATGAGCAACTAAACATTTTAAAACTCACATTACATCGATCAGCAGTACTCACTATAACATTATCTTTTTATACAAATCTAATTGATCAAATGGAAACAATAAACATGCATTTCATTTTATATATCAAAATAAGCAACAGATAGATAATACACGATGGTGGAGTATTGGAATTAGAGAGTTGGGATTCACGACTGGATCGCTCCCAGTCGGGACATGATGTTACAATTCCTTTCTGGCTTTTAGTTCCTGATTTTGTGGCCGGTCGCTGCCCTTACCACGTTTGGTTGACCATTTATCCGGCTCAGGCTGGCCGTTTGACGTGACCGTAAGCAATGGGTCTCTTTTCGATGTGTCAGAACGTTCGACTACTATAGATTGTTAGTGATCACTGACTAATCATCTTCGTCTATGCCTATCAGGCGTGCAAGTGATTCCCAAATATACAAACCATTCGTATACGACCACCTTTACATTACAAGTTCACTGGTAAAGATAGAGAGGAATAAACCCGGATTCCAGTTGTGACTCCACTCTCATACGCGTCCCATACCACGTATGAGTTTGGTGGTCCCTACCGTACATCCCAGGATAGTACACCACTCCGGATGATATGACGCACTATCCCTTCAGGCATTCACAAACTCTTTAACAGCTCACAAAATAGCTACATATATATATTATTTTCATTTGAAAACAAAAGAGAAATTAACAATACAAGGTTGAGAATAGATATCCAGTTTCCTACCATGCAAGTGTGGCCACCCGGCCTAAAATAAATAACATAACAGAGCGCCTCGCGCTAACAGAAAGTAAATAAACATGCAACCAGTAACATTATCCCTGGATATCCGTTCACCAACCTGCATACAACACAACAACGTAAAATGCAGACATCACCCCTCGGGTGTGACTCTGACATTTTACCGTTTCATACCCTTTTTCCCTTTTTTCGACTTTTATAGTTTTTAATTTCTTCATAAAATATCTATTTTCTGATATTTATCAACTCAATATGAGTTCATTGAATATTAAATCACATTTTTCAACTATAGAATTTATTTCTATCAATAATATTGAAAAAAAATACAAATTTCATATCAAAACGGGGTCCGAGCAGTGCACAAGACCCAATTTATGGCAATAACCCGTTAAAATACTCTACCCACGTATAATTTGTTAAAAATACAATTAAACATATCAAACATGCAATTTCTGGCGTGAATTTTGAAATAAACAAAGAATTCTATATTTCGGAAATACATCCAAATTTTTCCAATAAAATCCTAAATGCAATTTTCACAATCTATGATTACTAATAGAAATTGAGAGTTCCTTACAATCTCTAGGCGAAAGGATCAAAGCGTGTGCGCGAAAATCGAGACGGATCAAACTTCGAAGTGGCTGATTTTTGAAATCGACCTGGTGGTTTTGAAGATCTTGATGTGCTCGTCTCTTCTCCCTTCTACGGCGAAAGGCGGTTTGACCCCGAAACCGATGAAAATTGAGGTCGAAGTTACGAAAATCTTCGTATAAAAATACGACTGATTTTTAACTATACGGGGTGAAAAATACGAGAAAACGGAAGGAATTTGGTTGGGTTATGTAGAGAATGAGGCTGCGGACGTTTCTCCCTTCTGCGTCGAAAGACGGTTTGACCCCGAAACGGACGAAATCCGAGGTCAAAGTTTCGAAATTTTCGTATCCAAATACGGCTGATTTTTGACGATATTGGATGAAATAGAAAGTGAAACGAAGAAAGGTTGGGTGGGTTTTGTAGAGAACGTACCTGCGGACCTTTTTCTCTTCTGCGACGATCGTCGAAAATGGACCATTTGTGAGAGATCTGAAGTGGAAACATCGGAGGAAAAACAAATTTCTTTTTTTTTTTTCGTTTTTTTTTCCGCACTGTTTGGACGAGTGGGGAAGATGAGAGAAATTTTTTTTTTTTAAATATTATTTAAATAAAATGTGGGACGAATTCGGTATTTTGTCAATTGTTTCGATTGATGATAATTTGATCATCCGGATTCCAAAACTGACGAATGAATACTCTATTTCGCCTAATTTTTCGTTCCGGATCTAATGGTGTAGTCAATTTTTACAAATTTTATCTCTAACAAAAATTTACATTTTTGGCTTGAGGTGACCCCTAGACTTGATGTCGTTTTCGTTTTTGACGATAATTCGACTTCCTGATCTCCAAAAATGACAAATAAATAGTCTATGTTGAATAATTTTTCGTTATGAACCCAATAGTATGATCGAATTTTAAAAATTATTCCTCTAACAAAAAGTCACTGTTTTAGCTTGGTCCGACCCGATAATCGAGGATTTTGCAACTTTTATATTTGGACTCGCATTTGAACGTGCTTATAGGCTAAACCATATTTTTATATCATTTTGAATCTAATGGTGAGGTCAGATTCCATTAAAAATGATCAGAACAAGGTCGCACAGTTTTACCCTAAGTCCCACTTTCAAGATTTTCTTAAAATTCCACTATTTATTTTTCCTCGAGATACGAATTAAAAATTCGGGGTATTACAATTTTCGTATGTCCAATCCCATTTCGGTCATAAATATTTGTTTTAGTAAACATTTTGCTTTCTTGAATTATTCAAAATTAAAAGTTTAATTTAAAAGTTTCAGATACATAGTTACTCTATTTCGAATCTATTTAGATCTGAATTTAGTCTAAGAAAACTAGTCATCATTTTCACACGGCAATTGTATTCTAAGAACACATTTGTTTTTGCCAATTAAAATGTTAGACATACAGGCTTCAGATCACACTCGACAAAACCAAAACCACGTGCATTTAATCCAATTGTTGCCTAAATGTGCATTTGAGCAAGGAGAGGATATTGAAATGATTGACTTTGTGATAATAAAATCACAATATAACAAAATTAAAAGGCCTACCTAAAAGGACTATGACAGCTTGAGAATCACCCAAGTTACCAACATATAATGTTCCTTTCCAGATTACCAGAACTAAACAAGAAGATCCAATGGAAACAATTAATGACTTTATTTCACAAGTTCACAATTTTACTAAGAATTAAAGGGAAACACATGAAGATGTTGAAGTATATAGAAAATATATAATACTAAATAAGTACAATAAACTGCTAGAAAAAACAGAAAATAATTCCTTTTTGTAGAGGAAGTTTACTTTATGATTTCCTTACAAACATTTTTTGCTTAATTGTTGTTCTTGTTCTTGATCTGAGAATGGGTGCACAAGAGAGATTGTTTTAGATATAGATGCTTTATATCTCGTACCCAAATTGGTTTTAATGGGGAAGATCAATTGGGGACTCATTGTAATGATGTTTATCTGAAATTAATGAAATTCGTTTCATGGTTTTGTCGATTTACAAGGAGAAAGTAATTTTTGCTAAGTTTGGAAAGTTTAGAAATGTCGATGTTGTTGAAGGAGGAGAAGGTAGTAGTAGTAATAATAGTAACTTTGATGATAGTTTAATGTGTATATGTGCGTGTGCACATGTATGCAGATCTCAATATTAATTTGATATGTTTTCCTAGAAACATAATTTGTCTAATATCAAGGAATGTGGATAAAGAAAAAAATGATTTAATACCCAATATATCAATTGGTTATGTTTTAAGTTCAGTTTTGGATTCTCACAATTAAAAATCTAAATGCTATAACAAACAAAAAAACACTTTTAATGAAACCTCAAGATGAAAAACATATAACTAATCATGAACCATGATCAATTACTAAGGTTGATAAATTTTCTATAAAGTTGCATAAAGTAGTATCATTTCATTTGTTTTTTTTACACCAACATGAATTGCACACTTTAACTACTCAAATCGATCTTATTCGCTTGCCCAAATATCATAATAAAAAAGTAAATTGTGAAATCCTCGAAAATCAACTAGAAATAAAAATAATTATTAAAAAGAAACTCAACATTAGTTAAACATTCATGTTACCTTTTTTAACTGCAACATTTATGTTTTAAGTGGGTCATGATCCTTTTTTTATTTTTATTTTAAATAAGTGGATAATAATCATAACAAAGAACATGAAAAAGCTCTCCCTTCTCTCTGTTTCAACAATGGTGACCACTGGACAAACACAAAAGGGTTTTAAGAGTAGATTTTTCATTTTAGACTTTTAGAGGTAGAACAAATCACTTAGATGATCAATCCACACATATCCAAAATTAATGTGAGCAATGTGTAATTATAGGTAGAATTCATAATAAAATCTACTTAAAATATGTTCTGTATTAAATAGCATTCGTTGATTAGTTTAAAAAAATAAGAGAGTTGCAAACTGAAGGTTTCAGTCATTCTATACTAGGTGAAATACAGATTCAATACATATAATCCAGTTCTGAAGTCACTTACCATAATGTGGACATACTAGGGTTTGATATAGTCCAAAATTCGTTGATAATGACTGACTATCAGAGCAGAAGTCTTAGGACTTAAAAGCCCATTGACTGTTTTTGCTACATCTTGAAGTGCATAACATCTAATTAAGAATCAATTTCATCTAAAATAACAAAATTAGCTCTAAGGACCTGGAAAAAGAAATTAATTTTGATTGAGTTACGGTAAAAGAAAGTGTACACAGTTGTGATGCAATGGAGAATTATAATTATAAAATTTTTTCCAAAAATTAGCACATTTTTCTATATTTTTTTGTTACCCATAAATAAAACATTGTCAAAGCAGAAGAAACATGTTAACTGAATTACAAAAGCTCAATTGCATGACAAACTCGAAGAATTAATCAAAATCACATTTTAATGGAGAAACTTTGATTATTGAAAACCCAAATGAATTAATTGAATATTGAAGTAAAATTGACAAAGTCCGTATATCTAAACACACATAGTTACACTATTTCGAATCTATTTAGATCTAAATTTAATCTAAGAAAACTAGTCATCATTTTCTCAAGGCAATTGCGTTCAAAGAATACATTTGTTTTTGTCAATTAACATGATAGACATGCAGACTTCCAATCACACTCGACAAAATCAAAACCACATGAATTTAATTTAATCGTTGCCTAAATGTACATTTAAGAAATGAGAGGATACTGAAGTGATTGACTTTGTGAAAATAAAATCACAATACAACAAAATTTAAAGAACAAAACCATGACAATATACAGTTAATGCCCTAAAATTCAAGTCCTAAATAGACAACCATTGGAATATCGGATCAACACATATCTAACTTTAGGATTTCAAGTTCTTTGAAATAAATATTGAGAAGAAGAGAAAACCTAATAAATCAATCCAAAGAGAAGAAGCTTTCATTTGTTCAAAGCAAGACAGATTTTTATCAATATTTTGACGCAAATCCTCTTCCATAGCTACTCTACATAACAATATTGAGAGATTAATCAAAAGCCACAAAAGAACAAAATACAAGTAAACATTTTGATAAAACAGAAGTCAAAAGAGGAGAAAATAAAAAGTACTCACATAAAACCTTAGAAGCCTCATGACCTCATTTCCACAGTCTCATACCAAATTCATCAAAATCTCCAAACACTTATTTTTTTCCTACAAAATGTAGTCGTCTTAATACCTCCTCAAACGAATCTCTGAAATCAAAACCTTCATATCGAATGTAACCGAAGGAGAATTACCATATTTCAACCATAACTCGATCATAACCAATATTTACCTAAGATTTAGTGTTTTAATGGCGAGTTTCGACAAAAAGAGAAGATTTAATGGAGGATACTAGTGTTTCTTCTATTATTTTTTATCCAGATATCGAAAAATATTTTTTGATAGAATTGAGGTATGAAAGAGAAATAAACTCATTAATTTCTGTGCAAGATCCTTAAACTCATAATCTGTCGATTTCTCTGTAAAATAACCAAATTAGAACTATGGAGCTTTGAGTCCGTTATTTGGAAAGAGAGATATTTAGAGGGAAATACCTCATCTTCAATAAATTAAACAACGTTATGGATCCATCAACTTGAGAGATTGAGAGGTCACTTTAAGGTTCTAGTTAACCCTAGATCTTTTCTTTCACTTCATCATTTTCAGTGTTGAGAGATCAAGAGATCAAATATAGAGAGAGATCGATTGGATATAGAGAGAGAAGTGATCGAAGGAGACAAACAAAGAGAGAAAGAGATATTCTCACAGTCGGGAGAGCTTCTCACGAACTAGAGGGAGAGGAAAAAAATCACAGATCAGAGAAAGAGGGATAAAAATGCAAAGAAATTTATCACAATTCTTAGAGCTTCTGACGAACTAGAGAAAAGGAAAAAATTGCAGATTAGAGATAGAATGAGAGAAAAAAAAAACATAAATTTCTCTAAATTTCGTGGGCCTGTAGCCGTTAAATTTGGGTTTCTAAAATTCGTTGGGCCAAGCCCAACATTTTTTTTCAATTTTTATGGTTTTCACGTAGTGAGAGGTAGGTTGACATACTTCTGTAGACCACCCATCTCCTTCTTTTCTTTTTTATGAGCAACCCAACCTTCTTCTTCCATTATTTTAACGCCCATAATAACCACCCAAGGTCCACTACTCATAATGCCTTCACCATCACTTCTTCTTCTTCTTTTCATAACATTATCACCATTCTTGACTCCTTTATCCTATTCAGCAATGCACTTCACATACATCATCAAACCACCCTCCTCCTCACGTTCTTTCTCTTTGTCCAAATACTATCTAATACTCTTCTCTCTCTCTCTCTCTGCCCAAACCCTATCTCAGATTCTTCTCTCTGCCCATACCCTATCTCAGACTCTTCTCACATTCTTTTTCTCTGCCCAGACCCCATTTCAGACTCCCTACTCTTGTTCTCTAACTCTTTTTGTCCTGACCAGACCTCTTTCTAATTATCTTTTATTTTCTCTTAATCCACATCACCCTCTTACCTTTCTTCGCCCCTACCAATTCTGAAATGTTTTCACATGTGATGCTATATTTATCAATTTGAAATTGATTATGCATGAGATATTATTATTGATTTGAAAATTAATCATGTGTGTGAAATTTTTTACTCATTTAGTAATGATTTTGCTTATAATATGTTGATATCCAACTCGGAAATATTTTGTTTCTATAACGTATTGATGACCAACTTGGAAATATTTTGACCTATGGAATTTGGACTGATTTAGTGATATTTTGCTTATGATAATAGTTGACCATTTTTGTAATAATTCATGTATGTTGTGGGATTACATACGCATGAGGATATTTTGTAAATTTGATGCTTATCAATGCATATGGCATGCTAATTGATTTTTTTTTCATGTTTCATACGACTTGCCACATGAGCCTTAAGGCATTAGATATGATTTAGGCTTTATTCAATGTTTTAATTCCCCTTTATGTACGAAATTCGAGAAATTATTTAATATTTGGGAGAATCTTAATCATAGGATTTGTTTGACAAATTTGACATAAAATGATGATAATGGAACTCTAGTCTCGACATTAGTTTTTAATTTTTGACTTTAAGATATTTTTGGGTCGTAGTAAAGATCGATTGTTTTGATTAGATTGGTTCGGTGCCTAACACCTTCTGAAACTCGTAACCTGACCCCTTGCCCATATCTCGTACCTGTGGACCATTCCAAATCCATTTGAAGTTATTTTGGTTCCTAGACCTAAACTAGGTGGCGGTTCCTATTCTTAGAAAATCCCTGTTATATCGGAAGATGCTTTTTATTACTTAATAGAAAAATTGAGACGCTTTCAAAAGTTGAGTAAGATCTAAATGAAACTAATAAAAACCTGAGAAAAAATCTAAGCAAAACTATATGTAAAATCAAGCAAAATCTAAGCATCATTGTAACATAAATTGAGCATGGCATAAGCATAATTTGAGCATAAATTGAGTATGAATTTCGCATGATCTGAGCATAAAATGAACATTAATTGAGCATGAATTGAGAGTAAATTAAGCACAAAATGAGAATAAACTAATCATAAACTAAGCATAATTTAAGCATAAACTAGGCATAGACTAAGAAAAATCTGGGCATAAACTAAGTATGTACTAAATAAGGGATCTTATATTGGTAAGATCTACAAAATCCTCGAACAGTTTGATCATCGGACTTTTTGGGAACTCAAAATGGCCTAAAAAGACATTTTGGTAATTAAATCAGGGGCCCTTGGCAAATTTCTAGGGCCCCTAGCAGGAAGTACCCATGTTCAACCAGGGGAACTGGTGTGTTCACCAAGGCTACTAGTAGAGGTATTCCAACAATCTAAAGATTGAAAAATATGATCATTGGAGCTACCCGTGCCCTTGGTAATTAAATCGATGTCACCGATAGGTATAACTAGACCCTTAAATGTCTTTAAAACTCAGTCCTTGAGTTCCCCAAAAAAGTTTTTGCTATCCCATTTCCATACTTAGAGAACATTCTCTACACATTGGAGGATCTTGCCTTAGTTGAATGTACCATCACCCCTAACAACCTCTATGAGAGCCTAGTATTAGGTCAACCTATCTAGATTTCTCACTTGAGCCCATTCCTATCATCAAACATTTAGTTGCACACACATTTGTAGACTCAAGGAGTGAAGAGCAAAAAGTGAAGATAGAAGGAATGAAATCAAGGACATAAGGATCTCAAGCATCAATGTGGAATATCCATCGGTTGAGCCATCCTTGATTCGTCTTCATTCACCTCTTCATCACCTTGCACATATTGGTACCTCATTTGAAGCAAGGAGCACAAGTTGAAGAGGGAAGTAAAGTTTAAAGACCCAAGGAAGTCAAGATCTTGATTGACAAATATTATGTATGAAGTGAGTCTTTGAATTTTTTTTTTAAATTTGAAAAACCTTTTAAAGAAGTTTCTTGATTTTGCCTTGTCAAAAACAAGCACTTGCTTGAGTCGAGGACTTTCGTCAAGCGATAAGGTTCTAAGTTTCCTAAGAACAAAATTTAGAGTTGAAGTGAGGTGCCACCTTGCTCCAACAAAAAGGTGACGGGATTACCTTAAGGAAAAATTCCATATACGGTTTGAGGTGAACTAAAAACCTTATTGATTAGTAAATACCAAGACCTTTGTGAAGGTGAACTTGAAAGTGGATGTAGGCACATTGTTGAACCAAAATAAATATTTTATCTCGTGCATCATTTACATTTTTGTAATTTATACACTTTGAATGTATGTATATCGTGAATGAATATGCAATAAATGCTTAATTCATAGTGTATGAACATTGTAATTGTACTTTAAGACCTTGAATAAAATTAGGACTCAGTGAATGAACTTAGGAGAATACATAGTTAAGATTGTAATTCTTAAGTGTAAATCAAAAGAATTTTTAATTATCATATTAACCCTCCTAGGACTAGACACGGTACAAAGAGTTGTAGATACCCCCATTCTTTTCTATGCCGAACCCAAGAGCACCAAAAACCTTTCGAGAATGGTGTGACCCAAGAAAATTTTTAGGAGGGTTCAAAATCCCATTTTCAAGCAACTACGAGGCCTGAAGACCATTTTAAAAAAAATTGATTTAAGCCTGGTCGTACCTAACCCTTGGCCAAGCTTAAATTTAAGCCTGGTCACACCTCACCCTTGGTCAATCTTAAATTTAAGCTTAGTCGTACCTCAATCTTAACCAGACTTAATTCTTTGTCTGGCCAAGGCTAACCCACGGCCAGGAGAACTTTTTTCTTAGCCCAAGGGTGACCCACGACCAAACATAATTTTGTTCAGGCCTTTGGTCACCCAAGGCTAATTCTGTTACAAACCCATGTGTGTTCGAATTTGGTTTGAGATAATTAGCCTTTAACCCACTTCTTAAAGAAATTTGCCCCAACAAAAGTCCCTTCATTTTACTATTTTGCCCATCCTTTAAATCTTCAATAAACCCAACATCATGGTCTTCTTGTAATTTCTTTATTTTCTAACAAAGATCCTTGGTCAAATTGGTCCCTACTTAAGGCCAATTACCTTTACAGACCTTGGTTTGTTGAGACTCGTGAAGGGTAAATACCTCTTCTACTTTTCTCATATTCTTTAAAATTCAAAAAGTTTCCACGGTATTCAATGTAATTTGACCAATTTCTAAAGTCCATGACTACTTTGTCCTCCCTAGAGAAGTCTCTAGAATTTATGTCTAATAACCAACATATTCCTAGTTTGTTAGAGATTCTCTTAAGAGAAGTGACCAAAGAGGCCAAAAACCTATCATCTAATTATGTGCCATTTGACTTAGTTCCTTCGCAATTGACTCAAGGTCAAGGTCTTAGGACGATTCTTACCTTCATCAAGAATTATCTAGAATTTTTGGATTTTTACCATCATACCCATTGATGATTAAGATTGGTGAGACCCAACAAAAGGATAAAGACCATCAAGACTAGGGTTAAAAGGTAGAAATGATGCTTTCATGAATGTTTTAGTTAAACTATTGGGAGCTTGAAGAATTATGACTAATTTATCTCCAACGATCTCCCAAATCCTATAAATAGGAGATCTTTCCAAAAGGAGAAGAGAAAAGGAGTTTAAGTGATCTAAAATTCTGTCCAAACCTCTCCTCAAAGCCTTCTAGCCTACCCAAATTCTTTTCAAATCCATTCCCAAACACTCAAGAAGCTCTAACCAAGAAGGATAAGAAGAAAGAAGAAGAAGAGACCAAGGTGGGTTTTAGTTGTAATTTTCAAAAAATTTTATGTAATCCCCTTCTAAATCTCTATCCTCTATCTATTCCCCTTATTTACATTTAAGCAAATTTATTTTTATGTTTTATTTGCTTGTGGAAATGTAGATCTTATTTTCCCTTAGTGAGACTAGGAGGTAAAAAGTAAAACCTCTTGTAGGTAATCTCCTCCAAAAAGCTCTCAAGAGTATTAGAATAATTGTTTATTTACATTCTAACAAGTTTTAAATTCTTAGATAAGTTATTCTTTACTTTCCTTGTAAATTTAAATTCCTAGAATATGTTTTCTTATTTTCTTTTCTAATGGCTTAAGAGTTAGAGAGTAATCCCTCTTTAGAGGCAATCTTCTCTTTCTAAGTCCATTACATGCATACACTATGTGCACACACATCACATTATATTTCTCTTAAATAGCTAAAGGTCAAAGGTGGGGGGATCTACCTAGATCTACACCTTACTCTTTAATCTAACAAAAAATAATCTCAAAGATGACACATCTCATGCATAAGGTCCCTAGTCTTTCTATGGTGGTGTCTAACTCATGGATACCTCCTAAAGGCTAAACCAACAAAAAGATGCTTCCAAGTAAGTACATAACCCTCAAAAGAGCCTTGAGATCCAAGAAGGTGAAATTCATGGGGATTTTCACCATTGTGGCATCCTGAGAATACTAACACAAATCCCTATGCCAGATCTCGAGGTATTAGTTGGCACTCCGAGATTTCGACGTGGTTACCTCTGTTTATGTTAGCATTCCAAGGCATTCGAAAATCGGATAAATCCATATACAAAAAATCTTGTATATATATAACTATATATTAAAAAATATACAAGTAGTGGAAGATTGTAAATTTCGGACAATGTAAAGATAGATCAGAGTGCGGAATGTGTAGAGAATATACAAGATTACAAAATATCCTCTCACTAGTATGGTTCTAACTCTCGACCCAAAATCTATATAACACCTGACACTTGACAAACTGACTCGGCTAGGTATAGTCCCATTGCTCCCCAGGTAGTGGACTTTGGTCATCTATATGACAAACCAGATGCTCCTTGCTTATGAGTTCTACGCCTATTTTGGCAACTGTAGACTCTGAAACTTAAAAAATGGGAAGGAAAGGTTGAATAACAATGATTATCCAGTAGGTCCACAAATAATTTCTACTAATAACCTCTCATAACATGAATGCATAAGCATACTGAATCATTTTAATACATGCAAGGTTTTACAGAATAAACTACGAGTAATTCATACATCTAGTTAGGGATAAACAACTAAACTTTTGAAAGATTCATAGTACATCAATCAGCAGTACTTATAATAATATTTTCTTTTCATACCCGTCTAATTGTTAAAATGGAAATAGTAAACATGCATATCATTTTATAATGTAAAGTAAAGTAACATATACATAATACACAATGGTGGAGTATTAGAATTATAGATTTGGGATTCATGACTGGATCGCCCTCAATCGGGACATGATGTTACAATAGTATACTGGTTGTTAGTTCCTGATTTTGTTGCTAATCGCTACAACTTACCACGCTTGGTTAACCATTAATCCAGCTTAGACTGACTGTTTGACGTGACCGTAAGTAAGGGTCTATTTTCGATGTGTCAAAATGTTCGACTACTCTATATTGTTAGTGATCACGGATCAATCATCTTCATTTATGCCTATTAGGCATGCATGTGATTCCTATTATACATCTCTATTCGTGTACGACCACCTTTACATTACAAGTTCACTGATAAAGATAAAGATGAATAAATCCGAATTTCATTTGTGACTTCACTCTCATACGCTTTCGTACCACGTATGAGCTTGGTTGTCCCTACCGTACATCCCAGGATAACACTTCACTCCGGATGATATGACGGACAATCCCTTCAGGGATTCATAAGCTCTTTAACTGCTCATAAAATATATATATATATATATATATATATATATATATATATACATCGGTTTTCTTTGAAATTTTTTTTTTAACCTTACGAGGTTGAGAATGGATATTTAGTTTTTTTACCATGCAATAGTGGCCCACTAGCCTAAAATAAATAACAGTACAGAAATCAAACTGCGTCTTGCATTATAGAAAGTAAGTAAATATGCAACCGAAATAATTATCCTTGGATATTTGTCCATCAACCCACACATAACACTACAATGTAAAATGAAGACATAACCAATTGGGTGTGATTCTAACATTTTACCGTTTGATCCCCTTTTTCCCTTTTTTTGATATTTGCATTTTTTTACTTTTTGAATAAATTTCTTTTTCTCGACGTTTATTACTTTTATCTAATTCCATTTAATATCAAATCATTTTCAACTTTAAAATTCATTTTCATCATTTATATTGAAAAATTACGAAAATTTGGTCCAAACAGGATCTTGGAAATGTGTGAAAGTCAAACTATCGAAAATATTTTTGAAGGCAGCTAATAATAATAAAAGCCTGATTCTGGCTGTGGCACTACCAGATTAGCCTACAACAGGTGGTGATGGCACTGCCAGCTCCTGTTGATAAAACTGATATTCAGCTCGAAAATTGGATTTTCATCCAAATTTAGATTCTTTCTTCTGTTTTTCGATACATAATCTCACCCACACATAATTTGTTGTAAAATGCGATTAAAACACATCAATACATAGGTCTTGCATGAATTTGAAAATAAAAGCAAAGGATTCTAAAATTTAAAACATATCACAAGCTTCGATAAAAGTTCTAAATGCAATTTTCACAATCTATGATTACCAATAGGAATAGAAAGTCCCATACCAAAGTTCGTGATTGTCGAAAATGATAAGTTAATATAAAAGTTGAGGATTAATAGTATGGAACTCGAGGTTGGATGAACTTGGGTCACAATAAACAACGATTGGCAAAGATTTTGATGACGACACTTTCTTTCCTTTCTACGATGGAAGATGAGTCTAACTTTAACTCGATGAAGTTCTCGAGTAGAATATGTTGAAATCTACTCAAAGTACGTGATTGGTTTTTGATGAAAAATAAGGAAGAATAAAGGGAATGACGATCAAAGGCCGTGGAAATGTAGAGCTCGACGACACCAACAACTTTCTCTTCTACAAACGGTGAGGCTCAACGATGGCTTATTCACGATAGATCTAGAAGAGAAGGGGGAAGGAACCCTTGGTTCTCAAATGGTAGGGGTTTGGTTATTTGGAGAAGAAGAGAATGAAATAAAAGAAAGCTAACTTTCTTTAATAAAAGGGCTGAGGGCATTGTGGGCATTTTTTTACTTTGTTTGTATTATTGGCGGTATTTTGACTTTTTAGACTCGAAAAATGACAAATGAATACTCCATTCTGAATAATTTTTTGTTGCGGACCTACATGTGTGATCGTATTTTACTCATTATCTCTCTAACAAAAATTTACCTTTTTAGGCCTCGTTCGACATGAAAATCGAGGATTCTATAACGTTTTCATCTAAACTCAAATTCGAGTGTGCTTATAGGCTAAAATATGTTTTTTTTTTTTTGCCATTTTGAATCTAATGGAAAAGTTAGTTTTCATTAAAAATGAACAAAATATGAGTGTTTTACTCTAAGTTTCATTTTTAAAATTTTTTTCAAAATTTTACTATTTGATTTCCTCGAGATACAAATAAAAAACTTAGGGTATTACATCCTTCCCCCTTAATAAAAATTTCTTCCTTGAAATTAAAATCATACCTTAGTCTTGAAATAGTTATGGATACTTAGCTTATATTTTTGTCTCTTTCTCCTAGATGGCTCATTCAATATTGTGGTGTCTCTACTGTACCTTGACTAGAGGAATGGATTTAGATTTAAGTTACTTTACTCTCCTATGAAGTATCTATATGACACCTTTATCGTAGGATATGTCTTCGTCTATCTTTAAATCCTACAAATCCACTTCATGTGAAAGATCTGGCAAATACTTCTTCAACATCGACATGTGGAATATACTGTGAACTTGCTCAAGCTGCAATAGTAGAATCAATTTGTAAGCCACTGGCTTTATTATTTTTACCATCTCAAACGGTTCCACAAATCACGGTTTCAATCTATGATGAGTGTCTCCAAACACTCAATTATACGCACATTTTCAGATATTTATCTTGATTTTTGTACCTATTTCTCTATATTAAGATAATAATCATGATAAGCCTCAAACCACCACGTTGCATGTTAATTAGGCTTAATTATATATAAATAAATTCATTTACTAGATAAATCTAATTACGTGTGTTTCTTGTGCAGAAAATCAACAATTTGGAATCAAAATCTCAAGGCAAAAGCATTTGGGCCCACTTTGGAATGCCCTAACACTTTGGAATGCCCTAATCCTTAACTCATATTCTCCTCTTTTGTCTTTTTGTGCAAAGAAAAGTGGAGGCTACTTTTAGACTCTTCTACACACATTTTTCTCTATAAATAGAGCCTTCATTTCTAGAGAAAGGGTCCCATCTTGGTTCTCTTATCCAAGACTCCTTTAATCTAAGGCTCTTTGCCTATTCTCTTATTTTTTGTATTTTCATTTTCTAGTTATTTTCTTTTGGTTAACTAGTCTTGTAAGAAGTAGAAGAAGAAGAAGTTGTAATTTTCTCCATGAAATGAAGAAAAGTTCTTTCATCTCTTGTCTTCCCTCTCTTGCAATGACATTAGGCTAAGTTCCCCTCCATTGGAGAGTGGAAAAGCCTAGAGCAAGTTCTTGTGTTATTTCTAATTTTATGCCTTTCTTTTATTTAAAATGCTTATGAATTCTCTTTAAGTTTCTTGCACATTTTATTCTTAATATAGATACTTTATGCTTAGATTAGATCAAGATAAAGTATGCTTAAATTAGATAATTTGTAGTAAGAAGTTCTCAAGAAATTCTACTTTGTTTTTGTTCCTTTATTTCATTTTAATTGCAAAACTTTCCGATCTAAGGAGCTAACACCAAGCCCTTATGATTGAGTTATAAAAAGGCTAGAGACTAGAAATTGCTCATTAACATGTTTTAGGTAGATCCACCTCCAATGGTGTTTTAATTCATAAGTTTACTTGCTTTTAATTTCATTTACTTTAGTTTATTTTCTAGCAATTTTACATCTTCTTATAAGTTCAAAAATACAAAGAAAAACAGTTTTAATTCCTTTTAGTTAATTTGAATTTTATCTTCTTAGCTTAGCTCTATTCCTCCTTTCTCTTGGGTTCGATCCCCTACTTGCCCCACAAGTAAGGTAAAACTAAGATTATTATTAACTCCGGTGAGAAGAACAACGATAGTCTCATCAGAATTTTGGCGCCGCTGCCGGGGAAAGGTAAAGGTAGTAGTGGTAAGTTTTGATTTAAAATTTATTTATTTTTCATTTTTATTTTATTTTCTTTTTTCTTTTGGTTTCTTTCTATAAGTTCAAGTGTTCTTGAGATTTTAAGAGAGAAGAAAGAAGAAAAAACATTGAAAAAAAAAAAAAAAGTCATTCTCGTTTTCTTTTTCACCCTTGACAGCAGAACTTAAACTGACTGTAACTTTCTACTCCGATCTCCGATTATCTATTAGTGTATATCGATTTGGGGTAGAACAAAATTTTCTATAAAATGTGACAAAGTCAGCAAGATAGCGGTAAGTCAGATTCTGTTTTTGAGTCCATTTACTATCATTTTTGCTAACATTTCTGTTTTGCTTCTTGTAGGTGAACATTTTTTTTTTCTTCTTTTCTTTCAATTTCCTTTAATCTTTAGTTAGGTTTATTTTTCTATTTTAGAAACTCTTGTATAGGATTTCTTGTAATTTTTATTAATTATCCAAGAAGGCTTGGATTGTAATAGACTAAGGAAGGACGACGGGTGGACAATACCGTCACGGCTCCTTAGGTTCGCACACCAAAATTGGAGTTGGTGGCCTAAGTCGACTCAAATCGTCTTCACCCCGTCTAGCACGGGAGGTAATCCCGAAACACCCACGCCTCTCTTTGCTAGTGGGTTACTCCTTGCCTTTGTATGTTATTTTTTCAATTTGCACACACTTGGAATAGTTAATTAGGTAGTAAAGAGCACCCCTCTCCTAGGGATGGCATGATAAGATAAGGATTGGAAGTCATTACCAATTCCTTGCTCTAATTAGGATAATCAATTCACTAGTAATCCAATCAAATTAATTAAAATCAATTAGACTTGACTATAGGGCCCACGAGCTCAATAGGAGAAATTTCGCTTCAAGTTGTGCCAATTGCGCTTCTTGGTCATTTTTGTATCTAGTAAGATCTTGCCCTTTGAGGGGATAGACTCAGTCTATTCAAGAAAGGAAGGTATTTAAGCGTGCTCTTGCTTATGCATTATGCGCCTCCTCCGATCTGGAGATCCGAATGATTCAAACTTGATTTCATAGAACCGAGTTGGAAGGCTAGTTGCGCTATTTCTACCCAGTTAGGAGCTGTCTAGCTTTAGGCAACCTATCTAGGTCCAGTCTTTTCTTTTCGTGATTGTTTGATCGATGTGTGATTTGTATGCTTGGTAGACGTTCACAAAATAACGTGTTAGAACCATTTGATCCTGAGATCGAACGTACCATCAGTAGGATACGCAAACACCATCAGTAGTTATGATGGGTGATCGAGAGCGAACTCTCAATGAGCTCTTCGCTCCAGCTTCCGCATCTCCTCCCACATGCATTGTTTTACCATTGAACAATGCACCTCAGTTTGAAATTAGGGCTGCCACCATCAATATGCTCCCTAAGTTCCACGGTTTAGAGCGTGAACAACCTTACACCCATCTTAATCGATTCTTGACTATATGTCAAACTTTTAGAAATCAGAATCTAGATGAGGAGAGTATCAAGCTTATTCTGTTCCCGTTATCCTTGGAAGACCACGCAGCTGCGTGGTTGAACTCCCTAACACCCAATTCCATATCTACCTGGGATGTTCTATCCAAGAAATTTATGGCCAAATTCTACCCCGTGGCCAAAACTGAGAAAATGAAGGACTCTATTAGAAATTTTAGAGCCCGTCCTGATGATGAATTTTCCCAAACTTGGGAAAGATTCAATGATTTATTGGTCAAATGCCCACACCATGGCATTGACAAAGCACAGTTGGTGCAAAGTTTTTATAGAGGATTAACAATGAATCAACGTACCTTAGTTGAGTCAATGCATAAGGGTCAGTTCATGAACCAGACTCCCAACCAAGCGTATGATTTCCTCGTAGAGTTAGCTGAGAGTGCTCAAAATTGGAGCACTAACCAAGAAGAATTTGATAGAGACGATCCGGTTAGGAAGACAGGCATGTATGAGATGAAGGCAGACCCTGATCTCAAAAATGTCATGTGTAGTCTAGTAAGTGGGATGAATAATCTCACGAAGAAGTTAGATGCCTTTGCCATCTCAGCATCCAAACCTCACCTAGACCCTCGTACAATTTCGCAAGTGACTGTCGAACCGAGTTCTTTGTGCGTCATATGCGACGGCAACGACCATTTGGTCGAGTGTTGTCCCACCTTGCCTCAAATCAAAGCTGAACAAGCAAATGCGATTAATGGCTATAGTACTTTTAGGAAGCCAACTCCAAACTCTTTTAGCCAAACGTATCACCCAGATAATAGGTTCCATCCTAATTTCTCATACAGACAGAATGAACCTATTCAATCTAGTGGTCCGTCAGGTTACAATAGGAGTTTTCCTAGGCAATCTGGTTCTTCCACAAACCAAGCTATTGTTCCTCAAGTCCCTTATCAACCCCAACAATCTACCGATTGCAGAGCCATCATACCAGATCCCATGACCAATTACCAGCAGCCTGCCCAACAACAGTCGTCTTTAGAATCTATGATTGCCGAGTTGATGAGGCAGCAACAGCAGTTCATCCAAACTCAACAGCAAACCCATCAAAATCAAACTCAGATTAACCAGGTCACTGCGCAATCCATAGCTAAGATGGAAGTTCAGTTGGGGCAGTTAGCTCTTTCCTTGAGTGGGAGAGAGAAAGGTCAATTTCCTAGTCAAACTATCCCTAACCCTAGAGGTCAACCTTTGATTCCAAACGGATCAAAAGGTCAATACGAAGTAGGAAGCCATTCTGGAGCTCCACAAGACTCAGTCCAAGCTATCCACACCTTGCGTTCGGGAAAGAAGGTGGACAACAAGGTCCAACCTATTGACACGGGAGAAAAGGTCTTAGAAAAGGACAAAGTTCAAAAAGAAGCCATAGAGTCTCCAACAGAGAAGAAGAAAGATTTGGAAAATCCTCCTATCATTTTGCCAATTCCAAAAGCTCCATTTCCTCATCGCCTTAGAGATTCTAAAAAGGGTAAGCAGTTTGAGGGTGTCTTAGAAGTCTTCCAAAATGTGCATATCAATATCCCATTCCTAGATGCCATTAAGCAGATACCTTCTTATGCGAAATTCTTAAAGGATTTGACCACAGCTAAAAGGAAAACACCATTCCCTCGGGAAGCTATTATGGCAGCCCAAGCTTCGTCACTCATCCAACAAACGATTGCACCAAAATTTAAGGATCCTGGATGTCCGACAATTTCTATTCATATTGGAAATCAAGTGGTCGAAAAATGTCTCTTAGACTTAGGGGCCAGTGTGAACCTTTTACCATACTCGGTTTATAAACAATTAGGTTTGGGGGTTTTGAAACCCACAGATATCACGTTGAGTCTAGCTGATAGGTCCATAAAAATTCCAAAGGGTATAGTTGAGGACGTGATAGTTAAAGTCAAAGATTTCTATTTTCCTGTTGACTTTGTTGTCTTAGACACAGAGCCAGTCATCAATTCGAACAGTCATATTCCTATCATCTTAGGACGTCCATTCTTAGCCACGTCTGACGCAGTCATTCGTTGTAGAAACGGAATTATGACTTTAGCATTTGGGGATATGAAAGTGAAACTGAACGTCTTCTACAATTTTCAAGGAATTGATGTAGATGATGGTATGGAAGAAGTGAACATGATAGATACACTAGTCAATCAAACGTATCAAGAATTAGGTTACTCTGATCCCCTAACAAAATGTTTGGCTCACTTTGGCCTTGATTTGGACGTAGAAGAGTCTATAAGCGAAGTCAATGCTTTGCTTGAATCCGTTCCACTCTTAAATTCTGTGCGGTGGCACGCAAAAGCTGAAAGTCTTCCTGTACGCACATCCAATCTTGTTCCTTCTCATGTCGAGCCTCCAAAATTGGAACTCAAGTCTCTTCCAGAGACCTTGAGATATGCATTTCTTGACAAGAATCAAACCTTGCCTGTGATCATTTCCTCTCACCTCAATGAAGTCCAAGAGGGAAAGTTGTTAGGAGTACTAAGGGAACATCAAGAAGCTATTGCTTGGAGCATAGCTGACATCAAGGGAATTAGTCCATCTGTGGTGATGCACCACATTCGTTTAGAGGATTTTGCTAAACCTTCCTTAGAACCTCAGAGACGACTAAATCCTGTCATGAAAGACGTGGTTCGGATGGAAGTGATGAAATTGCTAGATGCGGGTATTATCTATCCTATCTCTGACAGTCGTTGGGTGAGTCCTATACAAGTAGTTCCTAAGAAATCTGGTATCACTGTGGTAGTGAACCAAGACAATGAATTAATCCCCACTCGAGTCCAAAATGGATGGAGAGTGTGTATTGACTATAGGAAACTCAACTCGATGACTCCTAAGGATCATTTTCCCTTACCTTTCATTGATCAAATGTTAGAGCGTCTGGCAGGACATTCTTACTATTGCTTCTTAGATGGTTATTCCGGGTACAACCAGATACCTGTTGCTCCAATCGATCAAGAGAAAACAACGTTCACCTGTCCCTTTGGAACTTTCGCGTATCGTCGCATGCCTTTTGGATTATGCAATGCACCCGCTACTTTTCAACGGTGCATGATGAGTATATTTTCCGACATGTTAGAAAGATATCTCGAAGTGTTCATGGACGATTTTTCAATTTTCGGACCAAGTTTTGAGGAATGTCTCGATCACTTGACTTTGGTCCTTCAACGTTGCAAAGAGGTCAATCTAGTCCTCAATTGGGAAAAATGCCATTTCATGGTAACATCGGGGATTGTGTTAGGGCACATTGTTTCTTCTAAAGGGATTGAGGTAGATAAGGCAAAGGTAGGTCTAATTGAAAAATTACCACCTCCTAGAACGGTCAAAGAAATTAGGTCATTCCTAGGCCATGCGGGTTTTTATCGTAGATTCATTAAAGATTTCGGGAAAATCTCGAAGCCTTTATGTGAGCTATTGGGAAAGGATGTTCCTTTCGACTTTTCAGAGTCATGTCTCTCTGCGTTCAACAAGCTCAAGTCCGAGTTAACCTCGGCACCCATTATTCAACCTCCAAACTGGAGCATTCCATTCGAAGTTATGTGCGACGCTTCAGATTATGCAATAGGCGCTGTTTTGGGTCAGCGAATTGAAAAACAACCTCATGTTATCCAATATGCTAGTAAAACCCTAAATGATGCTCAGCTTAATTACTCTACAACAGAGAAGGAAATGCTAGCAGTGGTCTATGCCATTGAAAAATTCCGCCCCTACCTCATAGGATCTAAAGTCGTGATCTACACAGACCACGCAGCATTGAAGTACCTTCTATCAAAGAAAGATGCTAAAGCAAGGTTAATCCGTTGGATTCTACTTCTACAAGAGTTTGATCTCGAGATCCGAGACAAAAAAGGGGCAGAAAATGTCGTAGCTGATCACTTGTCTAGGATAGTTAACAAGCCATCCGAGGAATCCTTACCCATCTCTGAATCCTTTCCTGATGAGCAACTTATGCAAATCTCTCAAGCCAATGCTCCATGGTATGCGGACATTGTCAACTACCTAGTTACAGGTCAATTCCCTGTCAAAATGACTAGTCAAGAGAAACTTCGTCTTTTGTCAAAAATAAAATGGTATTTTTGGGATGAACCATACTTATTTAAGTATTGTCCCGATCAAATCATTAGACGTTGTATTTCAACCTATGAGCAAGTCAGTATCCTAGAGTTTTGCCATAATCATGCCTGCGGAGGGCACTTCAATGGTAAGAAGACCGCCATGAAAATCTTACAATGCGGTTTTTTCTGGCCTAGTATTTTTCGTGATGCCTACGAGTTTAGCAAATCTTGTGATAGATGTCAGATGTCAGAGATTAGGAAAAATCTCTAAGAGAAATGAAATGCCTCAAAATCCTATCCTGATCATCGAAATTTTTGACGTGTGGGGTATAGACTTCATGGGACCCTTTCCTATCTCCCAGGGTTACCAATACATCCTACTTGCCGTTGACTATGTGTCAAAATGGGTCGAAGCTGTGGCATGTAGAACTAACGATCACAAAGTTGTGATAAAATTCATCAAGGAGACGATTTTTTCAAGATTTGGTACTCCACGAGCTATCATAAGTGATGGTGGCTCGCATTTTTGCAACAAGATATTTGCTGCGTTGATGAAGAAATACCTCATAACGCATAAGGTTGCCACACCTTACCACCCACAAACAAGTGGACAAGTGGAGATTTCTAACAGGGAAATAAAGACTATCTTAGAAAAAACAGTCAATCCTTCAAGGAAAGATTGGTCTTTGAGATTGAGTGATTCACTCTGGGCCTATAGGACTGCATTCAAGACACCCATAGGGATGTCTCCCTACCGGTTAGTTTTTGGCAAGGCCTGCCATCTCCCTGTAGAACTAGAACATCGTGCATATTGGGCGATCAAACGCCTCAACTTTGATTTTGATAAAGCCGGTGAGAAGCGAAAGTTACAACTAGACGAGTTAGAAGAGATTAGAAATGACTCGTATGATTGTGCCAAAAGGTACAAAGAGCGTACCAAATTCTTTCACGATAGGCACATTCTTATGAGGAATTTCATTCCTAATCAAAAAGTTTTGTTGTATGATAATAGACTCCACCTTTTTCCTGGAAAACTTAAGTGTGGCGCCCCGCCAAACGCTAACACAAATCCCAAGGTACTAGGTGGCACCTCGAAATTTCGGCATGGTCTCCTCTGTTTATGTTAGCGTTTCACGGAACTCAAACCTGATAAACCAATTTATAACAAAACCTGTATATAAAAATGTAGATACAGGAAATGAACAGCGGAAGACTAAATTACATCTAACATGTAAGTAGATCAGAGTGCGGAAGATTTATCAATATACAGGCTTACCAAAACACTCTCACTCTAACATAGGCCTAAACTCTCAATCCAAAAACTACATACATCCTGGATGAAACTGGCAATTCTAACGGATGTAGCCCTAGTGCTCACCAGGCAATAAAATCTGATCGTCGATCTGATCGACCAGATACTCCTCAATTACTGACTCTACGCCTGCCTCGGTAGCTGCAAGTGCTGAAACTAAAAAAAATAGGAAGGAAAGGGTGAGTAACGAAAGTTACCCAGCAAGTCCACAGCCAATTCCTACCAATAACCCTTCCTAAGCATGATCGAATAAAGCATACTGAATATTTTTAATACATGCAAGGTTTTGCAAGATAAAATACGATCAACTGGTACATATAGCCAGGGATGAGCAACTAAACAGTTTACAGATTACACATTGCATCAATCATCCATACTCATTATACATTTTCCATTCTATGCAAATACCGTTGACAACATTAAAACGATAGACATGCTTTCCAGTTTATAATTCGAAATATAACAACAGATACATACTACAAATGGTGGAGTATTGGAATTAAAGAGTTGGGATTCACGACTGGATCGCTCCCAGTCAGGACATGATATTCCTCAATAACATCGTAGTTCCTGATTTTGTGGCTGGTCGTGTCTACCACGCTTGTGGAACCATTTATCCGGCTCAGGCTGGCCGTTTGACGTGACCGTAAGCAATGGGTCTCTTTTCGATGTGTCAGAACGTTCGACTACTACTAGATTGTTAGTGATCACTGACTAATCATCTTCGTCTATGCCTATCAGGCGTGCATGTGATTCCCAAAATGACACTCCACTCGTATACGACCACCTTTACAATACACGTTCACTGGTAAAGATAAGAAAGGAATGGACCCGGATTCCAGTTGTGACTCCACTCTCATACGCGTCCCATACCACGTATGAGTTTGGTGGTCCCTACCGTACATCCCAGGATAGTGTACCCCTCCGGATGATGTGACACACTATCCCTTCAGGCATTCACAAACCCTTTAACAGCTCACAAAATAGCTACGTACATATATGATTTTTCATTTAAAACAAAAGAGAAATTAACAGAACAGGGTTGAGAACGGATATCCAGTTCCTACCATGCAACCGTGGCCAATCGGCCTAAAATAAATAACAGTACTCAGCGCAAGCGCTAACATAATCGGAAATAAACATGCAACCCTTTCATTAATAACCTGGATATCCTTTCACCAACCTACACACAACATACAATGTAAAAGGCAGACATCACCCCTCGGGTGTGATTCTGACATTTTACCGTTCATTCCCTTTTCCCATTCTCTCAACATTCTCATTTTTCATCTTTTCAAATCAACCATTCATTTCAAATCTTTCAAAGTCATTCTTTTGGTCTTTCCATTGAAAACCACCAAAGTTTATTCAAAAACAAGGTCCCAGCGATGCTCGGGACCAAAGCTGTTAAAAATAGAGAAAGCTGGTGAAATTTGGCTAAGTGTCGGAAACTCAATTTTTCAAAGTTTTCGAAATTGAAAACGGGTTTTTCGAAATGAAAGTCTCGATCATGAGATTCGACACCATATAATTTTTGTAATCTAATTCAAAGAAACGCGAAAGTTATTTCATTTTGAAAACTTGCCGAAAACATCGAAAATTACGTTTTGTTCTTGAAACCAAAATTCGGATTTTGATCCTTTGAGATTTGGATCTTAAAACCATTCCCATTGTTCCGAAATGGGGGGTAAAACCTTAATTTCATTAAAGAACTTAAAGTAAATGGAAAGTAAAAATTAAAGAGGACATTTACTTAAAGTAAAAATGTTTTTACTGAAATGAAGGGTGAGAAATAGTGTATAAAGTGTAAGGAAGTCAGGCCAAGAGTCAGAGTCTGTTTCTGACTCAGAACAGTGCTGTCGGTGGCTGTCGGTGGCAGAACCAGGATTCTGTCGGTGGAACCGACAGATTGGTCATCGGCAGATGTCGGTGGGACCGACGGTCCTGCCGACAGCATAAAATTTTATCGCGTTATTTGGTTTCGTCGGTGGCAGAAACCTCATTCTGTCGGTGGGACCGACAGAATGCCTTCGGTAGGTGCCGGTGGCACCGACCCTACCCGCCTACAGCCTGAACCTCACTCGCGATTTTTGGGTTTTTCGATCCCTTTTTTGATTTCCTTTTTCATTCTTCGAACCATTCTACCCACCCACGATTTTGTTATCAAGATTCGATCAAACATAAGCAAAACACCTACTTCTACCATGAATTTGAAATCGAACAACAACTTTCTACGATTTAAATGCAAACAATAAGTTTTGTTTTAAAACCCTAAATGCACATTTCGGAAATCTAAAGCTACCAATAAGAATTGGAAGTCCCTTACATGGTTGTGGACGTCGAACGTGATAAACTCGCACAATGATCAAGGTTGGTGGCTCGAGAGTTGAGGTTGGGCTGACTTGGATGCGAAACGAGCGAGGGTTTGCAAGGTATCCGACAATGACGTTTCCTTTCTCCTCTAAAATGAAGTATAGACCTAGCTCCTAACTTGATGAAGCCCTCGGACGGAAGATGTGGAGGTTTACTCGAGCTACCCGGCTGATTTTGATGGAGGATGGGGAAAACAAACAAGAATGAACAACCAAAGGTGGTGAAGTTGTAGCTCTCGACGTGGCCGACAACTTTGTCTTCTTCGTCGAGGTTCAACTCGGCTTCGTTCGGGCTAGAACTTGAAGGGAATGGGTTGAAACCCTTGGGTTGAGAAGTGGCTGCCGTTTGGTTTCCTTGGAGAAGAAGAGAAATGAAATGAAATAAAAGAAATAAGATTTCTTTTATAATAAAGCTGAGGGGCATACTTGTAATTTTCCCTCATTTCTAGTTTCGATCATAACTTAACCATTCGGACTCGGGAAATGACAAACGAATATACCATTTCGAATAATTTTTCGCTACGGACCTAATGGTGTCATCAAATCTTTTCGATTCTCGCTCTAACGAAATTCCACTATTTTGGGTCCCACTTAACACGAAATTCGAGGATTCTATAACTCCTCTATCCGAATTCGAATTCGGACTTGCTTACAGGCTAATGTATATATTTCGATCCTTTTGAATCTAATGGCGAAGTCGATTTTCCTCAAAATTAATCATAGCAATATTCGAGTATTTTACTCTAAGTCTCTCATTCGATATTTCCCTCCAAATCTCACCATTTACTTTCCTCGAGATATGAGTTGAAAATCCGGGGTGTTACATTAAGTCTCGATGGACTGGCCCATATATTATCCAAACAGTTTACCCCCATGGTGCTGTTGAAGTCCTTAATCCTAAGGACGGATCCACTTTCAAAGTGAATGGCCAACGTCTCAAACCGTTTCTCGAGTATGTTCCGCAGGAGGAAGTTCTTTTTCTCGATGATCCCGTCTATCAAAATTAACTATGTTTTCGTCTAGCTAAAGACGTTAAACTTAGCGCTTCTGGGAGGCAATCCATGCACTTCAAGGGACATTGTGTTAAATATCAACAGGACTATAAGGTCTTTCTCAGGTGCTATCTAACCCACTTCATTTCATTTTGTCAATTTCAATTTTACCTTTGCATGTATTTGTTGAAATATTGAGGACAATATAATGTTTAAGTTTGGGGTGTATGGGTTGGATTTCCACTTATTATTTTCTTCTTTTATACAAAAAAAAAAAAAAAAAATTGAAAAATATTTGGTTTGCAACTTTGTTGTATTTTTCTCAAAGTCTTAGCTTGTATCTTTTAAGCACTTAGTGAAAATATTTAATCAGTCTTTCATTGGAAGCTATGATCTGGAGTCCC
The DNA here is from genome assembly GCF_017979445.1 of Akebia trifoliata. Classification (NCBI taxonomy): domain Eukaryota; kingdom Viridiplantae; phylum Streptophyta; class Magnoliopsida; order Ranunculales; family Lardizabalaceae; genus Akebia; species Akebia trifoliata. The sequence goes on along the minus strand of NC_141384.1, from coordinate 19,817,326 downwards.
CATTTATGTTTCTCTTAGGCAAAAATTAGAGCAAAGTTATCTTTTGGTTTATAGTAACTTCTAATAAGGTTACCAAGAGTCTAGATTGTATTAAAAGAGCTTGTTACCTTCTTTCTACCTAGAGTTTAAGGAAAACTAGGTTTGATGAACTTTGACTTCCTTGTTCAATTGGTTGGTTGATTAGAAGAAAAACAGAATTGGATTGTATACACCTTGTACAGCAACCATTGAATTAGACTGGGTACCTTGAAAAGGGCTGCCTACTTTTCTTAGAAAAATAGTGAAGACGTAATATAAAAAAAAAAAAAAAAAAAAAAGAGAAAAGTTAAAGATCCAAAAGTTTATGTAAAGTTTTAGTAGGGTGAAAGCCATCAAGTGTAAAAATGTGAGTATACTGGAATATCACAGATAAAGCCCCTTAGAGGTATTAAAGTGAATATCCACACTTCTCACTACCCCAGACAGGATGCTAAGTTTAGAATTAAACCCTAAGTTACTCCAGTTATTCTTGAGTAGTTAGAAGGTTGAAACTCATTTTGAGAAATCGAATCTCTTAAATTTCTAAGTTAGAATCACTATCGCTCAAAGGTCAATTTAAGTCTAAGTTTTGTCGTAGAGAAATAAGGGTTGGGACTCTATACCAAGCAGTATTTCTAATTGATTGACAAAAAAAAAAAAAAAACTTGTGCTTTTCAATATAAGTTTTGATTTTGACTATTTTTACTTCAAAGTTGCCTTCAAATTTTGTGGGTATATTTTCTGCAAACCCTCACGAGTCAAACTCGTCCACTAGGGGTAACCTAGCGGTTCAAGGGCTTGCTGCATTCACTAAATGCAGTCGAGGTGCCTGCGAAAGTGGCAGTTTTATTTTCTAGGGACTAGAAAAAGGTAAGTTTGGGGGTGTGATGAGTGTCTCCAAACACTCAATTATACGCACATTTTCGGATATTTATCTTGATTTTTGTACCTATTTCTCTATATTAAGATAATAATCATGATAAGCCTCAAACCACCACATTGCATGTTAATTAGGCTTAATTATATATAAATAAATTCATTTACTAGATAAATCTAATTACGTGTGTTTCTTGTGCAGAAAATCAACAATTTGGAATCAAAATCTCAAGGCAAAAGCATTTGGGCCCACTTTGGAATGTCCTAACACTTTGGAATGCCCTAACACTTTGGAATGCCCTAATCCTTAACTCATATTCTCCTCTTTTGTCTTTTTGTGCAAAGAAAAGTGGAGGCTACTTTTAGACTCTTCTACACACATTTTTCTCTATAAATAGAGCCTTTATTTCTAGAGAAAGGGTCCCATCTTGGTTCTCTTATCCAAGACTCCTTTAATCTAAGACTCTTTGCCTATTCTCTTATTTTTTGTATTTTCATTTTCTAGTTATTTTCTTTTGGTTAACTAGTCTTGTAAGAAGTAGAAGAAGAAGAAGTTGTAATTTTCTCCATGAAATGAAGAAAAGTTCTTTCATCTCTTGTCTTCCCTCTCTTGCAATGACATTAGGCTAAGTTCCCCTCCATTGGAGAGTGGAAAAGCCTAGAGCAAGTTCTTGTGTTATTTCTAATTTTATGCCTTTCTTTTATTTAAAATGCTTATGAATTCTCTTTAAGTTTCTTGCACATTTTATTCTTAATATAGATACTTTATGCTTAGATTAGATCAAGATAAAGTATGCTTAAATTAGATAATTTGTAGTAAGAAGTTCTCAAGAAATTCTACTTTATTTTTGTTCCTTTATTTCATTTTAATTGCAAAACTTTCCGATCTAAGGAGCTAACACCAAGCCCTTATGATTGAGTTATAAAAAGGCTAGAGACTAGAAATTGCTCATTAACATGTTTTAGGTAGATCCACCTCCAATGGTGTTTTAATTCATAAGTTTACTTGCTTTTAATTTCATTTACTTTAGTTTATTTTCTAGCAATTTTACATCTTCTTATAAGTTCAAAAATACAAAGAAAAACAGTTTTAATTCATTTTAGTTAATTTGAATTTTATCTTCTTAGCTTAGCTCTATTCCTCCTTTCTCTTGGGTTCGATCCCCTACTTGCCCCACAAGTAAGGTAAAACTAAGATTATTATTAACTCCGGTGAGAAGAACAACGGTAGTCTCATCAATCTACCCTTCACACCAAACCTGAAGATTCTTCTTCGGACTGATACTTTCAAGTATACTCTATCCCCAACTTGGAATTCCAAAGGTCTGTGTCGTTTATCTACATAGCTTTTCTATCTACTCTAAGCAATTTTTAGTCTATCCCGTATAATGCATACTGTCTCAATAATTTCCTCAACAATCTTAGGCCACAACATCGTGGTATCTCTTGTCTCTACCCAACATATTGGTGATTGACACGGTCTATCGTACAAAGCTTCGAATAGTGCTATGCCGATATTGGCTTGAAAACTATTATTGTAGGAGAACTCTACCAACGGTAAGTAGTACTTCCAACCTCTTCCAAAATCCAAAACACATGCCTGCAACATGTCTTCTAGCATCTAAATTACCTGCTTAGACAGTGTAGACATGTGTAGGCACCTCAATTTGAACGGGCCCTCACTTAAAAGGGCCTAAAAACAATTCAATAAATTCGACCCACGGGCCTTAATGGCCCGAATCATCGAAAAATGATATTGTCACCGAAACCCAAGCCCTAACACCTCTCAATGGGTTAGTAGGCTCACCAAAAGGGTTCGGCACGCTCCCGTCTACCCCGCTCCATGCAAAATACCGATTTTCCAACAAAAGGGGCCAACGGGCCCCTAAGGCCCAAAACACCAAAAGTAGTAACCACAGTTAAATCAATGCCCCTAAGACCACCCCGTGGTCTCAAGGACCCGCAAAAAAAGGTAGTGACTCATCCCACAACTGTTTAACATCGTCGCTTCACGCTCACGTACAAACAATCGATAAATTCCCCAACAGGCCCAAAAGACCGATTCGCCAACACGTGGCATTTTGATTAAATCAATAGTTTCAAAAAATCAAAAAAATCAAAAAAATAAAATGCGAGACTTGGGATGCCTACCCCTTCATCCAACCTTCATCGTTCCATCTCCAAATCCACAAACACCTTAAACCCACTCAAGGCCCACGAACTATTAACTCATTTTTAGAATTTCTTCACCTCGCCCCTAAGCTAAAAATCAATCTTACATCATTTAAACCTTAAAACCAACCTACCTTATCAAAATTCAATCCAAAATGAGCCTTGTCCAATCCAAAACAACCTACATCTCCTATAAGCCTAAGCCCAATCCATAAAAAAGCCCTCTAACCACTATCCATACCCCATTCACTATCCAACCCACAACCCAACCCATCAACCCTTATTCACATCAACCAATCAACCCCTCAACATCAAAAGATGACACTTGTCATCACCACCCTTCACCTCCCTCATCCAATCACCCACTCCCATCACCATGCTCTAAACAACCCATCTAACCCATCTCACCTCTCTCCAAAATCACCTCAACCCATACCCTACCCCAACCTAACCTATCCCCATCCTCTAACATCATCAACCACCCACACCTCCACCCATACCCTAATCCATCACCATCATCAACCCCCACATCACCACCCATACCTCTACCCATCATCTTCCTTAAAACACTCCAATAAAATCAACTCAACCCATACTTCATGCATCATCAATCAACTAACCCATTTCTCTCTCCCTAATCAAACAACCCCCATCAACCAATCAACCAATCTCATTCCTCACCCTCTCATCATGATTGCCACATGGCATCATCTCCTTTCTCCTCCCAAAAACTAACTTAACAACCTCTTACACAACCCATTCCCCTAAATCTACACACCTCACCTCATCAACCAACCTAACACTCATTCTCTAAACCACTCTCTTACACCCCCACTCCACCACCAACCATCACTCATGTCAACCCATCCAACACTCTACCCAAATGGGTTCGGGTAGGATCCAACCCATTTGGGTCTAAACCTCACCCATTTTCATTCATTACACATTTACACATTTACCCCCTCACTCCTAAATCCTATACCATTACCCCTTCTCTCACATTTTAACCCCATTATACCCCAAACCCCCTCCAAACACCTATATATACCTCCCCTCTCACCCCAAAAAGGGTTACACCAAGTCTCCATAAGAAAAAAATCTACTCTATCTATTCCTCCTCACCACTCTCTCACAACACATTCTAAGAGAAATAACATCACTCTCAACTCACCAAGGACTAAAGAGAATTCAAAGAAGAGGAAGAAGAAGAAAAAGAAGAAGAAGAAGTCCAAGAGTGCAAGGTGGGAGCAATCAACACCCCCCCTTTTTTTTCCTTTCTCTACCCTCTCCTCTTCCCTCTTCTATCATCCCCCTCTTTTCATTTTATTTTAAATGAGTTGAGCATGAATGGACCTCAAGGCTTGGATCTACAAGGGTCATCTCCATTGATGAGATGATCCTATGATCAAGCCAAAATTAAATCCCTACTTAGGGAACAAATGTACCCATGTGGCACACTTTTCACTTTCTTTAAAAAAATCAAAATGACCGAGTTATTTGAGGTTACCGCCACGTGGCGGGGAGAAAGGGGTGCCTAACACCTTCCCTTTTCTCCAACTGAGCCGCTTGCCCGAACCTCTAGGTTTGATCAACCCTATCCGTTGCGAGTCACTAACGCCAAAAAATGGCAATTTTTCGATAGGTACACACCGGGTGACCATTCACACCCCTTTTCAATTTGAATGGTGGCGACTCCAATATTTAGTAGTTGTGGTCGTCATGACGACGAAAACCACGTAGCTACAACATGTTCCCATTTTCACTTCGTTATGGGTAATAGTTTGAGCAAGCCTGCTGAGTTGCGATGTTCTACTTTGACTTGCTGGCATGTTAGACATCTACTCATATATTCCACGACAACTTTTTTTAGACCCATAAACTAGAAATTTCTACATAAATCTCTATACATCTTTGTACCTCTTAAGTAAATATAATATCGAGAACAGTGTGCCTAACCCAATATATCAGACCTCAATTGTGAGTACTGAAGTATTCACATCCTGCCTTGAAATCTAAGAACCTCATTTGATCCTTGTGATCAATCTAGATCAGTCAAGTCTTTAGCTCTCGATTCGTATTCTTGTTTGTCCTCATCTATTTTATGAGATTCTCTAATTTATGTTATCAGTTCATTTTCGATCTTCAACATACTTAAATAAATGTGTGGTTTATACCTTTTCCTCAGAGGCTCAAATTCTGTTTCTATGGCTTGCTCAAGCAACTGTCATTCCTTTACTATCATGTGTGCTACCGTGCTCCTACTCAGCGCATCGGCAACTACATTCGCCTTGCCCAGGTGATACTCAAGGGTAAAGTCATAGTCCTTGAGGTATTCCATCCAATGTCGTTGTCTCATATTCAATTCTCGCTGCAAGAATATATATTTGAGGCTCTTATGATCGGAGAATACTTTGAACTTCTCTGCATATAGGTAATGCCTCTATATATGTAGGTGAACACTATGATAGCCAACTCTAGGTCATGAACATGATAGTTTTTCTCATGATTCTTTAATTTCTTGTACGCGTACGCTACTACCTTCCCAAACTGCATCAGTATAGCTCCTAAACCAATCCCGGAGGCATCAATATAGATCGTCAAACCTTCGTCTAGAATTCTAGATACTAAAATAAGAGCGATAGTCAATCTTTTCTTAAATTCTTGAAATGTAGTATCGCAATGGTCATCCCACTCAAACCAAACACTTTTCAGAGTCAATCTCATCAACGGTGCTGCAAGAGTGGAGAATCCCTCAAGAAATCTTCTATAATAACCTATCAACCCTAGGAAACTTTAAATGTCTGTTACTGTCCTTGGCTGTTTCCCAGATAGCACGGTTTCGACTTTTGAAGGGTCTACTGTTATCCCTTCACTAGATATTACGTATCCTAAGAATTTCACCTTTCGTAGCCAGAACTCACATTTGTTAAACTTGGTGTATAACTTATACTTCGTAAGATCTGTAGTGTGATTCTGAGGTGTCTCTAGTAATCCTTCCTCAACTTAGAATATATTAGGATGTCATCTATAAATACAATGACACACTTGTCGAGGTGATCCTAAAATACTCAGCGCATAAGATCCATAAATATTGCTGGTGCATTCTCCAAATCGAAAGGCATTACTAGATACTTGAAGTATCCTAACCTGGTCCGAAATGCAGTCTTCAGAATATTCACCTATCGGATTCTCAACTGGTGGTACCCAGATCGCAAATCGATCTTAGAGAAATACTGAGCACCTTGTAGTTGGTCAAACAGGTCATCGAGGTGTGAAAGAGGGCATTAATTCTTGATGGTCACTTGATTTACTTCTAGTAGTCGATACATAATCGACGTGACCCATCTTTCTTCTTGACGAATAGAACTAGTACTCCCCAACGTGAAGAACTCGATCGAATAAGCCCTAAGCTTGTAAGCTCATCAATCTTCACTTTTAACTCTTAGGTTTTTGTCGGGGCCATTCGGTATGGTGTAATAGAAATAGGCCATGTGCCTGTCACCAAATCAATCGAGAACTCTTTCTCGCGATATGACGACAAATCTTATAATTCGTCTGGGAAAACATCATCAAATTCCCTGACTACCTCTATTATGTCTATTGACTTCTCAATCTTGAACAATCTCAAGCTTCCCAACTGTTTATATGGAGAACCATCTCTTCTATACATGGATTCCCAAACTTTGATCCTCGGATACCCCAAAAATTCTTGGTGTTTGATCTCTCAGGTAGTTTCAGATATAAATCTATCGAGAAATATCCTTTCGAAGTCTACTCACTTAAATGGTTCATCACCTATTACATTATTTTCAAAACGCCACCAATGATTGGCATCCCCGTCTAACTGAAATGTCACCACCGTCATCCACTAATCTCTCGGGCACTGCATGGCACTTAAAATCTCCTAGCTCCTCAAAACCCACTCCTCGACCTCAGCCGGGTCGGACGAACTTCCAAATCTTGATGGACGTAGCTACTGAAATTTTTGTAACCACATCCCAGGTTCTACTTATCCTTGGGGCTGAAGAATTTTCTCATTTCTCAATGGTACAACTTGTGGCCGTAGTCCCGGTAATGGAACTTGGGGTGGATTAGGATTTGTCACCTGTGAAGAAGCCTGGTGCTTCCTCAACTCAACTACTTCCCTTGTCATCCTGGTTTGTGACTCAATCATCTCCTTTCTGAACTTGTTCTGGGACTTAGCTATCTACCTCATAAACGGCATTAGCTGCACCGTCAAATTGGTGGTCTGTCCCGAAGCCTATCCCACTTCTATTACATTTTGGACTCTGCCTCGTCCACTCATTTCGATTCTGTATATCACCAACAAGACACTTATTAAAATAAGGCCAACAATCGTTTTATGAAAGCATTAGTTACTACCTTGACTTGACCTAGAATTTAGTAATGGACACCATTTCCATTACTAACATGATGAACCTAGGATCTTATCTTAGGCTTACTAGGTTATACCGATTTTTAGACACGAAAGAGCTCGTAATCCCAATACAAAACTACTAATGAGCCCTGATACCACTCTGTGGCACCCAAGGAATACTAACACAAATCCTCATATCAGATCTCGAGGTACTAGGTGGCACCGTAGAATTTTGATGTGATTACCTCTATTTATTTTAGCATCCAAGGCACTTGAAAATTGGATAAACCCATATACAAAAAATCTTGTATATATATAAATATATGCCAAAAAATATACAAGTAGTGGAAGACTATAAACTTTGAACAATGTGAAGATAGATCAGAGTGCAGAATGTGTAAAGAATAAACAAGATTACAAAATGTCCTTTCACTAACATAGTCCTAACTTTTGACCAAATATCTATATACAACCTGACGAACTGATGCGGCTAGGTATAACCCCAATGCTCCCCAGGTAGCAAACTCTGGTCATTTATATGATCAATCAAATACTTTTCTCTTGTTAGCTCTATGCATATCTCGACAACTACAGACTCTAAAACTAAAAAAAATGGGAAGGAAAGGTTGAGTAACAATGGTTACCCAGTAGGTCTACAAACAATTATTAAAAATAATCTCTCATAGCATGAACGAATAAGCATATTAAATCATTTTAATACATGCAAGGTTTTACAGAATAAATTACGAGTAATTAGTACATATAATCAAGGATGAACAACTAAACATTTGAAAGATTCATAGTACATCAATCAACAGTACTTACTTTAACATTTTCTTTTCATACCCGTCTAATTGTCAAAATGGAAACACTAAACATACATATCATGTTATAATGCAAAGTAAAGCAACATATACATAATACACAAATGTGGAATAGTTGAATCAGAGAGTCGGGACATGATGCTGTAATACTATACTGGTTGTTAGTTCTTGATTTTATGGTCGATCGTTACAACTTAGCACGCTTGGATGACCATTTTTCCAACTCAGGTTGGCTATTTGATGTAACCGTAAGCAATAGGTCTCTTTTCGATGTGTCAGAATGTTCGACTACTCTAGATTGTTAGTGATCACTGACTAATCATCTTCGTCTATGCCTATCAGGTGTGTATGTGATTCCCATTATATATCCTCATTCGTATACTATCCACCTTTACATTACAAATTTACTGATAAAGACAGAGAGGAATAAATCCGGATTCTAATTGTGACTCCACTTTCATTCGCATCTCATATCATGTATGAGCTTGGTTGTCCCTACCATACATCCCAAGATAACATGTCACTCCAGATATATATATATATATATATACATCGTTTTTCATTGAAAGTAAAAGAGAATTCAACATTACAAGATTAAGAATGGATATCCAGTTTCCTACAATGTAAAAGTGACCTACCGGCCTAAAATAAATAATCGTACGAGAATCAAACTGCGTCTTGCACTGCAAAAAGTAAATAAACATACAACCAAAATAATTACCATTGGATATTCGTTCATCAATCCACACATAACACCACAATATAAAATGCAGACGTCAACCCTCAGGTGTGATTTTAACATTTTACCATTTCATCCCCCTTTTCCCTTTTTTTTTCAGTATTTGCATTTTTTGATTTTTCAAACAAATTTTCTTTTCTCAATGCTTGTCACCCAAATCCAAGTTCATTTAACATCAAATCATTTTTCAACCTCAAAATTCATTTTTGTCATTTATATTGAAAAATTACAAAAATTTGGTCAAAACGGGATCCTAGAAATGCGTGAAAATCAAATTGTTGAAAATAATTTTAGAGGGAGGTGGCGGTGGCACTGCCAGCTCTTACTGACAAAATTGGTATTCAGCTCGAAAACTGGATTTTCATCCAAATTTCGATTTCCTTCTTTGGTTCTTTGATACATAATTCCACTTATGCATAATTTGTTGTAAAATGCGATTAAAACACATCAACACATAGGTCTCACATGAATTTGAAAATGAAAACAAAATATTCAACAATTTAAAACACATCACAAATTTTGATAAAAGTCCTAAATGTAATTTTCACAATTTACGATTACCAATAGGACTTAAAAGTCCCATACTGAAGTTCGTGTTTGTCGAAAATGATAAGTTAGCGTGAAAATTGAGGACTGACAGCACGGAACACGAGGTTGGATGAACTTGGGTGCGAAACAAGCGATGGTTGGGGAAGATTTTGATGACGATATGTTCTTTCCTTTTTACGATGGAGGATGAGTCTAACTCTAACTCGATGAAGCCCTCAAGTAGAATGCATTGGAGTCTAATTGAAGTACGTGGCTGATTTTTGATGGAGAATGTAGAAGAAGAAGGAAAATGACGATCAAAGGCCGTGAAAATGTAGAGCTCGTCGACACCGGTACATTTTCTCTTTTACGGTGAGGTTCAACGATGGCTCATTCGTGACGGATCTAGTAAAGTAGGGGAAAAAACCCTTGGTTCTCAAATGACTGGGGTTTGATTCTTTGGAGAAGAAGATAATGAAATTAAAGAAAGTCAACTTTCTTTTATAAAAGGGTTGAGGGGATTGTAGGTATTTTTTATTTTGTTTGTATTGTTGGTGATATTTCGACTTCTTGGGCTCGAAAAATAACAACTAATTTTGTTCTAACGAAAATTCACCTTTTTTAGGTCCCGTTTCAGCATGAAAATTGAGGATTCTTTAACTTTTCCGTCCAAACTTGAATTCGAGCGTGCTTACAAGTTAAAATATGTTTTCTAAAATGTTGAATCCAATGGCGGAGTTAATTTTCGTTAAAAATGAACAGAACAAAATCCGATTGTTTTACTCTAAGTCCCACTTTTAGAATTTTCTCAAAAATTAACTATTTTATTTTCTCGAGATACGAATTAAAAATCGAGGTATTACAACCATAATCCTTCGGTCATAAAAAATTTCAACGAGCAGCATTTCTATTTTAGCTTGCTCATTAGTTTAGTTTCTTAGTTTTCTAAAACTGGACTATAGTTCTTTTGCCTCTTATTTTTTTTCTATAATTTCTCTTACATTCAAAACCAAAAAAGAGTTTCCTTATCACGCCATTTGTTAATCTATTAGTAACCATCTTAGGATGGGAGGGACAAGGTGCCTAATACCTTCCTTGTCCCTCAATCGAACCTCCTTACCTTAGATTTCTAGGTAGACCATTTTCCTTTATCTTTTAGATATGTAAGTCACTTCTAGCCAACAAAACAAAATTTTAAAAATCTTTTATAGTGTCCATTCACACTTTAATTGAATGGTGGCAACTACTAAACCTATGTAGATGAGTTTAAACCTCCCCAAAGGTTTCGAAGCTTGCATATCTACAACCTGGTTATTTTACTGGGGAAACCGAGGGTTCAAACCAGACTTTAATGACTATTGATGTCGCCTGCCAAAGCAAAAAAACAAGAAAAAAAGAAAAAAAACAAAGAGATGTGTATAGTACAACTCAAAACTCATCATCAGTAGAACAAGGCTTGAAGACAACATGATAATCTTGGTAGAGACGAGAACTGACCTCTTTGAAATTTGTAGCATACCAACAACAGCAACAGCAACAGCTTGAGAAAAGGAAGGAGCAGGTTTTCTATAATGTGGGTGGGCAAAATTTGTAAGGATCGTACATACAAAAGCAGTAAAAAAGACTTATTTTCTTGAGCTCAACTCTCTCCCAAGGCATACAATCGATATTCACTTGGTCCGCCAACCAACTTGATGACAATAAGTCTAAATTCAGTAAATCTGTCAAAAGGTAGTTGTATTTTTCACCTCTTCCATCATTAGGAAGAAGCCTGAAAAAGGATGCAATAATAAATGTTTGATAAATATATAATTTAGACAAGTAAAACAAACAAAGGTTAAAAACTAGTAGGGCTGTCAATTGGGTACAAATACTGCAATGCTTACTCGGCATGGTCCATTTTAAAAAACAAGGCCTAGGGTCTTGAACTTTAGCCAGTAAATGTAGGTTGGGCTCAAAAAATTTCAACCCATTAAAAATAGTTAAATCAGATTGTAGCCCTATTTTGATGAAAAGCAGTATCAAATGGATTTGAAAGATGTACAAATTTAATGTTCATATAAACCTAGAAAATCAACCAGAGTCTGTTAGGATCATGTTTCAGTTTAGTCGATTTAAGCCCCATTTTAGGGTTAGTGTAAGGTTCAACAGACCTCTTTAGAGCTAGGGCTAAGGCTAGGGCTTGACAGCTCTATTGGAGAATATCCATGTACTTGGGAAGATGCCCAAGGACCATCATGTTTGTGGTTACTTTTGTGACCATCAAAATAAAAGTCTTATGGTAATAGGATCAACTTCGTAATTAGGTATCATTCGCGAAAAGTGGATCAAGTAGCTCAAGCTCTTATTTGTAGGCCCAACGAACATTTGTTTGCATCTGGGTGGGAGATTTGTAATTTTTAAGGACATTGAGGGACATTTATACTTAGATGAGAGATAATTGGCATTACTGTAATTTTGTATGAGAGGGGCTTACTTGTAATTTTTGAAGTTCTCTCCTTATAAGTTGGCTAAGATTTCAAGACTTTGTGCATTTTAGGAATTATAAATCTTTGAAAATATTTATATGAAAATAGTGGTAAATTCCACATCAAGGTCTGTCGACGAATCTTGTCCTCAATTTATTCTTTTTTGACAAAGTAATTACATCTCTACATTTTTTGAGTGAGATGTTTTAAGGGAAATTACAACAAATTTTATAATTTGTATGGAATAAAATGGAGAATTACTAAGGTTTTAGTAGTGTGAATTGAAGAAAAGTAAAGAAAATGAATGAAAGAGTAGAAAATAGAGAATTACAACTATGAACTAGAGAAATCTATTAGAAATAAGGAAGAACAAAGAAATTAATGCACATATCTTATTGAATTTGGAGAATGATTGAATAGAACGTTTGACTTTTGGATTGATCTCTACAACTTAAAACATGTGTTAATTTAAGCGTGGAAGACTTTTTTTTCTTTTTTTGGGTAGGTATCATGTTGGTGCCTGATGGAGATGGTAAACTCATTAGTGTTTTGATGAGGTCATTGTTATCGTAGGAATTTCAACAAAAAAAAAATACACCTATTCATGGTGTTTTTTATAATTATTAAAAGTACTCAAAGTTAACTAAACTGTTAGAAAAAAAATTTAGGCGTAAGGAAGGGTCAATCAATCATGGACTTTTCTAACCTCAACCCAGTGTTGAGACTCTCCATCAACATTATTGGAGAACCGAATTGAACCTGGGCAATTAGAGTTGATTTAGTTCGGTTTTTGAGACAAATGTTTCAGTTTTGGGTGAAAAAGTTGAAAAATCTATTGATTCAGTTCGGTTCACAATTTAGGAGTGTCTTACAACCTAACCAAACCGAGAATCGAACCAATATTTATAATATAAATAATAAATATAAATATAATATATTATATTGGGGTTGTCAACACAGATACATATCGCATCGGATGCAGTTATATCTGAATCCGAATTCATTTTTTATTTTCTGATACCCGAATTCGAATATATCGGATATTCAAAAACTCTATTAGAAGTTGAATCTAATTATCCTATTGGATATTGGATTTGAATTTGTAGAGAAAAAAAAAACAAAACTTTTTCCTCAAATCTAACAATTTTTCATTGATTCAACTTCAAGATGGATAAAAAAACCTTCTTCTTCGTCGTTTATGCAATGGGAAGATAGGTTGCGGAGATGAGGAGGTTTTCTGCAAACAATCCATAGTAGCGATGGTGTAAGAAAGAGGGATTGGCGAAAATGGAGGAGACTCCACAAACAAGCCATGGGGATTTTATTACAATGGTGAAGAGAGAGAGAGAGAGAGAGAGAGATTTGACAGTGGGTTATGTGAATAGGGAAACATTCAGCACCCAACAATTTGCCCAACATGTTTTGTCTTACATGAGTTAAAAGTTTTGGAATGGGCTGATTTTTTGTGAGGATGATCTCTATGGTGAGGAGATCATTCTCACCAAAAATCAGCCCATTCAAAAACTTCTAACCCCATGTTTAGAAGTTGAAAAATCGTGGACCGTCGAATTTTTATAAATCAGTTGTGATGGGGTTAGAAGTTTGGGAATGGACTGATTTTTGAAGAGGATGATCTCCTCACCACAGAGATCATCCTCACCAAAAATCAGCCTATTCCAAAACTTCTAATCCATGTAGGACAAAACTTGTTGGGCAAATTGTTGGGTGCCGAATGGGACCATATGAATATGTTTAGTAGTGAGATGAGAGAGAGTAAACTTACCTTAAATGGTTGATTGGCTGACGTCACCGGATAAGATGATAGATATAATGGCTATCTCTTCGCCCCTAAGCCCCAAACCCAACAAGGATAAGTTTCAGAGAGGAGACAAAAAGACATGTCAAGGAAGAAAACCCATTTGTTATTTTTTCTACATTATTTAAAAATTAAATAATATAATACATGTTATCTTGATGTTATCAAATTTGATAAGTTATATCCGGATCCAGATTCAAAAATATTTTGAATATGAAAATAATATCCGATTTTTTGGATATGAATACGGATTTTAACTATCCATTGACAGACCTAATTTATATTACATTTAAATATAAGTAATTAATTGGAGAAATCTCTTAGAAAAAAATGATGATGGATACTCTATGCTCTCAAGTCTCAACTATTATATATCCTGGATTTACACCACCTCATTATTATATGCTTAAGTTACACTTTATTCCTTTGGCTGATATTTCTAGAATTCTAGTTGTACATTTGCTCTGAATAATATTGAATGGCTGCACAGAGTTCATGTTCATATACCCAAATTGTTAGGATAAGAATATGTTTTCGTGTATTGACGAAGATGATCTTTAGTTGGACAACATCAATTTCTCTTGTATAACCATCTTCTTTTTTGTCATTTTAGGTTGTTCGCAACTAGAAAGTATATAAGGCTTTTTTATCCTTGAAGTGGAATGCAAATCAGAAGTCGACCAAATATGTGGTCTATGAAAGTTTATTAATGTACTTGAAAGTTCATTATTAGGAATACTTCAAGTTCATTATTAGGAATACATAATTTGGTGATCCGAGAATTGAACCAAATTAAGGTCGGTTTGGGTTGGTTCACTTCTAAGGTATGTTCGGTTCAATTTAGGTTAAGGATTTGTAGAACCGACCAAGTTCGATTTGGTTCCAAAACTTCTGCCAACTTGAATCGTATCACCCCTAATCAACATTGTTATTGGGATTTGAGAAAAAAGACAAATTTCTTTGAGATCAATTCCTAAGGATACATATTTTCCTAGGGATGCCTTTCTCTTGGGAATGCCTAACATCTTGATAGTCATGATGATGGAGAGCCTAAACCCGTTGGTTAAGACTAGCATATTCCATGTAAGGACATGTCTGGTCACAACCCATGGTTGAGGCTTTCCATCAACACGACAGTTAGAATTTAAGGAAAAAAGTAGTCCAAGAGATTAATTAGGATCTTCTAGAGATTAACACACTCTGTTTTAGAGATACTTTTTACTTGGAAATCCCTAATATCCCAATGGTCATGTTGATACAGAGCATCATCCATAGGTTGAGACTAGCATATTTCTGAGCTTAGACTCATAGCTTAGTTGATTTGACATATGGCAAAACGACATAACTTTGAGATCGTGGCTCAAGTCCGACTTAAACATAAAAGAAAAAGACTAGCATTTTCCTTCATGTAAAATAAACTGAATATGCCGTGTGGGTTTAGTGGGTCCATATATCCCTATCTATATTTCTTCTGAATTTCGAAAACATTTTTAATAGTAATTATTATTTTTTAATGAAAATTAAGTAAGATTGAAACATGAAACTTTTAATTTCTAAAAGTGGACTACTCTACTGAACGAGAAAGAAAGCAACAAAAGGGCACAATATTTAGATGACATTATTAACTATATATATATGACAAAGAAAACTTAGAATTTGGAAAGAGGGTCAGATATTTACTACTTAAGTACAATATCATTAGGTCTCATCATAATCTACTTCTTTTGCATTGATTTTGGGATTTTCTCTCCATCTTTCTCAAACCCCAAGAACTGTTCCCAACCCCAAAGACCCTAACACATAAGAAAGAGCCTATAATATAAGAGAGAGAGAGAGAGAGAGAGAGAGAGAGAGAGGGTTAAGTCCAAAAAGGTGAAAAACACTAAAAATCCTGCGTGCTTAGGGCTCCCTTCCTTCTTGGGAACAATTCACTGCTCTTTTTTTCTTGAGTCATGCTGGGGTGACACATTCATCTATGGTTATGTGCACATCCCACGTCAGATTTGTGAGAATCGCAGTAAATTTTTTTTTTTTTTGTCATTTCAGCATTTTCCTTTTTTCTTTTCACCACACGACAGAAGGGTGTGAAACTCTTCAAATATTTTCCGCAGACCGACATTCTTTATTCTTCCATTTGTCTCATTATGAAGATTCGTTGACCATAACAATTTTAATAAAAGTAGTGGTGACCCACACCTGATAGGATTTGATTAATTAATTTGGACCATACGATTGTCAGATTATAAGGATAAAGTTTACATCGCCACCCTTTATCATCCTGACAAAAGGGGCTTGACAGATAGTTCATCTGATTGGCATATTGCAATTCAACATCAAAGTCGTTAGTTCAGATCTAAGTTAAGGTTGGGGCCGTTGGGATTTAAGATAAAATACAGTTTTCGAAAGAGCAGTTGTTGGGGAATTCACATTTTCAGTAGAAAAAAGAGGTTGCATATGGGTTTGGGGTTCCAACTTACGTTTCAAGACCTTTAGATATATTTTAATTTGAAATATTGTTGGTAAATATTCAACTTCTAACTTTTAGATTCTAAGGACGTGTTTGATTGCACTACAAATTATTGGTCACGGAAAATCCTTATTTTTTTGTGTTTGACAACAAAATAAGTTGAAATAGACCGAGAAAAAGATTACCTCACGCATAGGATTTGCCATCACAAGTAGAAAATAATTTCTTACCTTCAACTTTCCAAGGAAAATCATTTGCACAATTGTTTGTAATTTACACATTACTTGTTGTTTCAAACATGTTGATTTTGTTGAGTTGTTGGTTGTAGGGGTATCAATGGGTATCTATTTACCCGAAATCGAACCAGAACCAAAATTGAAAATCTCAATTCTGGTTCTCTTTTTATTGGAATCGATTAGAGTCGGGTCTAATATGGAACTGAACTGATAGGAAACAGAACCATTAGGTTCTATCTAATGAGTACTATAGCACCCCATTTTTGCATCCGCCTGACTTGATGATCCGTTATCCGGTTGTTGTGGATTCTAAATAATGAACGTAAAGAACTTGAAAGATTGGGAGAGTCCTTCTTTCAATTCCCTCTGTTTTCCTGCCAACCCTTCTAATTCCACTCTCTTCTTTCTCTTTGTCACACGACATAGAATTACACACGCTTAGGATCGCTATACCATACACTTAATTTAGTAAGTATGTACGTTTAGGTTCACTACGCATTTCGATAACTTAGAGACCTTGCAACACTAGGAAAATAGGATCTTGAGGCTTAAAAACAATCACATTGGGACTAAAAGAAACCTCACGCCAAAATTTGAAAAATTGACAAAAATCAATAAAATAATGAAAATACAGCACATGAAGTTCGGACCTCCGAAAAGTCTCCAAAGTACGTTCATTGCCTTCAGAATATGATTTCGAGTCTAACGGGACCCAAATTGGAGAAAATGGAGAAATTCACAAAAAATCACAAAATGATCGAAATACCCCTCGATGTCTGACTTTTACATAGAAACCTTGACTCTTAGGAAAATCAAAATAAAATATTTTAACTTCAATGGTATGACCAACTTGAAAATTTTAAATCAAAATTA
Source organism: Akebia trifoliata (assembly GCF_017979445.1). NCBI lineage: Eukaryota > Viridiplantae > Streptophyta > Magnoliopsida > Ranunculales > Lardizabalaceae > Akebia > Akebia trifoliata. Next base: position 19,799,931 of record NC_141384.1, on the reverse strand, counting down.
AAAAAAAAAATGCAACCAACCAATCAAAGGTCGACTGACCTATTCAAATAGAAATAAAAATTCAATCGACTAATCAAAATTAAAATGCAATCAACCAATAAAATCAAAATTAAATTCAATCAACCAATCCAATCAAATTAAAATTAAAAATTAATCGATCAATCAAATCAGAATTAAAATGCAATCAACCAATCAAATCAAAGTTAAATTCAATCAACCAATCCAATCAAATTAAAATTAAAATTTAATCGATCAATCAAATTGAAATTAAAATTTAATAGACTAATCAAATTGAAATTTAATCGATCACTTAAATTGAAATTAAAATTTAATTGATCAATCAACTTGAAATTAAAATTTAATAGACTAATCAAATTGAAATTACCATTCAGTCCACCTTCCCAAATTCAAATTGAAATTTTATTGATTACTCAAATTGAAATTAAAATTTAATCGACCAATCAAATTGAAATTAAAATTTAATCAACTCATCGAATTGAATTAAAAGTCATTTTAACCAATCAATCTACGCCCACCAAATCAACCAACGAATCGACCACAAAGCATGGGATCCTACTCCCTATCATTTAAACTCAAAATAGAAAAATAATTAGTCATTTCTTTCAGTAAAATAAAGAAAATAAAAAATAAAAAGGAAATGGATTAAGAAAGAGAATCAAAAAGAAAATCTTTTGAGAGGGACTAACATAGCAAACAAAAAAACAGAATAAAAAGGAAGAAGAGGTAAAAGAAGAAGAGGAAGAAGAATAAGAAAAAAAAAAAACTAATCAACTACATCTCCTTCCTTTGCCAACGCCCCAGCCACCTCTTCTCCTTCTGCCAGTCCCAAACTGCCTCCATTTCAGTCATTAAAACCGTCCCAAAACCACCTCCATTTCAACCATTAAACCAATCCCCAAACCACACTCTCATTTTATCCATTAAAACCATTTAAAAAAATACCTTCGTTTCAATCATTAAAATCGTCTAAAAAATACCTCCATTTCAGCCATTAAAACAGTCCCAGGCCATCCCCATTCCAGCCATCACAACTGTAACCAGCTACACAGTCAGTCATTTTTTTCTTTCTTTTGATTGACAACCCAATACAAACGTCTGCATTCTTTTCTTTTTTATTGTCAAAGCACAGCAATAGCATTTGGAAATCATCATCTTTTTATTTATTTATTTGCAACCCAACAGCAACTTCGTTTCAGTCCTCACAACTCTCATTCTACCTCTTTTTATCCGACTCAATTTAGCCAAACAACTTAATCTCACAACGTCTCATTTCGAACATCGGTGAGGGCCATCCAAGTTTCAATTTTTTAAGGGATCCAAGCAACCGAAATTATTTGGTGAAGGTTAGCTGTTTTCGTTTATTCTTGATTTCTTAATTTTTTTTATACACCTAAATTAACTTGTCGATTTTTGTACACATGGCACTAATAACAATCATTGATTTTTCAAAATATTAGTGGATCGATTCACTGACTTTTGATGTTGATAGATTGATCAAATTAATTTTTATATACAAAGTTAGTGAGCCAACTCATTGATTTTTAACATTATCGGATCAACTCACTAATTTGTGATATTAATAGATCGACTCACTAATTTTGATATTAATCAACTCAATGATTTTTGGTATTTATAGATTGTTCCAATTAATTTTTTATACACAAAGTTAATGAGTTGACTCAGTGATTTTTTGTATTAGTGGATCGATTGCATTATTTTTTAATAAATCAACTCACTAATATTTGGTGCCATGTAAGCCTTATCAATCATAGGATCTCAACATGTGAAATTTGAAGAATTCATGTGACAAAATTAAACTTTGAAAATCATAATTGCCAAGTTGGGAGATTCATGTGAATTCAAAATTTTTATTGACTTGGAGGACTTTTCTAAAGTCATAATTTTCTATTATGGAAATTTCTTATTTGTAAATTGCGTATTTGGGATATCTAATATTAATAATTTCTATGTTTAAAATTTCATATTCATAATTTTTTATTTTGAAAAATCTATATTTGTGAATTTTTTATTTGGGAACTCATCACTTATTCATCTATTTCTAATTTAGGAAATTTCAAGTTTCTAATTTAAAAAACTTTCTAAGTTGCCTATTTAACAATTTTACATTCATGATTTCTTAATTTGGAAAATTTTAATAAGTTCCTATTTTAGTTGATTCGAAAGATGATTGCATATGTGGATTTATTAATTGAAATGTTACCACGTGGATTTTAGAACATGGCATTAAGGTTTTTTCAATATTTGCATTCTTATGCGAAATTTGAGAAATTATGTAATATTTGGGAGAATGTCAGTCGTAAGATTCGTTTAGCATATCCGATATAAATTGATGATGATAGACTCTAGTTTGACTTTTGTCTTTGTATGTTGACCATATGATAGTTTTGGATCGTAGTAAAAATCAGTCACCTCAATCGGGTGGGTTCGATGCCTAACACCTTCCGAAATCGTAATCTGACCCCTTACCCATTTCTCTTATCCGTGGACCGATCCTGATTCATTTTTGGATTTATTTTTTTATTCCTAGACCTAAACTAGGTGGCGACTCCCAGTTATCAAAAAATCACACATTTACTAATCGGACCCCTACGCACTATTTAGTGAGGAAGGGTCAAGTCAATTTTGTCATTTATTTTTTACATTATATATGATTGAAGGTTATCCTATATTTTAAAATTAACATATATGATATAAAGTTCTTCAAATTTCATATAAACTAAATATTTGAGATTAAAATGGGTTAGTTCTTTTTAAATTTATTACTTGTAAAGGAGATAAATTTTAATTTTTGAGAATAAAAGTCATTAAATCATCTTTATAGTGGAAACAATTATTATTAAGTTGATACTTTACAAATAATATGTTATTTTTTAGAAGGAATTTTTTTTTATAATGATTTTGAAATAATTTTTCTCATTCGATTCTTGAGAATTGGAACCGACAGATACCTGTGATTTTTGACGGTTCTCGTTCCAGTTCCACTTATTTTAAAATCGAAATCAGAACCGATAAAATATAGTGGTTATGGTTCTAATATTCATAGGAATCAAACCGGAATTGACTCATTGACACCCCTAGTTGGTTGTTGGTATAATAAAATTCTGACTAGCCTTACTAAGGGTCCTTGGGCTCACCTTATAACATTAAAAAGCAAGATCTGATGCTTCAAGGTTGTAGAGGACAAGATTCTATGAACTTTGAAAAACAATTAAAAAAATTTATTTATCACTGTTGAATAATAATTTTAAATTTTGGAGTCAGGTTCAAAACCTTGGATCAATCCTAAAAAAAAACATTAATTTTTTTTTATCTTAGCTTTTCTATGAAAGTTAGAGGGTTGTGGTGTTGCAATCCTAATGTGGTTATCCATTTGAGCAAAACAGCCCTTAATAGAGCTTAAAATCTTTTCTAAGTAAGGAAAATGTTTCTCTTATAATAATTGAGTTTGACTAGCCCTATGAAGTAGGATTTTCACCCTTACTAAGGGTCCTTGGATTCATCTTGTGACATCAAAAAAACACGATCAGATGCTTCGGGTTGTAGAGGACAAAATTCTATGAACTTTGAAAAAAAATAAGTTATTTTTCACTATTGAATTTTAGATTTAAGTGGAAGTTTAGTGACCATCAATTTTTAAAACCTTGGATAAAGCCTTTTTTTTCGTATCTGAGTTTTTCGATGAAATTTAGAGGGGTGTAGTGTTGGATTGCTAACGAGGTAATCCATTTGAGAAAAATGACCCTTAGTAAGGCTTAAAATCTTATTAAGTTATTACGAAAAATGTTTGTCATAACAATTTTAATCTTGCTCGTTTGCTTGTAGATTATTATTATTATTTTTTTTTTTTGGATCGATTGTTGATATGGTAAGGTTCTCAAGCTCACCTTGTAGCATCCAAAAACATGATCTGATGCCACATGAATGTAGTAGAAAAAAATTCTATGAGCTTTAAAAGAAAAAAAAAACATGAAAGGGTTATTTTTCACCATTAAAATTTGGGAGTTTGGTAGGAGCTCAACACATGTCCATTTTCAAAACCTTGGATCAAGACCAAATTAAAATATTTTTTTTAATCTAATTTTTTCATAAAATGTAGAAGGATGTGGTGTTGGATTGTGGATTTTGTAATTCTTAAAATCAAGGAACCTTTAGTAAGGTTTTAAGTCTTAGCAAGTTAGTAAGGATCATTTGACTAAAATGGATTACCACTTGGGAAACCCACCTGAAAAAACAAGTTTAGGATCTTGATTGTTCTGGAGTCCACAAAGGTAGGGTCGAGTCAAAATTTTCCAGTCTATTAAGTTTGGTTTAAATCAAGATTAATTAGAATTGTAAGCGGATCCATAGAATCAGTGAGTATCCCAAGATCGTCGTCTGAAAAAGGAAAAACCTTGATTCGCAGCCAGGATCTATAAATAGCACAGTAAGCACTGGTGAAAGGAACTTTTGGAGGGGTTGGAGGTCTAATCAGTTTTCTTAGACTATTCATATACTTCTCTAACTTGAACATCGAAGTGATTTTGACAGGTACCATACCGCCACAAGGAAGGAAGTGATCGGGACGACTTCGGATCAATGAGGCAGAATCCATCAGAGTCGTCTATTGAATTCTGACCACACAAAACTGGCATCGTCTGTTTATAGTACTTTTGTCATTCTAAGGCAAACTGCAGTCGTCCAATATTCTTCTTTTTCACTATAGGTAGAGGATGGTTGTCAGGATCTGCTTCTCAGTTGAACAAATCTTTATGTTTTGTCACTCAAGACAGAGCATGGTCTTTTAATTCTCCACTTTATTTGTTAAAACAAAAGAGAATTGTGAGAATCAGACTCTCGAAAAAGTCCAACTTAGTGTTATATTACTCATGCTAGAGTAGGGCCCTAATTAGCTTCTTACCCTGCTAGTTAAGGTAGAAAAAAACCCATATAGGCCCAGATCCAGGTGGGGTCCATCTTTAGTGTTATTGTACTCGTGGCAAAGTAGGATCCTGATCAGCTTTTTACTATATCAATTAAGGTAGAGAAGGCCCACGTAGGCCCAGATCCAGGTGGGATCCATCTTTAGGGCTCTTGGACTCATGACAAAGTAGGGCCCCAACTAGTTTTTTACCTTGCCAGTTAAGGCAGGGAAAATCCACGTAGGCCTGAACCTAAGTGGGATCCATCTTTAGTACTATATTACTTGTGTTAGAGTAAGGCCCCGACTAGCTTCTTACTCTGCCAATTAAAGTAGAGAAAATCCACGTTGGGTCGGATCCAGGCAAGATCCATCTTTAGTATTATATTACTCTTGATAGAGTAAGGCCCCGACCAACTCCATATCCTACTAATTAAGGCTGAGTAGAACCACGTATGTAAAATCCCAAGTTTTTTACTCGTATCTCGAGGAAAAAATAAATAATAAATAATAAATTTTGAGAAAATCTTGAAAGTGGGACTTAGGGATAAAACTTTAGGATGTTTCTGATCATTTTTAATGGAATCTAACCTTACCATTGGATTTAAAATGATTGAAAAATATAATTTAGCCTGTAAGGATGCTCAAATGCGATCCAAATAGAAATATTTTAAAATCCTCGATTATCGAGTCAAATCTGACTAAAATAATGAATTTTTGCTAGAGTAATAATTTTAAAATTCGATCATACCATTAGATTCATAATGAAAAATTATAGAAAATAGACTAGTTATTTATCATTTTTTGAAATCAAAAAGTGGAATTATCGTCAAAAACGAAAACGAAGTCAATTTTAAGGTCACATCAGGCCAAAAATGTAAATTTTTGTTAGGGATAGAATTTTTAGAAATTGACCACACCATTAGATCCAAAACGAAAAATTAGAAGAAATAGAGAATTCATTCGTTAGTTTTGGAGTCCAGATGGTCAAGTTATCGTCGATCGAAACAATAGGCAAAATACTGATTTCGTCCCAAGATTTATATAAATAAATTTTTTAATTTTTTTTCATCATCTTCCCCAACTCATCCAAACAACCGCGACATTTGAAACAAAATTTTATTTTTTTTACTGATCTTCTACCCCAGATTTATTACAAACAGCTCGTTGTCGACTTCCAACATAGAAGGGTGAAACATCCTCAGCTTCGTTCTTTACAAAACCCACTCAAGATCTCTTCGTTTCATCTTCTCTTTTGTCTCTTATCATCAAAAATCAGTCATATTTATATACGGGGGTTTCAAAACTTTGACCTCAGATTTCGCCTATTTCGAGGTCAAATTGTCATTCGTCGCAGAAAAGAGAAAAAAGACGGCGTCGAGATCTTCGAAACCACCAGATTAGATTAGAAAATTAACCGTCTTGAAGTTCAAACCGTCTTGATTTTCACATCGATCGTCTCGATTTTCACGCACGTGTTTCAATTTCGTCACCTAGAGATTGTAAGGAACTTTCAATTTCTATTAGTAATCATAGATCGTGAAAATTGCATTTAGAATTTTATTAAAAATTTGTGATGTGTTTTCAAAAATATATAATTCTTTTTATTATTTCAAATTCACATCAGAACTTGAATGTTTGGTATGTTTAACTGTATTTTATAACACAAGATACGTGGGTAAGATATCTCACTAGGTTATTTTCCTCAATTGGGTCCTGTGCACCGCTCCGACCCCGTTTTAATCTAAGTTTTGGTACTTTTTCAATGTTATTGATAAAAATGAATTTCATAATTAAAAAAATGATTTAATATTCAATGAACTCAAATTGAGTTGATGAATATCAGAAAGTGGATATTTTTGTTTGAAAGATTGAAAATGGTAAAAATTGAAAAAAAAGGGAAAAAATGTATAAAACGGTAAAATGTCAGTCATACCCGAAGGGTGATGTCTGCATTTTACATTGTTGTGTTGTGTGTAGGTTGATGAACGGATATCCAGGGATAATGTTACTGGTTGTATGTTTATTTACTTTCTGTTAACGCGAGGTGATGTTTACTTTTCCGTTCTGTTATTTATTTTAGGCTGGGTGGCCACACTTGCATGGTAGGAAAATGGATATCCATTCTCAATATTGTATATATATATATATATATATATATATATATATATATATATATATATATATATATATATATATATATATATACATATGTAGCTATTTTGTGAGTTATTAAAGAGTCTGTGAATGCTTAAAGGGATAGTACGTCATATCATCCGGAGTGATGTACTATCCTGGGATGTACGGTAGGGACCACCAAGCTTATACATGGTATGGGACGCATATGAGAGTGGAGTCACAAATGGAATCTGGGTTATTCCTCTCTATCTTTACTAGTGAACTTGTAATGTAAAGGTGGTCGTATACGAATGATTTGTATATTTGGGAATCACATACACACCTGATAGGCATAGACGAAGATGATTACTCAGTGATCACTAACAATCTATAGTAGTCGAAAGTTCTAACACATCGAAAAGAGATCAATTGCTTACAGTCACGTCAAACAGTTAGCCTGAGCCGGATAAATGGTCATGCAAGTGTGGTAAACAGCAACCAGCCACAAAATCAGGAACTAATACTTTATTATGAAACACCATGTCCCAACTGGGAGCGATCCAGTCGTGAATCCCAACTCTCTAATTTCACTACTCCACCATTGTGTATTATGTATCTGTTGTCTTATTTTGATATATAAAATGAAATGCATGTTTAATATTTTCACTTGATCAATTAGTCTTGTATAAAATGAAAATGTTAGACTGAGTACTACTAATCGATGTAATGTGAGTTTTAAAACGTTTAGTTACTCATCCCTAGCTATATGTACCAGTTAATCATAGTTTCTTCTGTAAAATTTTACTTATTTTAAAATGATTTAGTACGTTTATTCGTTCATGTTAGGAGAGGTTATTGGCAGAAATTGTTTACTTCCTTACTGGGTAACCATTGTTATTTACCCTTTCCTTCTCTATTCTTTAGTTTCATATCCGAAGCTTGGTGAGGCAGGTGTAGAAAGAAAGACAGCCAGAGTCCGTCACTTGTTGAGTATTGGGGCTATACCCCTAATGGTGTTAGATTCGTTTAGGAGTATTATGGGTTTTTTTTATCGAGTGTTAGGACTTTTGTTAGAATGAGGAAATAGTTGTATAATTCCATATTTTGTTATCCTTCAGCACTTTGATCTATCGTACGTTATTAGATGTATGTAGGCTTTCGATATTGTGATATTTTGTATGTATATATGCAGGATTGTATGTCGCTTATCAGGTACAGGTTGAACCCCTTGGAATGCTAACATAAAAAGAAGGGACCATGCTGAAATTTCGAGGCGCCACAATGTAGGCATGGACCCAAGTGGGGCCCCATTCGGCTATTTTTGAATGCAAGCTATTGGCATTCAAATGAGCTTTCTTTTATTGATTATATATTTTGAGGTTACAAGTGTTCCACGATCTAGGCAACTCTTGACTAATCATTGTCACCAAATAATACATTCCCTTCTAGCCTACTTTTACTACTCTATATGGCCTTTTCCAATTGGGACCTAGTTTTTTACTATTATATTCTTTTGTATTTTGGAATATTATACGCAGCACCAGGTCTTCTTCTTTGAATTGTCTATGATGAACTCTCTTATTGACGTAATTTTACAGTTTTTGATGATAACTTTCTAGCCTTATCAATGCTACTTCTCGTTTCTCTTCTAATAAATCCAATTCTACTATTATCTACTAGTTGTTCTGGTCAGCCTACACTACTCTTGACTTTATTATGGGGAAGATGTTCTCTGTTGGTATTACTACCTCCATTCTATAGGCCATAGAGAATGGAGACATTCCTGTCGAGGTTCTGGCAATTGTCTTATAGGCCCATAGTACTCTGTGCAAGACCGCTGTCCAGCTTCCCTTTGCTTTTCTCAGCCTTTTTTTTTAGCATGTCTACTAGTATTTTGTTTGTAGCTTCAGTTTGTCCATTGCCCTGCGGATATTATAGCGTGGAGAATAACTGTGTTATCCCATGCGCTTTGCAAAAGTCTTTAACCTGCTCTCCTACGAATTGCCTCCCATTGTTTGATATTATAGTGCGTGGCAGACCAAATTAGTAGATTATATTTTCCCATATAAATTTCTAGACTTCTTACTAGAGAATTCTGGTAAAAATGAGTGCTTCTGCCCACTTGGTAAAGTAGTTTGTTGCTACTAACAAGAATGTTAGGTTACTTGGTGCCCTGGGCAGCAGGCCTACTAGATCAATCCCCCATTTTGTAAACGATCAAATGCTAATAAGGGAATTAAGTTGCACTACTGGTTGACAAATTATTCTCCCATGTCTTTGGCAATTATTGCAATACTTGACATACAAAGTCGTGTCCTTCTGTAAGTATGGCCAAAAATCCCCCTGGGAGAATACTTTATGGACCAGTCCCTGAATGATTTCAGCAATCTTCTTTGTGGATTTCGCTTAGCACGTCACGTCATTTACTTCTCCTAGCATTAGACAATGTAGGAGTAGCCCTCCTATTGACTTCTTGTACAACTTTCCATCTAGGATGGTGTATCTCTTTGCCCTGCTCTTCACGTGTCTTGCGTTCTTTGGATCATCATGCAATGTTCCTCACTATAAGAAGGTAAAAATAGGACTCATCTACCCTTGATCCCCAATTGTAACTACCACAGTGACCATTTCTGGCTCGTCTATCGCATGTCTTTCCTAGTAACCTAGGAGCAATTCTCTTTTGTCTTGTCTTGTTAACATTAAGGCTATGAAGGCTAGAACGTTTACATGTCTGTTATCTATCCTTGGTATGTGTTTTACTCTCACTTCTCTAGTTCAAAGCATGGCAGACCTGATTTTCTCCAGATAGAGTTGCATCCTAGGATCTCGTGCCTCAAATGTTACGATGACATGGTTAACTATTAGCTATGAATCACTATAGATTGTAACATCTATTACCCCCAACCCTGCCAATGAATTGAGGTTGAGCAATATTGCCTCATATTTTGCTTCATTGTTTGATGCTCTGAATCCCAGTTTAACCTATTTTTTTATCCTAGAATCGTCAAGAGTGATTAGTACTACCCTGATTCCTAACCCTTCCAAGTTTGAAGACCCGTCCACATAGACTCTTCATCTTGGATGGTTGTTTACTTCTTATCCTTCTTCCGTATTTTCTAGCTCTTCTACCAACAGATCTTCTCTTTTTTCTACCGAAAAGTCTGCCATTGCTTGGTCTTTTAGAGAAACTCTAGGCTTGTACTCAAACCCAAATTATGCTAGCTGTACAGCTTACTTTGCCATTCTGCTTGATCCCTCCATCTTTCCTAAGACAAACTTCAAGGGGTACTCTGTGATGACCTGTACTTGATGTGCCTGGAAATATGGTCTCAAGTGTAGAGCCGTGTAAACTAAAGCAAGTCCCATCTTCTTGATTCTAGAATAACATGTTTCTGCATCGATAATGGTATTGCTCAGGAAGTAGATGGGCTGCTCTGCTGCTATCCCAATCCTGACCAAGACTGAATTGAGCGTGCATTCAAAAATTGCTAGGTACAATCCAAGTTCCTCTCCAACTTTTGATTTGGAGAGTATAGGTAATCGGCTTAGGTACTTCTTCAGTTCTTTGAAAGGTTGCACCTTTGTCCATTCAAACTTGGTGTTCTTCCGCAATAGCTGGTACAAAGGCCACATTTATCTAAAGACCTGGATATGAATATGTTAAAGGCTGCGACCTTTCCTGTCAACTTCTGGACTTCTTTCTATGTTTTTTAGGAAGGCATCTCTAGCAGTGCTCTAATCTAGTCCGGGTTAGCTTCTATACCTCTCTTCGTAACCAAGTAGCCCATGAAGTTCCCTGAAGTTAATGCAAATATGTATTTCTCCGGGTTAAGCTTCATCCCAATCTTCCTTACTCATGAAAAAACCTCCTCAAAATCATCAACATGGTCTTTTTTTTTCTTGCTCTTCACCAACAAGTCATCAATATAGACTTCCACGGTCTTCCCCAACATATATCTGAAAAGCTCTGTTACCATCCTTTGATAAGTTGCTCCTATATTCTTCAACCCAAAGGGTATAACTTTGTAGCAATAAAGCCTTGCTTAGTGATGAAGAATGTCTTCTCTTGGTCTACCGAGCTAAGTTGTATATGATTATTGCCTGAATAGCCATCCATGAAAGATAGCATTTTGTGACCTGAAGTCGTATTTACTAACTGGTCTATCCTTGGCATAGGAAAGCTATCCTTAGGAAAGGCCTTATTTAAGTTTGTAAAATCGATACAAACCCTAACTTTCCCATTCTTCTTTGGCACTACTACTATATTTGCTATCCAATCAAGGAACTGCACTTCCCTAATAAACCCTACTCTGATCAACTTACTCACATCTTCATTTACTACTTCTCTGAAATGAGGTGCTAATCTCCTTGGCTTTTGTGTCACTAGCTTGACAGCTGGCTCCATGTTAAAAAGGTGGTAGATTACTTCGAGACTGATCCCCAGCATTTTTTCTATGGACCAGGGAAAAATATCCTGGTTCTTCCTCAGGCAATTTGTTAACTCTTTTAGTTCTTCTGACACAATTATGCCCCTATCCCAATCAACCTACCTTCCCCTACATCCACCATTTGGATGTTTTTCAAGCATGGGGATTTCCCAGATGTGATTTCCCCCCCACTGTAATTGCTATTGCTGAACATTCTCTTCAAAAAGCTTTTCATTGTCAAGTGTACACACTAGGGTTGCTACCTAATCCCTTCCTATATCACACATCCTTTGCGACATTGGGAATCTCAGGACCTAGTAGTACGTTGAAGGTATAGACCTCATCTCATGGGTCCACCACCTGCCTAGTATGGTATTGTATGGGGAACTTGCTTCGTCAACCATAAACCTAGCCATCAAGATTATTGGTCATGCCTGCATAGGCAAGACTGTTTCCCCCGATGGTTAGCTCATTCTTCCATCAAACCCAATCAAAGGGTCTCCAACTTGAGTGAGCACATTTATGCTAAGAACCATCTTCAAAAAAGTCAAAGTGTACAAGATGTTGACTGAACTACCGTTGTCAATCAACACCCTCTTTCTGTGAAACCCATGGAATTACTACCCCCTCTAAATTTTTTTTCGTGAAACCCACGGTCTGCCCTCTGTATGGCTCTGTCTGCTCTATGGGCCCACTTCTTGTTATATAGACATGAGAAAGGTGCGCTGCTCACCATCTCTTGGGTCTTTCGTTAGCCTTATTCAGGCCTGACCTTCTAGTCTCTTACTTAAGGACAATGTTTATAACTGCTACCCTTCCATCATGTCCTTCAATAGGTGGCTGATCAGGCTTCTAATTCCTGTTTTGGGGCGGATTCTCTCTCTACCTTCTGGGCGGGTCCCTCAGTCTACCCTACTCTACAAAAACTTTCTCAAAGCTTGGCACCTATTGGTGGTATGTGCCCGCACCTTGTGATACTCACAATATTGCTTATCTCAATTTATCTAATCTCGAGAAAGTGGTGCTGGCCACTCAAAGTAAGGCTCATTCGCGATGAGTGGTAAGATTTCGTTAGGGGGAATAGAGAAATATGTCTCCTCTTTCCTCCGTTCCCTATCCTGTTCGAGCGGTCTCTCTTGTTCTATTGTTGTAGTTAATGTTGCTTTCTAGGTTTCACCATAGCGTGTATTACCTTTTTTTTACTTTTTCAAATAGTTCACTTAGTGTCTCGGATCTCCTCTCACAAGAGACCTATACAACCCTGAGGCAGATGGCAAAGAGTTTTTTAACGCCACTACTACCATTCTCTCATCGCAACTTTCTAGGGACATTGCATTTTCCCTGAACCTCCTTGTGAACTCTCTAAGGCTTTTTCCATACTGCATTCTCATGCTGAGCAAAACGTCTATGTCTCCGCCACTCTTCTATTTCCAATGTATCATGTTATAAAGGCAATACAAAGCTCATCAAAAGAAGCTACTAATCCACACGACAATTTGTGGAACCAGGTTCATGTGGTTCCCTGTAAACTAAAAAGGAACAGCCTACACATTAAGCCCTCGTTCCCTTCCCACAGTGCAACCATCTGTCGGAAGTGGAATAGATGTTCTACTTAGGACTGTCAATGGATAGATATCCGATCGAATAATGCTATATCTGAATCCGAATCTAAAATTTTTTAATGATATCCGAATCCGATCGGATATCACTAACGAATATTCGAATTCGTATCCAAATAAATTATCGGATATCTGATATTATCCAATTCGAAATCGAAATTTACCATTAAAAAATAATCCGAAAATAATCTGAAACTTATTTACTATTCGAAAACTATCCGAATTTTATTTAGAAAATTTTTATTGCCACAACAACATTCCGAAAACCATACAATATGACATCCCCTTATTTCTGGTGGGCTATCTCAGATATATAAACTGGAACAAGGGTAACTGAAAGCCCAATTCCAAATCCATCTAGAAGCCTTGCTAAGAGAAGTACATAAACATTAGGAAACCATAACATTAGTACATTACGAGGCAACTAAGAAAATATAGAACTGATGAGATTATCAACATCGGACGCCGACCAAGTCAATCTGATATGGGTCCAAAGCATGATGTAATAATTGTGGCTCCAATGACTGACATGGCTACAATTAGCCCTTCTAAAGTAGGCACACTTTCTAATTCAAATTCCTTCTTTATGCAAAGAACAGAACCTGCAACGAATCAAAACTACTTTCTCAATAACAAGAATCACAACTACTTTTTCAATAACAAAAAGCATCAATAACAGAACAATGTAAATAGTACACATGTGCCCATCAATTCGTTGAAGTTCTAACAGAATTATCACTCTTTTAACTACCGTGTAGAGACTCCTCATTCATGGGTGTTTAATACCACAGCATATTCAAGGAAATAAGATAAAATAAAATAAAATAAAAAAAATTAAACACAATCATATATTGTTGGTTTAAATCCATCAGGAGATGAAAACTCATCAGAGAAGTCATATAAAATCTTCCTTGGAAGAGGTGGAAAACTGGGTACAAACATCAATGGCTGAGAACCATAGCTCAGTTGGTTTGACACATTGCAAAGCAACTTTGAGGTAGTGCCGTAGTGGGTTCAGGTCTAGCTTACCCATAAAAATAAAAATAAAAGAGTACAAATGTATGACTCACTATTGTAGTTCTAAAAATAAAATGACAAGAAGGATCATACTGGATTGAAGGTTATTTAAAATTGTAAATGTATCACTCACTATTGTACGACTCTGTATATAATATATTTCATGTGTACACTTTAACCACGGTAACAAGAGCCCAGCAGTGTTTGAGATGGCTAATACTAATATCTCCTATACAATATACTGATAGAGATCAGTTATATAAAGATTCACTCCACATGTGAGAGTTATGATACATTTTAGAAAGATTCACTCCACATTTCCTAGACAATATGGATGAGTGGTTATGACACATTTTACAAACAAGAAAACAAAAAGGAATGGCTGCAAATGATTCCAACTTGGGAAAATTTTGGAAGTAAAAGAATTATAAAATAGAAAGTGATACACAAAGCTTAGTTGCATGTTCCTTTACTCACCAACACATTAAATAGATACTTGGTTACGAAGTTTTATTTCATTATTATGATCCATTACTTATTTATGAAGTATGGCAATACTTCAAGGAGTATGAAATATCAAGATTCTATTGTTTTTCAAATACCAAAAAATCAACTAAGCGACTATAAGTACTCAACATCGTGAAACCATAATTCTATCAATTTGTATCAAGGCGATAAGGATCTCACTACTAATAAATGGAAATAAAGCAAGAAACTTCTTAAAGTGAAGACAGAAATAAGATATACATTTAAAAACAGACATAAATCTACCAGTTTTATATGGAAAGGTCAACAACAAAAAATGGTGAGACATCTGCAAGAAATGATTTTATCTTCGACAATAATCTTAAGTGGAATGCTCCGGCTCTTTCGTTTCGCCTTATACAATCTCCTCCTCAGAATAACAAACCCCATCATGGCAGCGACAATGGAGAAGGTCCAAACAGGGTTAATCCTGAAAACAAAGAATTTTATAAGCTCAAAGGGAAGTTTCCACCAAATACTATGAGAATGTCTGTACTTACATTTTGTCTGCATTTACATGCCAGTAAATACTATGACAATGTCTTCACTACAAAAGATTTCAATAACAAAACATGTGACTCTTAATAGAATAAATGAAAGAATAGGATTTTGTTTCGCTAACCCCAAATTTTTAAGACAAATTCAGAGGGAAGAAAAATTCTCCCATGTAAGTGCGCCACGCCACATGAGTCACGTAAACGTTCCTCATTTTCCCCTAAATGCAGTAAGTGCTTGGAAGGCATGAAAATCCAAACATCTTAGAACCATTTTAAAGATTGTAAGATCAATTATTAAAGGTCCCATTGTTCTCACTAATATGATAATAATACTATGTCAAGCTAATACAATTTATATTGAATTACTACTAGACTCGGCATACTTTTTCGGAGATATTCGATTACTTGACATCCTTAGTGAACGAATCCAGCATGCTCTCATGGGACTCTTCAGCAGACTTCACAGCTGATTCATCATCAAGATTGTATCACACAATCCATTCATGTGTGACCCCAGGAAATATCTTCACATAGCTATCAACCTAAAAAATTTAAAGATTATGTTGCAATTGATAAATTATTACAACACATTAAATACAAAATAATGTCAATGCCTAGAAAGGATGTTAAGTAGACACCAATAATCAAATTATGAGAGTAAATACCAAGAAAAACCATCAAAATTCTGAGTCTCTCACCTCTGGTTTGGCAGATAAAATCTCCTCAAATTGTTTCACGAGTTCTGGTGGAGAATACTTATCAATCTCCGCACTTAATACAGCAAGGTGGGCCTTAACCTCTGCAAAATGTATAGCCCAATTAATCATTTTTCAATAGAGCTTAACTCTTGACTCATAACCAACTCAACAGTGACTAAGAAGCGAAGAACATAATAAAAATCTTTGTGACCAACAAAACAGCCAAACATTGATATTGACACCATAATGGATTGAGCCGATAAATTTTCAATCTAGTAAATCCTTAACATCACCAAATGAGGAGACCGAAGGTGAGCCGACGCTGATGTCGATGATCGGAAGAGGAGACCGAAAACAGAGCCGAAAATAGACCCAAGGTGAGTCAAAAATAGAAAGGGGTTGAAGTCGTGAGGACGGGGTGAGGCCGTGAGGCGATGAGGGGCTGAACCGATGAGGTCGTGATCGTGAGGGGTGGAGGTCGTGAAGCGAGGCAACGATGAAGAGGAAGAGCTAAGCCGCTGTCAGAGAAGTAATCGTTGAAAACGATGAGGACGAGGACGTGAGGTGTTCGACCGATAGAACTTCTTGAAGTTACAACTTCTAACCCTAAAATAGTTAACAAACTCTGATCGTCGATCTGATCGACCAGATACTCCTCAATTACTGACTCTACGCCTGCCTTGATAGCCGCAAGTGCTGAAACTAAAAAAATAGGAAGGAAAGGGTGAGTAACAATAGTTACACAGTAGGTCGACAAGCAATTCCCACTAATAACCCTCCCTAAACATGATTGAATAAAGCATACTGAACATTTTAACACATGCAAGGTTTTACAGAATAACATATGATCAATTGGTACATATAGCCAAGGATGAGCAACTAAACAGTTTAAAAGTTCCACATAACATCAATCATGCATACTCATTATACATTTGTCCTTTTATGCAAATACAGTTGACAACATTGAAGTAATAGACATGCTTTTTAGTTTATAATTCGAAATATAACAACAGATACATAATACAAGTGGTGGAGTATTGGAATTAAAGAGTTGGGATTCACGACTAGATCGCTCCCAGTCAGGACATGATATTCCTCAATAACATCATAGTTCCTGATTTTGTGGCTGGTCGTGTCTACCACGCTTGCAGGACCATTTATCCGGCTCAGGCTGGTCGTTTGACGTGATCGTAAGCAATGGGTCTTTTTTCGATGTGTCAGAACGTTCGACTATTACTAGATTGTTAGTGATCACTGACTAATCATCTTCGTCTATGCCTATCAGGCGTGCATGTGATTCCCAAAGACACTCCACTCGTATACGACCACCTTTACAATACACGTTCACTGGTAAAGATAAGAAAGGAATGAACCTGGATTCCAGTTGTGACTCCACTCTCATACGCGTCCCATACCACGTATGAATTTGGTAGTCCCTACCATACATCCTAGGATAGTGCACCCCTCCGGATGATGTGACACACTATCCCTTCAAGCATTCACAAACCCTTTAACAACTCACAAAATAGTTACGTATATATATAATTTTTCATTTAAAACAAAAGAGAAATTAACAAAATAGCGTTGAGAATGGCTATCCAGTTCCTACCATGCAACTGTGGCCACCCGGCATAAAATAAATAACAGTACTCAGCGCACGCGCTAACATAATCGAAAATAAACATGCAACCCTTTCATTAATAACCTGGATATCCTTTCACCAACCTACATACAACATACAATGTAAAATGCAGACATCACCCATCAGGTGTGATTATGACATTTTACCGTTCATTCCATTTTCCCATTCTCTCGTCATTCTCACTTTTCATCCTTTCAAATCAACCATCCATTTCTAATCTTTTAAAGTCATTCTTTTGGTCTTTCCATTGAAAACCATCAAAGTTTATTAAAAAACAAGGTCCCGACGATTCACGAGACCAAAGCTATTAAAAATAAGGAAAGCTGGTGAAATTTTGGCTAAGTGTCGGAAACTCAATTTTTCAAAGTTCTCGAAATGGAAAACGAATTTTTCGAAATGAAAGTCTCGATCATGAGATTCGACACCATATAATTTTTGTAATCTAATTCAAAGTTATGCGAAAGTTATTACATTTTGAAAACTTGCCGAAAACGTCAAAAAATAGGTTTTGTTCTTGAAACCAAAATTTGGATTTTGATCCTTTGAGATTCGGATCTCGAAACCATTCCCATTGTTCCGAAATGGGGGGTAAAACCTTAATTTCATTAAAGAACTTAAAGTAAATTACTTAAATGTTTTTTAATGAAATGAAGGGTGAGAAATAGTGTATAAGGTGTGAGGAGGTCAAGCCAAGAGTCAGAACACTGTTCTGAAGAAAACTGTGTCTGTCGGTGGCTAAACCATTGTGTTGTCGGTGGAACCGACAGATTGGTCATCGACAAATGTCGGTGGGACCGACTGTCCTGTCGACAGCATAAAATTTTCTCGTTTTTCGTCGATGGTAGAAGCTTCATTCTGTCGGTGGGACCAATAGAATGCCTTCGGCAGGTGCCGGTGGCACCGACCCCTCCTGCCTACAGCCTGAACCTCATTCGCGGTTTTTGGGTTTTTCGATCCCTTCTTTGAATTTTTGTTCCGTTCTTCAAACCATTCAACCCACCAACGAATTCAATGTTTAAAAATGAATAAAACACATTAAATCTCGATTCCTAGCATGAATTTCAATTTAAAACGAAGATTTCTACAATTTAAAACAAACAATAAGTTTTGTTGAAACAACCTAAATGCATATTTTTAGAAATCTAAAGTTACCAATAGGAATTAAAAGTCCCCTACCTGGTTGTGAACGCCAAGGATACAAGTTAGCACTACAACTCAAGGTTGGATGGCTCGAGAGTCGAGGTTGGGTTGACTTGGATGCGAAACGAGCGAGGGTTTGCAAGGTATCCGACAATGACGTTCTCTTTCTCCTCTATAATGAAGTATAGACCTAGCTCCTAACTCGATGAAGCCCTCGGATGGAATGTGTTGAGGTTTACTCGAGCTACCCGACTGGTTTTGATGGAGGATGGAGAAAACGAACGAGAATGAACAACCAAAGGTGGTGAAGTTGTAGCCCTCGTCGTGGCCGACAACTTTGCCTTCTTCGTCGAGGTTCAACTCGGCTTCGTTCGCGCACAAACTTGATGGCAATGGGTCGAAACCCTAGGGTGGAGAAGTGACTGTCGTTTGGTCCCTTGGAGGAGAAAAGAAATGAAATAAAAGAAACTCTACTTTCCTTTAACTAATAGACTTGAGGGTAAACTTGTAATTTCCCTTCATGGTTTATAATTTTTGTGATAACTCGATTATTCGGACTCGAAAAATGACAAACGATTATACCATTCCGAATAATTTTTCGTTGCTGACCTAACGGTATTATCAAATCTTTCTGATTCTTGCTCTAACAAAATTCCACTATTTTGGGTCCCACTTAACACGACATTTGAGGATTTTATAACTTTTTCATCCGAACTCAAATTCAAACTTGCTTACAGACTAAAGTATATATTACGATCGTTTTGAAAATAATGGCAAAGTTGGTTTTCCTTAAAATTAATCGTAACAAGATTCGAGTATTTTACTCTAAGTCTCTCCTTCGATATTTTCTTCCAAATCTCGCCATTTAATTTCCTCGAGATATGAGTTGAAAATCCGGGGTGTTACATTTCCCGTTGGGATCAACTATTGAGAACTTCCTTCTACATTCGAGACGCGACCATCTCCAACAAGAGGCTGAGGATCTCTTGGTGGAAAATCGTGTCTTGTTGATTGTTGATTCTCAAGATGTTGGCTTAGGTTCCGATTTTGTTCAGCCAAGTTATCCATCTTCTTTTGTATTTCTTCTTGCTGCTTCCTCATGGTTTTTAACATCGCACAAGAGTTTAGCATCTGTAGTAGGTACTGTGGGTGAAGGTATGTTAACTTCCGTGGTTCTAATGGATCTCCCCATTGTTTCTATTGAAAACAATATGTAATTGGGCTCCCATAGAAGACGCCAGATTTGTGGGGTTAAATTCCATTGAACAGTGTTGATAGACTCTACCTTACAGATCTGAAGTCACTCCTGCCACCTCCTTACTAGTGTCGACATGGTACCTACTAAAAATTTTTTGACACTCAAGTTAGAAAAGTAAATGAAAAATTAAATATATTGGTTAGACCTCTAATCCGCCAAAAGATCCTTTGTTTTATGCAAATTGTGATATTTATAAATCTTTTTTCTAAATAAGGGTTTTTCCTTCTCTAAGCTTGACGTGTGTAAACCAATATTACGAAAATTGTGTTATTTATAGATCCTAAACGAAATGGGGATCTTTTGGATTGGATATGCTATACTTGGGAGATCTCTTTCGAGATCTCTGGACTTGACGTGCGCAAACCAATATTACAGATATTCTTCGACAAGGTCTGCTATGCTTGGTAGACCAGATCTCATTCAGTGTTGTACTACCTTTCTAATCAGGCAAAAACTTACTACCCTGGCCTATCCTGTTGCTGGGCAGCGCCTCCGTATGTTGATCTACACATGGTACCACTCAACCGGCCTGAACACGTATACGGTATAGATAACTACGTAGTAATTTCCCTCTACAATATCAAATCAGAAATTTCAAATACGTATATACATATGTGTGTGTGTGTGTGTGTGTGTGAAAATAGAAATTTCAAATACCAATTGAATATACATGAAAATCAGGATTGCCCAAATACTAGAATTGAAATCATGTACATACATGAGAATTCAACAATTAAGGTTATACAATGAAATCAAGAAATTGACACAAGAATTTTATTATAAATTATGGAAATATTTTATTCATTAACAGTAGCCAAGATATGGAAATTAAAAACCTATGCTCTGCTACCACATGCTGTAAAATTTATGCATTCAAATCTTAAACATGACTTTCAATTGTCCCAATAGAATCTAATTAATCGCATATCTCAAACATACCATTCACATTAAATTAAAACAAGTCATAGTTACTTACCTTGTGCTATCACTGAACCGTTGATTTAATATGTTGGAGGTGTGTCTAACGATCCACGTTTCTTGTAACCTTCGAACCCCAATTAAGTTGATCTTTTCTTGCTAGACTCACCTTCCCCTTTCTCTCTCTGTGGCTTGGTTGGATTAGTGATTGATGGATATCACTTCTTTTATAACTCTTTTATTTTGTGCATTCTACACAAATCATTCTCTATTCAACGTTTTAATATGGGGTAGCCGATCCCTTTTATAGATGAAGGTTGAGGGTCTAGAATCATTATTTTAGTAGCTTTCCTACTAATTTTTAAAGAATATAATAGTTCTAATTTTATTGGATTTCTAATAATATTGATATTCTATTATATTATAGAATCCTTGTGCATTTAAGAAACTAAGAATCGTGGGGGTCAATGAGACCACCTTGTCATGTGGGTTCTAACACACTCGATAATCCTAATTTCCTTCAATGACAAGTTCGGCTCGTCACCACAAACAATGATTGTCCTATAATCTCAATAATTGTATTTTATGCTCTATTTTCATTTATAATGAAAAAAATAATATAACATTTGTTTTCAACTAGATTTGAATCAAGCTCCAATAGAAAGTTTCTAATCAATAGATGTTATTTGTGAGAGAGAATAAAGCATCTCATATTGAAAGATGGGAGTATGGGGTGAACTCAAATGGACAATGATGGTAAGTGATGATTTCGTGAGCTGCACTAGTAGAATAGAGATTTTGAGAAAAAGAGAAATGACTTTGAAATTGAGAGAGAAAAGAGCATTTGGGAGAGAAGAGAAGACTTACGAAAGGAAAATGCTAAAATGACTTTAAAGTTTACATCGTTTCACACATTACTGACATGGATGTATGTATTGAACCATAGATGCTTTTTATCAAGATATGAGTTAAAAGCTTTTATGATTTTGTGTGCACCTCCAAGTCAACAATGGGTGAAACGATGTAAATTTTAATGTCACTCCAACACAACTCCTTACAAAAAGGAGAAAGAGGGTTTTGTTTTGCTTCAGTTTTGGGCTCACAACTATCTAAAAAGAGAGATTTACTTGGCATACATAATCATTCCATTTTTATTACAAAAACTCTCTTAAAGTTTTGACAACTCTCCGGGAACCTTACTTTATGAAGTAACCTTACTTTTTTCAAGTTTGTTACCCAACAAATTTTGGAGTAGGGATCCACGTCATAAAATTCAAATTAATACAGTATTTGGGGCCTTTGTGGATACACCTTTCCGCACAAGACCAAAAACCTATCCAAATGTTTGCTAGCTCCCCACAGGAGCAAAAGTCCTCAAAAAGTTCTATCAAAATGCAGTGTTTGTTACTTAACATACTTGGAGTGGATCTTAACCTCACCAATTTGTGGCATCCAAAAACATGTTCTAATACCATAGGGTTATAAAGGAAAAAATCTAGGAACTTTGAAAAAAAAAATAAGAAACTAATTTTCACTGTTTAATTTTAGTTTTAAATTCTTGAGTGTGATAGCCATTCATCTTCAACAACTTAGATCAAGCTCAAAAATGAATTTTTTTTTGTTTTTTGAATTTTTTTCTTTTAATTCTTAGATTTTCCATCAAGTAAGATTCTTTCAACAACAAAATGGATGAACTAAGAGAGTTTTTGCTATAAAATTGCCACATATACGTTTGTCGGATAAATCTCCTATCTAAAAAATTATCCAACTACATAAATTTCTTTTAAAGTCTTGATAATATGACTCGCCAGGTGGCATACCTAAATGACTTTATGATGTGGATAAGTTCGGGAACAGTAGATTTATACGCCTCGAGATACACGATTCCCTTAGGATACATTTTTTTATAGGGAAGTGCAATCGTGTATCCCAAGGCATGCAAATCTACGGACCAAAACTTCACGTTGAATATGCCACCTGGCGAGTCATATTATAACGAGTCTTCTTTTCGAAAGAGCTTCAGTTTTAGGTCCACCCACTACTTAAGAATTTTCCTCACTTACATTACAAAAAAAAAAAAAAAATTCTAGAAGTTCAATGGGGGCGCTAACCCACACTCACCCTTGATCGATTTTAAGGTTAGATGATCGGCTAAAATTGTCTTAAGATAGAGTTCTTAGAATTTCAAGAGAGATTTTATAATAAAAATGCAACTGTGAGGTCTCTCCCATGAATCTCTCTTAATTAATTTAGAAAATTGGTACAATAATAAATAAATAAATTAATTAAAAAGATTGTTGATGTAATATATGGAAAATAGTGATATCCATTGACCGACCACAATCGTACAGCCCTCTGTACATGCTCTGCAAAAAGAAATATACAAGCAAAGCTCATACGAAGGATACAGTCGCATCAAAAATTACTAGAATATCTTAAATTCTTATAAATGTTGTCACTTTTTTTAATATATAAATATTTATTAATTTTTCTACCTAATATATAACTAAAAATAAATAGAGAGATTTACCTACAAACCTAAATGTTGCACTTTTATTACAAAAACTTCCTTGGAATTCTGACAACTCGAAGGTAGCCTTGCTCTATGAAGTTCATTACCCATTGAACCTCATTTTATCAATTTCGATATCAAGCAAACCTTGGAGTAGATCCACGTCACAAATTTCTAAATTTTTTTGCAGTTAATTTGTTACTTGACATACCTTGGAGTGGATTCTAATCAAATTAATTTGTGACATTCTAAAAATATGATTTGACGTGCAAGATTATCAAGGATAAAATTCTAAGAACTTATAAAAAAAACTAATTTTTACCGTTGAATTTTAATTTTAAATTTAAGAGTTCAATATCCATCCATTTTCAACATCTATTATGAAGATCAAAACAATATTTTTTTCTTTTAATTGTTTTTGTGGAATCTGAGTTTTTACATGCAATCTAGAAGTCTGTGTTGTTAGATTGCTAATTTGATTGTCCATGTGGGCCCCATCATCCTTAGTAAGATTTGAAATCTTACTAAATTAGTCGTGGTAGCATGATTCATAAGGTAAGGTTTGTACATCCAACAAACTTGACAAAGTAGGGGAGTTTTTGTAATAAAATTGCAACAGATAGGTAAATCTCTTAAATAAATAAGAGCTTTTCGGCTTTATAAATCACAACCTACTTTTTGAAACCCAGTTGTTCTGTACTTGTTTTTCTTCTCTCGTGCCATCTTTTGTTGATAAAAAAACACAACAAACATGATGATGATCAACGAAACGTTTCCGTTGTTTATCAAACTAGCTGAGACACCCGATACGTCCGAAATGTTTCGGTTAGTGACTGAAGCTCATTCGTTCAATTATGGGTCTGTTTTGGATACCCATCTCTCCTTCTCACCTGTTACTAATCTCTCAATCACAACCCGCTCCGAACCACTAACTCACGACTGCAGTTTGCAGCACGTTTCGTTCGAAGATGACAAGAAGGAAAACCCACTAGCTGTTCTTGATGGAATCGCTGCTGTTGTTGGACAACACGTCCTCTTTGGGAACAATAACAACAGTAGTACTAATAGAAGTTTGGATTCAATTTCGGTTTCGGAATGTAACGGTCCGGAGAATTCAAAGACTGTAGGTGAGAAACGAAGTTTTTGTAACGTTTCGGGTGAAAAGAGCTTCAGAGGGGTTCGAAAGAGGCCTTGGGGGAGATGGTCGGCAGAGATACGTGACCGTGTAGGGAGGTGTCGTCATTGGCTCGGTACGTTCGACATGGCAGAAGAAGCCGCAAGAGCTTATGACTCAGCAGCGAGGCGACTCAGAGGGTCGAAAGCTCGAACTAATTTCTCAATCCCATCTTCAGTTATACCTCTCCCTATCTCTTCATCATCACCTTTGTTAGATAAAAGATTGGGTTTGTGTAGTAAGTCCAGGGCACATATTAGCAAAAAATGCGCCGTTGTTACCTCCATTGCTCACCTCTTCAGTCCTAATGAAGAAGATTTCAAGACCACTGTTACTAAAAAGTCATGAGCTCATATCTTGAAATCTTGAATCTCATACGTTTCATCTTAAATACGTAAATGTGAAATCTTATAGTGAAGTTTTTTTTGTCCTTGAAATTACGATTTCCAAGTCTGTTTCATTCCTTTGTTAATTTTCTGTGTTTTTTTTTTTTTTTTTCTGTGCTCTTTTTCTCCATTAAAGTGAGGCGTGCCGGTACCGCCCGATATTTCAGTGGGTTTTGAGTTTCGGGATGACTGAGAGAGTGTTTGGAAAATCACCCACAAAACGCGCGGGGAAACGAGATGAAAGTACAGATGAGCAAATGAATTGATAGCTTGAGATGAATAAAGGACTTCTCTAACCTCAATCGAGGTTTTGGGGTTCTCTATTATATGTGTTTTTTTTAGAGCTGCTATCGGCACCTCAAATTTTACTTATTACATTCTAATTTCTTAAATTAATTATCACACATCACATAAATTATAAGACACATTCTTCAAATATTACAAAGATTTGACTCAAATTATAATCTTAACATTTCAAAACATTATAACTCCCCTTTAAACAATTTCAGTTATTATTTGCAGTTATGATTAGGCTCTGTTCATATATTATCCTAAATGCAAAAAATAAAAATAAATTGATAAATATCTTTTTATTTTCACTATAAACTAAGAATTGGTGGACTTTCCATAGGATTCATTTTACTTAACAGTATTAATCACTAGTTTAGCTATTTTAACAGCTAAATTCTTTATGTTAACAATCTATATTGGTCAAATATGACCATTTTCATTTTGTGATCTTTTACTTATTTTTCATTATGCGAGAGTCAGAATTAATTTCCGTTTAGATACTTCTATTCATGTTACAGCCCTCTTATTTCATTGAGAGAACTTCCTCGAACAATAAAGTAAGACACCCATATGAAGTGATAAGTGACCCGGTCAAGGTATAAAATATTACTCTAAATGATGTTTCTTTCACTTCTGCGTTGAGCGTTGAAGAAGAAATATCATACTTGAGAGACTTTGCAGGTTGAGTGTTAGGAATACCCATTAAAAGGATATTCACCCCCATGTGAAAATTGAAAATATTTATAAGAAAAATCCACTGGCCGAGGCCCACAAATTTTAGAAATCAAATTTTGACTGTTCATTGCCATTAAAAAAATTTATGTTCTCCAATTCAACGACTTAGAGCTATCAAATTTCTCCCATCTTCCATTAATTTGATGATTTTGATCCGTCGAAAAAATAAATTACAATGAAAAATTCGATGTCTTAGATCATCTAATTTCAGGCCATCAAATATAGGTTTTTTTCACATTATGCACACATGCACACTAGATTGTAGTTCAAGGGGTAAAAGAGGAAAGATATTAAAATTGGAGGGATTTTATTGGAAAAGGAAAGAAGAGAAAATGCAATATATAAAGTTGAACGTGTATTCTAGAAAATAGAGAAAAGAGAAAGGAGAGTAAAGTCGAAAGCATGGTTTAAAGATTCGTTTCGTTTCGTACTGTTTCTTACGTAACACATCGGTTTTTCAGTTAACCGAGATGAAACACTCTTAAATCCGAAATTTTCAAAGATTCCATCCTTTTTTCTATGATTTTTTCTAATCCACAAATCTATGCGACAGATCATAGGGAAAAAGACAGATCTGAGAGTGAGATAAAGAAATCTGGGGGAGAAAGAGACATATGTGAAAGAAAATTCATGGGGAAATAAGATATCTAAGAGCAAGAGAAATATGATAGAGAGGAGGAGAGGAAAAAAAGGGGGTGTACCTGGGTGGTGGGTGATCTCTCCCATTTTCTCTTTGTTTCAGGTTAGGGATTTCTGTACATCTCATGCGCTTTTCAAATGAATGAGATGGCCTTGACCCTAGTCTCCTATTGAAGACGTAATCATTTAGACCAACCCCCATCTTTGGTAAATATTTGGCATATATACCCTCATGTTTTAAAACTGACGACATGACCCTTGACCATGGCCTCGTGAGGAAAACTTTATTTTTTATATATTATTAATGTTTCCGGCATGTTTTGGAATTATTTTGGTTTTTGAAAAAATCAAAACATCGGGACGAAATAAAATTTTAAACCATAGTTGAAAGTTTTCTCGAGATATGTTATTTGGGGATAAGATTGAGACAAATAGGGGGAATTGTAGTTTTATTATATTCGAGAGCAACTTGGTATGATTTAAACCGAGAATTGAACCAAACCGATAGCTTTCGGTTGGTTTGGCTTTCTTTGAAACAAGATGCAATTAGATTTTAGGTTAATAAAATGGAGAATTGATGAATTTGATTCGGTCTTCGATTCAAGGTTTGTATAAACCAAACCCCTATATAATAAATAAATATATATTAGTTTATTATGGATTATTTTATAAGTTAGGACATAAATTAATGACTTCTTCATGGATAATGGATAAATTAATGACTCGTTAATTATATGAAATTTCATGTTTATTATTATTATTTTCTTCTTCGTTTTTATGATGGGAGTTCCATATCCATAGGCATACAATACCCCACAAACCACGCAGACCATGTAAGCAGTGATAAATCCATGTTGGTGGCCTACGAGGGAGCTTGAACTCAAGACCTCTCCCTTTTTTAGAGGGATGCCTTGGCCACTGCACCCAACGCTAGTTGGTTATTATTATTTTTTTCTTTAAATATATGTTTTCTCCAAGCAAGTTTTATAAGATATTGGCAACCCATATGACTTTTTGTTCGGTTCTATTGGCATTTGGTTCGATTTTGGTTTTTATTTAGTGGAACCAACCTGTGTATCCTGGTTCGGTTCGGTTCCAATTTGAATCCAAACTAACCAAGTTGTACCCATATTTATACTAAAGCTTGCCTGTGTCGAATGGTGTTAAGAAGTAAAAGTAGAAAGATATAGAGTTTGAAGGGTATTATTAGAAAATGGGGAAAATATGAAAAACAATATATAAAGTTGAAGTTATTTGTTGGAGAAGGAAGGAAATCATGTATATCTTTTGGTCGATTTATTTTAGAAACTCTGGTAGTAGTGTGGTTGTATTAGGAAAGCTAGTTGTTGTAGGGAATCTTCCCTAATATACATGATTGTAAGAGGTTGTATCTTGGCTTATTCAAGAGTCATTCAATAAGCAAAATTTCGGTTGTGACTTAAAATTTTTAATGCGTATATTGAGAATATTTTACATTAAGATTAACTAAATAGGAAAAAAATTTATACAGAAGTTGATTTTAATAAATCCAATGACACCATTAGGTCCATATTAAAATAATTTTTAAACAAAAGAAAATAAATCCCAAAATAACCCTTACATCCCTAAGACTCTATAAATACCAAACTTAAGAGAAATTGTAGATTTTTCATCTACTTAGATGTTCCATTAGGATTCAATGTAGAAGAGAGAATCGATCGGCTCGTCGCAAGTTTCGAGGGGAACTGAAGAAGTAAAGCCTTTGATCACTTCTAGGAGTGAAACATCCAACTCAACTCGATATCTCGCATTCTTTGTAAATTTTCTTAACTTAGACGGCAAGGAGTTCTTGAACGCCACTACAGCTATTCTCTCATCGTAGCTCTTCAAGGACATTGTTTCTTCCTTGAATCTCCTTGTAAACTCTATAAAGCTCTCCCCATACTACATTCTCATACTGAGCAGCAAATTAATGTCTCCATCGCTATTCCTGTTGCCAATGTAAAGTGTTGCAAAGGTGGTACAGACTTCCTCGAAAGAAACTATGGAACCACATGGTAACTTGTGGAACCATGTTAACACGTTCCCTTGCAAATTCGAAGGGAACAACTTGCACATCAGTCCTTTGTTTCCTTCCCACGAGACATGCATCTGCAAAAAGTGGAAAAGATGCTCTACCGGATCTTTCGTTCCCTAGTAAGGAGTGAAGTGTGGCAGCATGAACTTCTTCGAAATTTCCTCTCCTACAATATCCATTGTAAAGGGAGACTTCTGAATCTCCCTGACAGCTTGTGTTGCCGTCGTGCATGTATTAACACTCTTCATCGTCTTCTTCTCCTTTCTGATCATCTCTCTGATTTTCTCCCATGTTAAACCCATTGCGGGCTCTGCACAAGTAGTCGTAGTAGCAATTTCTGTTTTGCCTTCTCCCGTAAGGATCAACAGTTGTGAGGGGACCTGTTTCGTCGGTTGTTGGTTATCAAGACGTTGACTCAAATTACGATTCTATTCAACTAGATCATTCATCTTCTTCTGCATCTCTTCTTGCTACTTACTCATGGCCTCTAGCATTGCCAAGAGTTGAACCTCTGTGGCTAGTGCCACAGGTGGGGGTGCATTGACTTCGGTAGTTCTTATGGATCTCATCATTGTTTCGATTGAAATCAATATGCTACTGGTGTTCCCATAGACGGCACCAGTTTTATGCAGTCAGAATCCGATGGACGGCTCTGATGGACCCTGCCATACTGATCTGAAGTCGCTTTTATTACCTTTCTCCTCGTGCTGGTGTAGTACTTGTCAAAATCACTCCTA
Organism: Akebia trifoliata; assembly: GCF_017979445.1. NCBI lineage: Eukaryota > Viridiplantae > Streptophyta > Magnoliopsida > Ranunculales > Lardizabalaceae > Akebia > Akebia trifoliata. The sequence continues at coordinate 19,770,603 of NC_141384.1, read as the reverse complement.
TGCTCAAGTTAAAAAAGTAGATGAATAGTTTAAAGTACTGCTTAGACCTCCAATCCCTCCAAAAGATCCTTTGACTAGTGCTTACTGTGCCATTTATAGATCTTGACTGCAAATCAGGGTTTCCCTTTTTTCGGGCGATGATCCTAGGATATTCCTGATCCTCTGAATCATTTTACCGAACGAGGATCTTCTGAATTGATCATACTATACTGCAGAGATCTCTAGGATTGACGTGCGCATATCAGACTTACAGTTATTCTATGACCAGGTCTACCCTGCCTAGCGGGACCAAGTCTCACTCAATGTTGTGTTGCCCTTCTAGCCAGGGTAGGGATCTCTACTTTGACCTACCCTGCTCGAAGAGCAGCGCCCATATGTTAATTTGTGCCTGGTACCACTTAATTGGCTTGGACACGTGTACAGTTTAGATAACTGCATGATTATTCTCCTCTACAATTTTTATTTTTTTTATTATAAAATTATACATAATATGTAAATACAATATTATAGCAAATCAGATTAGGTCATGCAAAACCTTATAAGGCACTAACCCAACTCAAATTTAATAGGTTGAAATATATATTTTTGGATTATCCCTATCTTCACCGTCCTAAAACAAAACAAGTTTTAAGGCTTTGATTTTAAGTCTAAAAATGTAGGGGCTGCGGGGGGGCTAGGACCTGATAGTGCACAGGTCAGCCTGATTCTACCCATTATTATATTTAATATATTTATGTACCGTACATAATTAAATGTATGATTTTATAATAAAAATAACTAAACATCTATCCAATACAAAGGGGTGGATTTAATCTAGTTACCAATCTTGTGGATAATTTTTAAAGTTATTATCTATCTTCTTCTATTACTTCTCAAGAATACCTTCCTAATTTTATTATTTTTCCTCTTCTATCCCTCTTTATTCAAGAATATACCTCCAATTTTATTGTGTTTCGGCTACTTCTCTTTGTCCGATAGTATCCCTCCAAAAAGTTATTGCCTTTCCTCTCCAATTCCCTAAACCCCAAAGAAGGTTCCACGGGCAAGCTCTAATAATATAAAATAACAAGTTTATCCTCATTTTGATGAAAAAACACTAACTAAAGTCTCCAACCAGCTTCAAAAGGTGAAAGAGTTTAATACATTTGTAAATCAACCTCCATTAGGCCCAAAGATTATAGGGCTTGTCTTAAGGTAAAATCTGCCTTTTATAGGGCTGAGCCAAATCAATCCTGAATGATCCATCCAACCCACTTATGTCAGGGAATTTCTACTTCTTAGCTATTTTGAATCAGTAGAGATTACTTTGAGGGTAACCAACCTCACCTCACCTAATTCCCACAAAAACGATGATATATAAAATTTAAAGAAAACTTCAAAATAATAACAATAAGAGAGCTGCTATTGGCACCCCAACTTTTACTTATTGCAACCAAATTAAAAATAAAGAAAGTAAGTGAATGGTTGAGAATACGTAAAAGCTGGGGTACCAATAGAAGCTCTCACATTTTTATTTTATTTTTATTTTTTTGCTAGATTTCTATTTTTTGGTGTTTAGGATTTTATATGAGCCGCCTTATCATAATCCTAAACAACTACTAAAATTGTTTGAACATATTGAGATTGTAATTTGAGCCAAACCTTTTTAATGTTTGAAGAGTGTTTTTAATTTTTAATTGGGGTGTGATAAATAATTTAAGAAATTGAGGTGTAATAAGTAAAAGTTGGTGTGCCAATAGCAGCTCTAAAAATAAATTATTTAAAAAAAATGTCGTTTGCTAACGGTTACATATAAAAACTAATAACAACTGTCATAAGTGAGGGGCATTCAGATTGTTAGACTGTTAAGTTGCATTATTTTTTACATCCAGAATCTTGTTTGATGGCACTGTTTCTGAAAATTAATATATGATTGTAGTGATTTTGATTATGTGAGGATCACCATTACAATATGAGCCAAATTTAAAATCGGATTCTAGATTATGAACCAAAATGCCCCCAAAGTAATTTGGTATTAAGGATAAATGTTTGATTGAAGATGTGACCCAATTGTGAATGTAAGGACCGATCAAAACAATAAAAATAATAAAAAGATGCGACCAATTTATAATGAAATAGAAGGATAACTCCAACCAAAACAACACAATACTATGGAATATATCATTGTTAATCAGTGAAAATAAACTATGAATGTCACTGAAAATTTTCATATCCACTACTTCAAATAACAAAAGATAGTAAACGGTTTATTCTAACGTGTAAGCTGTCAAGAGTGAGATAAGATATAGGCTGGTGAGCAGTAACTTGGAAGCGTGTGAAGTAGTAGTTTAGTGTATTACTACTTCTAGTAGACATAGCATGTTACGTATCTGTCTTCCCCAGGACCGAGGGCCACCTTTCAGCTTTGTTGGTGGAGGGTGGAAGGGAGAGGGGGAGGAGTATGGAGAGGCTTTAAATCCCTTCAATTTGCCTGACAGACAACCGGAATGTCAATAAAGTAGGTACACTCAAGGGCCTGTTGCTCTTGGCTGGCAAAGAAAGCTATTTTCTAGCTCCACCCCCTCGAGGGGAGCAAGCTCACACCTGAGCTACTGAGCTCTTGGTCCACTATTCCTTTCGGATGGAATAAAGTAGTGACCGACTTAAAAGAAAAAAAAAAATCCGATCCTTTTAGCTCAAAACGTGTTTCTTACCTGAAATGAGAAGATCACACAATGAGTTTCTTTCCTCTTCACACTCCATTCTCCCCTTAAGGAGCCAACGTCACAGTAAAGTATGGCATGCCCCAATTGCTCCACACTCGGACTTTCAGCGGAGGATACCCACTTTTGGGATTGAGACGACAGTAGGCCTTCATCGAACCACCAATTGCTTACTGTCAGTGATCGCCTTCTCGTACCGAGAACTCTTATGTTTCAAAAAGTGTTTAGTTCGAGAATGCATCTCATTATTTCCCTAAAAACCGTCTCCACTTAGAATTTGTATACTGGACAAGAGACGGCCCGGCCAACCACCTCCCAAACATGAAGCAATTAGAGGTTTGGGGAGTTCCTGTAAAATATGTTTGTATGATTGCTAAGGTGTAACCATGGTGTTAATCTCCAAATATTCAATAGTGTAATGATTTCTAACTCAACTGACAGACTAACTTAAAAACTCACTGACGCGGCATGTGCAAGAACAGTAGATTTTTCCCTTGGGATACACAACTGCACATCCCCATAAAACATGTGGAGTTGTCTCTCAAGAGAAATTCTACGGCTCTTGCACATGCCACATAAGTGAGTTTTTGAGTTATTCTGTCAGATTTGAATTAGAAAATCAGCACTCTATTCAATAACCTACCCAACCGATTATTTCCTACTATACCTATTTAGCACTAAAAGTGGTATTCATACATTTGATAGAATTTACAGGAGTTAAATATTGGGAGATAATCAACAAAATATGCTCATAGAACAAGTGAAAAGTAAGACTAGGAAAGATGGTCATAACACAGCGGGTTGCACCAGGAATACTATTTTCTAGTTTTCATCCTCAATAATTTCCGCTTCCTTGCGAATATTCTTTGATCCAATGCTTAGCGACATTTCAAGACCAGCTTCACATGAAGCTAAAACTGAAGAGACAATCCTCCTTTGTAGATCTTTAAAGTCCGTCGCTAGCTTCACATCCCAACTAAGATTTTCCCTGTACCGATGAATAGTCTTACTTGAGGCATTATCCTATTATTCAACTAGAAATAACATAATAAATGTTGAAGATACCACACCTCAACGAGGTGGTTAAGTCTCCGTAAAATCCCACCTTCATGTTTAAGCCAATCAAAATTAAAAAAAATAAATAAATAAATGAATCAAGATTTGCTTACCTAGGAAAATTTTCTGAGTCACCAAGTCCCTCCATCATGGGATTGAAAATGGAGCAGAGAGTTTCTAGCAAAGCCCTCTCATTCTCGGTGTTTGTCTGTAGATGCATAAAATTAGTACAAAGGTAGGAAGAGAGACTGAGAATATCAGATGTAAAGTTTAAAAAAAAAAAAGAAGCGCAAAATGCATTTGGTGACGAACTATTGGAGAGTTACAAAGGCTACCATAGAGAACTCAGCATCATTTAGAGCTGCACGGAGACAATGTAATAATGGGGATGGCAAGCCATAATAAAAGATCTCATGATTGCTTGAGAGCCATGTTCCTCGCACCATGTGCATAGTCCAATCAAATTCAGAATCAACAGCCTGGGGAGCATCAATATCTGCAAAGGGTAAAAGTAAGATTTGCATACAGGACAAGTTTTTACAAGAAATTAAGAAGTTGACTTCCGTCAAGGGGAGTGAAAGTAATCTTGCATCTTGCCAGGGGGTGAGGGGGGGGGGGGGGGGGGGGGGGGATTACTAATTACCCAAAAAAATTGGATGAATACAATCCAAAAATTATTTTAGAGATCATGCATGCTTGTATTACTCCCTTAAAAATAAAGAGCATAATGTAAGAAGACAAAGAATAAGATATGCAAACTATTTGATTCAGTAGATAGGAGCATTTTTAATGAAACCAAATTACATGGAAATCTTATGGGGATGTTTGAAAAATCAACTAGACTAACAGATGAAAAGTTAAACTATGTATGTCAGCACCTAACTTGAATTATTAGATATCATATAAACAGTTTTTAAGGACTCCCAAGTATTTTTATTTATAAGTTAAGATACTTAACAAAAAAATTCTTAAATGAAAATTCATTTTACCTGCCAATAAGACACATTTTGATGATATCATATGGTGCATTTTCATGCATGTTTAGAAGTATTGTGCTATGTGGAAGAGTGTCTAAGTGCCAACAATGTTAGCACAACAAAATTTTGCAAAGTAGAAGTGCCAAGGTAACACCGATTGTGACTTTTGTTATTTAAATATTTTTTTTTTCATTTTTTTCTAATCCTCTTTTGATTTAATAAACTTTTTCTAGTTATTTATCAGAAACAAAATTGAATGAGATCCATGAATTATTACCAAATCTCTGGAAAAGAGCCAGAAACATTATAATAGAGAGATTATATTGCCACACCAACTTTTGCTAATGCCACCCCAATTCATATGTAAATCACCAAAGAATTAGCACACATCTTGGGGTGATGTTAGCAAAAGTTAGTGTGGCAATAGAAGCTCTCTTATAATAGCACTAACTGATAACTGAAGAGCATAAAGCTTAATCAATGCTCACAACCAATCACACAACCAAAAGCACCAAACAAATCACAAGGCTTAGCATATCAAAACATCAATGAATGCATGGAAAGATGCAGAAACAACAAGAAAGTACCGAGTGGAATGACATCATAGAGGTTGTCTCCTTTTGGTAAGAAACCATAGAAGGTAATTAGATGAGAGCTAGAAAAGTTCCCATAGCTAAGATAGCATTGTTGTCCTTCTTGGCACGGTCTTGATAGAGAGAATTTTAAGGAATTTGTTGCTGAATCTATTCTACCATAGTGCAGAATATGCGGGCAAAGCTGCAAAGAGAAGGAAGTCAGAACACATTAGCAAGTACTAACTAGTATACTTGGCTCAAACATATAAATTTGGATAAGAATAAATCCGAGGTACAATTCTGGCTCAATCATAATTATTAGTGCATGTGATGGTGCACCATTTGAAGGGAACCATGGAAGTTTTTACAGAAGCAAATCTTTCTTTTCTCAAACAAAACCCAGAGCTTAAAATTAAGAAACGTCCAACCTAAGTGCCACTCCACTCCACTCCCACTCCATTTATCCTATTCACTTCCTTAAATAGAGAATTTAAACCATGGACCTATGGTATAAAATTCTATTAACTCGGGTTTCCTCTTTAGAAGATAATAATTAAAACATAATAATCATCAGCATAACAATAATAAATAAAACATGAATAGATAGCATACCGAATGATTAAGAAAACCCGCAATAGGAACCAAGCAAGTCCTCAGCTTTCCATCTGTGAAAATAACTTTCATGCTATTAGAATACCAAAGCTCACAGGCCCACAAGAAGCAGTCCCATGTATATAGCTCTGGTTGAAATATATCAGGATGGTTACTGCACAGTGCAGGACATAACACATCATATTGCGTGCGCAAGTGCTGAAATGCAAGAACAAATATATGTCACATATAGAAGTTCATCAGTCTTCCTTGACAGCAATATTCATAGATAAAATTGTGTATGAGATTCATATTGGAAACTTGATCTAATCTAATTCCTTGGGGGATAATCAGGCCAAGCCCAGCTTCATCCTTATTCAAAAATATTTTGGACTAGTATCAAATGGAGAAAAATGAATTTGTTCATATATTTTCTCAAAAATATTTGTACCATTCAAGGATACTAATATCTCTTTGCCTAGCCATTCATCACATTGGGAGCACTTTAGTAAACAATAAAATGGAAAGCTTGGTAACCTCTTTCACTTGGATTATCTCCTCAAACAATAAGGTTCCCTCTAACGCAGTAAGTGCCTCAATTCCAAAGTTCAACCCTGGAAAATGAAAACAAAAGTCAAATTGAGTAAAGGTGAGAAAATAAAAGTCAAATTAGTCAGAGAGAAACTCTTCAGAACCATCAATTATTTAACAAAGAAACAGGAAAAGATGTGGGAATGCATTTTCAATGAATAGCAAAGAACAATTTTCACCCAATTCAAAATGTAGAGAAACAGATGTTAAGGAAAAAAATCAACTACTTTGTGACATCTGAACTGGTAATGAAGACCATTTATCAAGTACAACGTCTAGAAATGTATATTGGTCATTTGGCATTCTTTACCAAGTTGTCATGATTAATAAAAAATTATATCATAGATAAAATATAAACCTTACATGAAAAACAGGATTTCACTGTCGTATAATCTCTATAATAAAACACTACGGGTGGACCTCACTCAGCTACATTTTTGTGGAGCATAAACTTCTCACTCCAGCTACAGTGGAGTGGGGTCCACACTACCCCACATTTTATTATCTTTCCCTTCAACTTTATTGTCTTTCCTCTCCTCCCCCCTCCCCCTTTTTAATAATTAACCCTTTAACCCCAAAGAGGATGACCGTGCCATAGGCACGGGCAAACTCTAATAAGTATAATAATACCAAAGGTTGTGTACACATAAGAAGACAAGGTAGACCACCCAGCAGAAAAAGATACACAAATTCCATGATCCACAATTTCATAAATGAATTCTTTTTCCAGTCAAATTGTAAATAACTGATTGCGATGATTCGATCAGGCTAATTTATGGGTAAGAAATATATATATTTTTTATTAATATAAAAAAGGGGACAAGAACAAGTTATCAAAATAGCATGGAATACAACTCCTTCTAGGCAGCCTCTAAGTTACAAATATAATCCCACCTTACAACAAAGTCCTCAAAGGAGTCACCCTTGAATTTCTTTGAAGAGTTCACCCAGAAAAACAAGAAGCTCAAAATGGATAAGAAATATCCTACAATGGAACATTCTAGATCAGTGATCATGCATGACGTGGACATGGTAAAGATCCCTTAATATAATAATAGTGTAACATCCTATTGTTCCTTAAACTGAAAAGCTTAAATGCATCAATCATAATGCCACCAGACATGAAAATGCATGCAACGATTGAAAGGATCCCACTCTAATAGCATAAAGGTAGGAAGGTGTCACCGTTATAACCAAGGTTTTAAATCTCAGGCAAGACAAGGTTGACTAGCCTAAGTCAACTCTGTCTTGCAAAAAACTGGATCAACCTGACAGCCCTGACTCAGATGACTTGGGCCTGGATCTTCCAGATGTACTGAGTCAACTTGAACTTTGGCCTGGGACAATCCAGTTCCCAAGACCATGGTCATAATGGTGTTATGCTATAACATTAGCATGTTACATAACGTTACCAAAATAAAAGAAGAAAAAAACTTGTTTCAAGGAAAAAAGGAAATGAAGTGAAATGATATTTAATTTTAATGTTTAAGTAGGTTTTAATTTACAACATTGCTATTCAAAAATCTTTAAAATAAAAGCCATATTGAATAATATTATACTAAAATACAGTTAAAAAGTCATTATAATGGTCATTACAAATTGTAAAACAGACATTACATTATAGTCTGTTATATGACAACATAACAGGAGGGGTGCATTACCTTTAAATGGGTATAAAACGTTTATTAATAATTCAAATGAGAAGAAATACATACTCATTACCCATGCACGATAAGGGCTTATTCTAATTAGTATATAACTACTGATAAATCAAGAATCCATATGTAATACTTTCCTACAAACAAGAAAGCAAAGGGCCATAGGTTCAAGTCCAGCTTACCCATCTTTTTAAAATTAAACAAAAAGGGTGGGGGGGGGGGGCGCTAACTAGTTACTAAAAGTTGGCAAATGTTCATAAAGGAGCACCTTATTTGAAAACAGCATACCCGTATTAAATGCTTCTGGCAATGTATCAAAGTAGATCTTGAATTTGGAATCAGGGTTGTACCTCTCCTTCATGCTCCACAATAACAACATCGTCTCAGTGGAGATACCATCTATCTCGTTCAGTGCATGAAACTGCAAAAAGGGAAATAAGTATTTATATTCTGCGTTAACATTTTGAGTTTGGGACATGCAATGTTCAAGGGATGGGCCACTGACTATATTTCATCAGAAGACAAAACCCATAACGAGTGTCAAACAAATGTGAAGAATGCCAACTACATAAAGTTTCCTCTAAATGACAAAATTAGCCTGATTGCCAATGTGGTCGTTCTACCTCCATGTAAGAAAAAAGAATAAAAAGTGTGATAACGTAAGATAAAATCCCATAGTTTCCCTAGAAGCCAGTTGATGGGTTAGAAAACATGAAAAAACACTATATTCCACTCACATAGAAGGTCAAGAAGTTAAAGAGATTCCTCTTATCATGAGATTATCCAAAGTTACTTTTCTAAGGGAAGCTAATTAAAAAGAAGAAGACCTTGGAAGGAACTTCTAGGACCCAAAGGGTGATCTCCGGAAAAGAGTTTGGTTGAGGGGGATCAATGGCCTATATACGATCTAACAGAAAAGACGTCATCTTTGCTAGCCTCCCAGACCAGCGTGTCTTCCCCAAGGAGTTGATATTAGTCAGAAAAATGGTTTCATATATTTTCTTTCTTATCTTAGCTTACATTTACCTGGCGATACTGGCATTCAGCATAATTGGATCATGTAGAAATACATTTGAATATAAAAAGTAATATATGCAAAGAAAGTTGTTGAATTTATTTGATTCATAAATAATCTAGTATTATGCAGAGAAAATTATTGAAAAAAAATATTTAGTTATATTAAGTGTTAATAGTGATTTACTGTAGAAACTTCCAATTATTCCAATTATATTTATTTCTTACTAAAATATAAAAATAGTAATAGTTTATATCTTTACTATTATAATGAGGGAAGGGTAAGTAGAAGCGGTGTGACACCAAAATTTGGATCTCACAAATGCCCCCACCTTTACATGTTAAACTTAATATAATCAGGGTCATTTTGGTCAAAAACCAAAAAAAAAAATACAATCCCACAATCCTATAAATGGTTAGTTTTCAATACCCTTTTATTAATACTTTAAATTACAAATAAGCCCTTATAATACATGTGTGTCTACACATGCCACCTTCTAATTACTATTAATCTAGGGCAATAAAAACTTGGAGCTCCATTATGTGGATTCAAACTTGAAATTTGGAAACGTGGTGGCAACCTTGGTTCCTTCTTCGATAACCCCGGCTTGGACAAGGAAAGAGATAAAAGGGCCTATAGAGATTTTTGTTTAGAAATCAATAATAGAGTCCAAACTCAACGAACGAACTGATTACCTTCATGCATGAGGATAATTGATTACCAAGAAGAAATCAAAATTATCACAACCCCCCATTTTCTCTTTTCTATTGCAATTTCTCAATTATTATATGATCTCAATTTATGTTACTGTATCGAGACCTGGTAACATAAACCAGGTGTTAGAGCGGCTGTATAGCCCGCCAATACCCCTAAGACGGGACTACAAAAACAGAGAAATTGAATCTCACTAGCCTTTTTTCCGCTCACTCTGCCTCTTCTTCCCTCAATCAATGAGTGATTCGTAGTGCTGAAGAACCAATCCGGAGCCGTTTGCCCAGTATCCCAGTGCACCACACCCAGGGATTATGCAGAGGCGTACATGTAAATAGTTACCACATTATTCATAGTTAGTAAAGCCATATCAAGGCTCATAATTGATATCGTCACTATCATCAATGTCGTCAGCATCAATATCATTAATAAGATAACATTTAGGCTTATCATCCATGAATGGTATTTCCATTTATTCTACATTAATAATCAATTATTTATATCAACATATTATTTACTTAAAAAATCTCATTCATGTGAGGATTACACCTTATGCCTCAAGGCCTACATCTTGAGACGCCGGCCAGCCAACTGGTTCACCTCACACCTTAGCTTCTGAAAACATGCTTAGGTGTCAATGTCATAATGCCCTGGCTGTCTAAACACATCTTCTTATAGTTTGTGATAAAATTTCTTCTCCTTAATTAATATTCAGATGAGGGTCATTCATCCTTCCTCCCAATCTCATCTTTATTCAGACCATAGTACTTCAACTACAGTTTAAGTTAGTTAAACTGACTGCTAGAATTCCTTTTTATAAGAATAAGAGATACATTAAACAAGAAAAGAGAGAAAACAAAACAGAATAGAAACGTACCATATCAGAATCATAAACAAGCTCCTCACAGATGATTATAGATTCAGGGATTTCCAACACAACATCCCCAGTTTCTAAATCTTGTGCTGCCACACCTCCTCTTCCCGCTCCTTCCACATCTATATAATTAATGTATCATGGAAATGAAAAGATCAGAAAGTAACATTTTTCTATTCTGTTATTTTTACTTTTTATTTTCTTCTTGAAAGTAAATCAACTGCTTTAAGAAAAGCCAAGATATAGCAAGAAAATTTCATATGCAAGTGGAGACTTACAGGCAATCCGCAACTTTGTTCTCAAACCATGGGATTCTCCCCACTGTAATAAAAGCTCTTCATCATGACAAGGACACTCCTCAAATCGTTTTTCATCGCTATTCCTGTCCCCAAAGGCTCTAATCATCTCAATAGTTTCATCCCGTAACACTTGCAGAATTTCCATATTATCATGTGTAGCACTCTCAATAGAGTTATCAATGAGTGACAGAACAGAATTGAGAGATCCCAACTCATTCCTCGGACTGAAGAAATCCACCAGAGGAAACACATCAACTCCACCAAAGTAAAGTTCTGTCTACAACAATAATGAGCCTGCCTTCAATTCATCAATAAGATTTCCCAACTGAATACGAACTTTAACGTCTAGACTTACACAAAGTTATAAAGTAGCATTGTAGCTTACCTCGTCCAAGTGTATGATTCTGGCAGCTTCAACCATTACTTTCAAGGCAAGGTGTGGAGATTCATAGGATGACAAGTACACTTGTACAATGGGACCAAAGCCCCTTGCATGTAATAACTTCTGTGAAACGAGAGAAAACATGAAAGCTGACGAACAAATTTAAGAAAATAAGTACTTGCTAAATAAATTAAGCAATTAATTTCACTTAACAAGGCAATAAAAGATCAATAAAGAAGAAATTATGTAAGTAACCATGATAATCATCACTAATTGTGCCTTATTCCAACTATTTGGGGTCTACAAAACAAATCTTGTCCCAAACATAATCCTCTAATTAGAGTTACAACTTCAGTAGGTAGGATCGTGTTGAGGTCAACCTATTTCTCAAATGGCTAAACCCAACCTCGGTGGAACAGAAGTTTGGGCCTAGGCTGCTCAACACAAGTATAATCGAGCAATAAATAAGATGTGTCATGTTAAGTGGATTGGTTTTGAAAGAAATGTGGAATTCAGTATTGTTAGCACTAAAGAACAATATTCAACTCTGGAAAAAGAGCTCAAGCTCTATTAGATTTGAAGAGAAAGAGAGATGAGAAAATAAATAGATGAGGTAAGAAAAGAGAAAAAGGAGAAGGAAATCAGAAAAAACGATAAGAAAGGGAAGAGAAGGCAGAAGATAAGAGAAAAGAAAATTAAAAAAACATACCCGATGGGGGAAGAAGAAAAGTGCATGGAAAGAAAGAAAACAGAGGTCCTGATTTGTTGTTGACAGAATACATGGGATCTACATTTTTAGTTTTGGTTCGACGGTCAATGGTGATAGATGATCAATCCATGGCGACAACAGGAGTAAAGAAGAGAAGGGGAAGATAGAAAATTGTCGGAAACCCTATGACATCCTTTCTATGTTTGACAAGAAAAATACCTTTATCATTCCTTCCTTTTTAACTTAAAGTAATATATTTGATAGCCAAAGTATCAACAAAAAAATAAAAAGTTATGTATTTGCCTAAATTAGGTGAGCTCAAATTTAGTCGGTTTGCAAAAGGCCTCAGCTCAAGCGCAAATCGACTGAGTCAGGCTTAGAAATTTCAGCTCAAGTCAAAGTTAATGTAGCAAGAGTCGAACCCAAGACCTAACCTATAAGTAGGGTTTAATCCACTGGGCTACGATGGGGTATGTGCAGGGGTGTTGCACCCCTACTTCCAATATTAAACATCACCCCTCCTTTATTCGGAACTTTTATAATAAAGTTCTTAGTTTTCATCTTCTCTTACTCTTAGCTTTTATTTTTCCCTGATTATCATAAAAATTCAATTACATACTCTTTCCTTTTCAGTTTTCCATAGTTAGTTTTCTAAAAAGTGTCCCGGTTATCTGGCTAATTTCAGTCATTCATTCTTCAAGTGGCCGCATAATCTGAGAAGCTCATCAAATAATGTTTTAAGTTCCATTATTGTCACCAAAACACATTTCACTTTATGCTACACATCTCTTATTAGGCCGATTTCAACCTTTCATAAAGACTTAAGAAGTGCAACTGTATACACATAAACTTGACACTCCTATTGCTATAGGAACTACAAGTAGAACAAAAGATATGATCCAAGCATATTGATATGTAAGTTCCATAAGAAGATCAATTTTTCTTAATTCTTAATTATTGTTTCCGATTCACCAATTCTTTTTCTCCTCTCTTTCAGAAGGAGCAATAAAATAATTTTAATCAAAAAAGAAAATAGAAAAAAAAAAAAAAGGATTCTCCAACATTAGCAAGTGCACCCACCTTCTTTTTCTCATACAAAGGGTCTTGTTCAGAGAGTGTAAGACACAAACAAAAATCACAGGTGCTCTCCATGTTCGCCAAAGGTAAATTTAACTGCCATAAAACAAATTTCATCAGTATTGCAGGTTCTCGCATGCCTTGTTTTAAAATTAAAAAGAATAATAATAGTAATAATTGAAAGATCAATATAACCTTTCAAATAAAATTGCAATGCCAGTGACCTTACAGATTCAAAAGGAGATATTTTTATAATTTCATAACATTCTTTCATTTCAGATACTAGTTGTTCGTAGAATTTCTTGACATGTGCTTATGGGGTTAGAAACTAGAAATGAAATTATACCAAAGAAATAATAAGGTAAAATCTCAAAAAGCAGATGGTTTTGATGAACATGATTAATATTGCATTTGCAAAATTAACTATTTTGAAAGTTCAATTACTAGATTTTGGCAAGCCATCTGTCTATATACCATTTAGAATGCTTATCCTTGGAAACTACACATATTCCATTTATGCAAAAGATGGTATATAATTAAACCCTTACCATGTACTCCGTCTATCACGAGCAGAGTTATTCCCTCACCCAAACACCAATGAACTCCTAAGTTTTGAGAGTTTATCTGTTTCACCATGCTTTTTTATTTTTTTATTTTTTTTATTTTTATTCTTTTTAAAGGGATTACAGTATAACAAATGAATGGGTTTTCCAACTAATTTCTTGACCCAGTTGAGATTCTATTCTATTTTATCTTCTAATTAACTGGGTGAATCATTAATCAACAAATAAAGAAGAAGAAACAAACACACTAATTAAACAAAAAATATAGATTCTTTTATTTTCTTTTCCTCACAAGAGCTGAACACAATTTTCCAAATTCTTGAAATAGGAATCTAAAGTAGCTATAATAAATAAATAAAAATCGAAAGTACCCAGCAGTCATTTCCCACTGAAATTCTTAACCGGACGAGATTTTGAGTAATTTTCACAATTAAGATTACAGTTCATTAAACAAAAATGTTCTAAACTATATATATTTGGCGCAAAGATGGGAACCAAACAGAACCTAAGATCAGAACCAAAATAAAAATATTTTTGGCGCAAAAAATGGGAACTAAAAAATGTTCTAAACGAATCGATAGAGTCGGACAGATGAGCTGTTTCGTTGAATGCTGGATAAATGAGATTAGGGTGTTTACCTTGGAATCGTTGCGGGGACCCTCCATTAGAACTTTAATGGAACCAAATGCGAGAAATATGGAAGAATTAGAAATAAGGGTAACAGCAAGTAACTCTCTTCAGTCTTCAGAGAAACACACAGCTTCCCAAATGTTTCAACTTAAAATTCTCTGCAGGGTTTAAAGAAAGAGGGAAAAATTAATTAATGATCCCTACGATAGGGATTTGTTTCTAAATACCTCCTAATTTTGGGTGGTAGTTTAATAAGCAAATTGTAATTTACTTTTTTTTGATGCACTTACTTTCCACACACATCAAATTACTTTCGACAGCCACATGTACTTTACAAATACTCTCATCTATTACTTTTCACACCCATCGAACAAAAAACTCCTTCTCCTCCTCTCTTCTCTCTCTTTTCATATTAATCTTCTTTTGAGTTTTGTGAGAAATTGATCAATGGAGATTAGGTTTTAAGGTTTTTATCTTTTAAAATTTTTTTTTTCCTTTTGCATTTAATCATCAAAGAATATGGAAAATTCAACATTAAAATCTCCAAAAACTAAGATTTCGAATCTAAGAACTCGAAGTTTTTTTGTTATAGTTATATTCGATAGGTCTAAACTTATTTTAGAAAATTCAATAGGCACCTATCAAACATAACTTTCTACCAATCATTACAAAATTGTTTCGATGGGAACCTATCAAATTTGCTAGAACAAGTTTGGTCTAAAGCTACCGAACAAAACTGTTAAAAAAAAAAAAAAAAATTCAAATTCTTCGATTCGAAATTGTTATTTTTGAAGATTTTAAGGTGGTTTTTCCACCTTCTTTGATGATTAAAAAAGAAAAAAGATTTTTGAAAGAAAAAAAAATCATAAAACCTAATCTCCATTAATTCAACCTCTCATAAAGTCAAAAGAAGATTAATTTGAAAAAGATTGACGGAAGAGAGAAAGAGAGGGAGGAGCTAGATGGTAAAGAAGAAAAAGAGAATGGATAGAGAATATAGCTTGAGTTTTTCGATCGATAGATGGAGAAGATGGTGGGTGTGAACACGAGATTCTCATTTCCGAATATCTCTCCCACTTGGGGTGTTGGAGTTGCCACCATTATTTTTGCAAAAAGGTGTGAATGGTCACCCATGATGTTTTTTTTTTTTTTAAATTATTTTTTGGCATCTAGTAACTCTCGTACGGATAAAGTCTATTGGTCCACCTTAGATCTAAATAAGGGGTCCATATTAGGGAGTAAGGAAGGTGTTAGGCACTCCTTCCCTCCACCATTGGTAGTAATCTCGGATTCTCAATTTGAAAATTAAAAAAAAGTCAAAAAAATTTGATTTGTGCCCTCAAGTGTGAGGGACTTTGATATTGGTTTATACCGTTGAGGGCCTCCTTATTGAAAAATAGGCCCTTCTATGACTCAAACCTTTTGTGGTGTATGCATAAATGTAGAGAAAGGGGAGAAGTTGGAGGGGAGAGAAGGGGGAAGGAGAGTGTTTCCCTTTTATCCAAAGTCCACATTGATCTTCTTAACCTTCTTTGACCTTCAAAAGATGTGCTTCCTTAACTTGATCTTAGTTTTCTTTAGAGTGAGTAGTGAGTTGAGAGTAAAGAGAATTAAGAGGGAAAGCTTAAGTATTTATTCTTTTAGTGGGTATTTTTGCATTTTTTCATTAGGGGTTTTTGTGTTGAGAATGAGGGAATTTTATAAGAGTTTGGAGGTTATTTTTAGGGGTAGAATTGGGTGAAATAATGAAAATGAGTAGAATGGTTTGAGATTTGTAGGGGTGCAACTTGGTTCGGGTTGGTTCGATTTAGAACAAAATCATAATCGAACCGACCAAGTTCGGTTCCATTATATATGAACTTGTAAACACCCCATTTTTGCATTCGCCTGATTAATCAACTCGTCAACCCGATTGCAACAGTTCTCAATGATGGATGGTTATTCCAATGCTCTGTTTGTTACCAGATATGTTTCAGAAATTCGGATAAGGTATCTCAAACTAACAAAGTTATAGAAATTACACTACGCTAGGAAAATATAACTCCAAAAGTCTAGAAATCATCATTTTTCAGACAAAAAAAAATATTCAAGATAAAAATCATTGGAAAAATGACTAAATACCAAAATTCCCCTAAGCTCAAAACATCCCTAAAGCCTACATTACGCTTAAGAAAATTCTTTCAAACACATAAAACAACAAATCGAAACTAAATAAATCATTTCGTCAATTTTCACAAAATTTGAAAAAATTATGAAAATGCCTCTCATAAAGTTCATGACCATTTCACACAAAAAATTTCATAAATGACAAAAACTAATATTTTCATTGAATTCCTTATGAAAAATCGATTCCAAAACATCCTGGAACATTGAAAAACGACTTAAAACACAAAAGTCCTCTTTGAAGGCAAAACGGTAATTTTACAATTTTAATAATTAAAAATTTTGAAATTAATAATTAAAATATTAATTAATGTAAAGTGAAATCCTAATTAAAATTAAAGTCAATCAAGTAAGACTTAAGTCAAAATCCTAAATTAAAGTCAATAAGTAAGACTTCAATTAAACTCTAAAACTATCTAATAGAATTCTAATTAAACTCTAAAAAAGAATTCTAATTAAACTATAAAATTATCTAATGTAATTCTAATTAAACACTAAAACTATCTAATAAAATAATTCTAATTAAACTCTAACTCTATCTAAAATAATTATAATTAAACACTAACTCTATCAAAACAAGCACTTAAAAAAATCTATAAATAAGGGTCTATACAACCTATTTTCGTATGAAAAAATAAATCCTAAAAAAAGTAGGTCAAAAAGCTTCCCTAACCTCCCATAAACCCTAATTTTGAAATCCTAACTCCTTACCTAACATCCATACCCCAACTTTAGCTCAAAAAACACCTAAAAACCTTTCAAAAACACCTAGAAATCGATAACAAATTAGAATTATTCAGATCTAAGAAGGAGGTACTTCGTCTTGGAGATCTGAAGCGAATCCAATGACAGAACAAATCGAGGAGTACTGTACGAGGAACTATTCTATCATATCTGAGGGAACAAAACCGTTGCGTTCGTAAAGATAAATATTTTTTTATTTTTTTAGTGGTTAGGTCTTTTAACAATGTAGTTTTATTTGGGAAATGTAGAGATCAGTGCTTGCCGGACGGGGTTGGTGCCTAACATGTTCCAACCCCGTAACGTGATCCTCGGACTCAGTATTGTTTTAAGTAGATTAGTTATTTTTATCCGTTTCGAGTTGATGTTCGTTCCTAGACCATAATAATTAGGTGGCGACTACCAAACCTCAAAAATCAAAAGCGGATCCGTGCATCCCGCGGATCGAGGGCACTTTCAGTGGCGACTCCACTGGGGACTATTAAGGATCAAACTTGAAAAGTCCCAAATATGGGAACATTGCCAATGACCTAGTTTTTTTTTCAATTAATTTGTTAGTTAGTTTCTTTTTATTGTTTGATTATCGGTTTTTTACTTATTATTCTTGTTGGTCCAATCATTAATCATTCGGTTCTACTTAGAGTATGTGATCCAACATATTATTTTCTATGATTTAATCAAGGGTCATTCGGAATGACCCTAAATAATGTGAGATTTCAAAGGGATGGTTTTATTGCAGATGGGATGACAATGGTCGGACAATGAATTATTTATTTTTTTTCTTTTTTTATTTATTTCTTAAGAAACATGTGTAGATTTTTTTTTTTAAGAAAAATTTCTTTTTTAGGTGGGTGCGATCTATTTTTCAGCAACATTTTATTTATTTATTTATTTTAAAAATAAAAAGAAATTTTTTTTTCTTAAGTAAGTGTTTGATTTGTTGGTAGGTATGTATTTTAGTCGTGTTGTTCATGGACAGCCCTCAAATAAAGGTTTTTAACATTGTTAACAGCAACGACGTGTTGGCGGGATTGGTGTGCCACGAAATAAGATTTTTTTTATTTTACACCACCTTAATAGCAATACATGATGATGTGTTTGGTGTGCCAAAAATAAAACCATTCCTTTAAAATTTACACACCATCTTCTTCATTGATTTTATACACCCAATTCCATTGATCTTTCAACAGAGACCGATTCTGTCTCTTTGTCCTTTCGATACAAAATCAGCCCAATCGGTATAGAGCCATCAATCGAATCAATTTTTTTTATGTAAATTCACAGATCCAATTTTTTTATGTATTTCATGTGTTACGTTCGCTTACATCCAAGGGTTGTGAATTGTAGAAGAATGTGGTCATTTTAATTGGAAAGGGCCCAAGGAAAAGATCAAGTGAGCCATTGCTGTACTTGATTTTTATTTTCTAATGACAGAATTGGGAATTTGGAAGCTTTGAATAATCAAAAAATGGGTAATAAAAAGGTGGACAGTTGGCTTGTCATCGATTTGAACCCCAATTTTTTAGAGACTTACTGGCAGCCCTCTCTGTTGGGATGTTGAGAATGTTTTTTATTTTATTATTTATTTGTTAATTTATTTTGAATTACTATTGTCACGCCAATTTTTACATGGAGCACATCACAACATTGGTTAATTCTTTCTTTGATCGCAAATGTATAAGTTGGTATGGCAATAGAATCTTATGTTTATTGGACAGTTTTTTTTAGGTTCCCTTAATAGTAGTTTTTTTTTCTTTTTTCCTTCAAAAAAAAATAAATAAATAAATGAATCATCACTACTTATCTCTACAATTATCAATCTACCCTCAATTCAATGTTCACAGAAATCTCAAATTATTTTGAGTCACTCAAAGTGATCCCCGATTGGACCATAAGGAAATTTTTTTTGCCTATCTCAATGTTTGATTAATGATTGATATTATTTCCATACTATTCTAATTGATTGATCATCATTGCTTTTTGTTTCACTTCCTTGATTGATTGCTATTAGATATGTCATGATCTTGATTGTTCTACACTTTGATGTGCATGTCTTGATGTGGATCTCGATGCTATGGATTTTATGTGATGTCCATGTTTTGATTAGTATGATCAGGCCCATGGGCCCATTTGTTTGAAAAGGCCCCGGGTACACCCCACCCTATATTACACACACCACAATCATGTTTACTGTTTTGCACGCTTGCATGTCCCA
The DNA here is from genome assembly GCF_017979445.1 of Akebia trifoliata. Lineage (NCBI taxonomy): Eukaryota > Viridiplantae > Streptophyta > Magnoliopsida > Ranunculales > Lardizabalaceae > Akebia > Akebia trifoliata. The sequence goes on along the minus strand of NC_141384.1, from coordinate 19,751,074 downwards.
ATATAGCCAACGTGGCACTAATGGGTGGCCCGGTCTCTTCGGAGATGCGACGTCACTCATGAAAACCACAAGTCCAGTCACGTATCTTAGGGTATATAAAATTAGGACATCAATACCGTTGGATCAAGTGACTCTGAAAAGGTATATCGATGCATTAAAGCTGGGGCGACCTGAGCCTTTGTCCTATTGTAAATCGCACAGTCACATGTCCCGATTGCCAACGTAGTACTAGTATGTGGTCGGTCCCCTCGTGGGATGCTAAACCATCTATGAACGTTACAACCCTAGACTCGTACCTATACAATATATCAAAGGTAATCTAAAGTTCACCAATTGTACTTCTTGGTCAAAACCAGTGTCTAGGCGAAATCCTGCCTCTCTGTACCCTACTATACGAGGGGGATAGACTACATCTATTCTAGACGAGAGGTATTTAAGAGGGCCCTTGCTAAGCATCGTGCGCCACCTCTCAACTGGGGATTAAACTGGCTGCTTTTTGACTTCAGAGATGTGGGTTGGAGTCTTAGATTATCACATATACGGTATATCAAACCAAGTCTCCACGTACCGTCTGATTGAGTACGCTCGAAAGGTATATAGGTACACTTGGGGCTAGGGTGGCTAGATAAATTGCATTGCACGTAGTAAACCTAAAGCCTAAAAACTTCCCTATAGGTCACAACTCGAACTTATCGTGGGTGTTCCCGGGTTGCTTACTTTTTGAAAATGTACCCTGTCAATTGTTGAGATCAAGGAATTACGATTTTGTCCTCAAGGATTAATTTTTTTAACTTGATTCAGAGCTACCATGTCGCTGGGTGCACCAACTCAATAAAGAATCCATTTTAAACTCGGCAATGATTCATAATGACCCAGTCCATCTCGATCCAACGATCATTATGGGCCGAGCTATTTGAATCAAAATGGAATTCAAACTCCTTCCTAATTCGGGTTTCAGTCCATTGTAAAAGAAAAAAATGTTTTTCAGAAGAAAAATGTTTTCCAAAGGAAAAATATTTTCAAAAAAAAAATGTTTCCAGAAAAAATGTTTTCCAAATGAAAAGAAAATGATTTTTACAAAAGATCTATTTTTTGCATGAACATTAGAAAATTGTTGAAATATGTTTTTCTAAAAAAATGACTTACAAAAAATAATTTAAATCAGATTGGTTGAAAGTTGTTATAAAAATATTATTTGTCAATAATTTTCAATAAAATCATTTTTCCTTTTAAAATAATCATTGCATGAATGAATTGTTTAATGGATTGGTGCACAGAATTCAATAAAATCTTAGGGTTCATTTAAAATGTTATCAAAGGGGTAACACTGAAATTGATTAAATTCACCTTCAGTTAGGTTTCAGGGTTATCATTATGCCTAAGCTCAATCGTCCATCGTCTAACTAGGGTCGTAAGTCAGCACCAAGTGAGTTGTTAGAAATGACCCCAAAATCTTTCAAAATTACACAGTTGTTCTCTGAAGATCACAGTACCTCAGTCCTGCCAGTTGTAAGCAATATCTCAGTCTTTAGTCCTAATCAAGCCCATTGTGAGTACTTTGTCTTGAGTCATTTGGGTTAGCTCGAGCCCATTTTTTTTAGTAAGGTTATGTCTTCTTTAGGTTGAGTCTATCCCTTTTATTTCTAGGAGTTGAGTTCGTTTGCCAAGTCCAGAACGGTGTCTGTCACCTAATTTGAATAAAGGAATTTTTTGAATACCTCAAGTGCATTAACGGATTAACTAATAATCTGGCTTTAAGGATAGATTTCTCTCCTGAACAAGAAGATAAGGGTCGGGTTCAACCTTTAATCAGAAAATAAAGGTCATTGACCTCGGAACAAAAAATTCCCAAGAAATTCAAATAGAAACCATCTTATCCCTAGAGGAACACGAGGGGATAATAAATTTACTCAGAAATTTCAAAAGACTGGTTCACGTAGTCCTATGAGGATATGTTAGGTACAAGCTTGGGTGTTGTTTAACACGGAATAAATACTCGTCTATATCGATGGAATCAAAGAAGATGTTACAAAATATATTAGCATTATCCTCACTACAGCTCGAGTTGCAAAGTTCATATTATCAACAGATATGGGGGTACCTTTTGAGTTGATCTCTGATAATGGTCCTTACTCCGTGTTAAGAGTTCAAGATCCGACATCATCTCCCTACAGTTCTCAGATTAATGAAGTGGTTGAAGCAAGTAACCAATAAGAATCTCAAAACAATCATCGTGAAAATGTGACAATCGCACCGGAATTGGTCAGAGAAGCTATCATTCACACTTTGGGTGTATCGTACTTCAATACATTTTTTCATATGGAAGTAATCTTACCAATTGAAATGGAAATCCCGTATCTCAAGGTCTTGATGGAAAGTCAATTGTTAAAAGCAGACTAGGTCCGTCATGAGTACGACGAACTAAACTTAATTGAAGAAAAACAACTTAGAGTTCTGTACCACATGCAAACTTATCAAAAAGAAAATTCAATGTTTGACAAGGAAGTCAAAGTTTGTCACCTACAAGTCAGGGATTTAACCATCAGACTTCACAAAAAATTGAGCACCCCTCATCTACCATAGGAGGAAGCCTGAACCTAAATGGAGAGATTCATTCATCAGTAAGGGAAACACTGCATTGGAAAGCCATCAAACTTCAAAATTGAACACCCTTCCTCGACTATAGGAAGAAGTCTGAACCCAATTGGAGAAATTAATTCATTAAGGAAATATTTTCTGGAAAAGTCGTCAGACTTCAGGATCATGATGGAATCGAACTACTAGAACCAACCAACCTTAACCAGATCAAACGGTACTAAATTTAAGGAAGCCATTTTCAGCCGAATCAATTTCCTGTTACCCAGTTTAATATCTCATTTCTCAGCCCTTTGCAGCCTTTTTTGAAAAAAAAAAAACAAGCCGTTTTCTTTCTCAGCCTGATCACCCAACCTAGGGGAGGGAAAATCCGAACTACGTTTTGGTCTGATCCCAAAATTCTGGGGTACGTAGGCAACCTGAGAAGTTACTTCAGGCCCGACCACATCAAAATGAAAAAATAGATTCCCCTAAAAAATTCAAAAAAAGAAATATTGTCAAAGTGGGGAAGAAAATTAAAAAAAAAAGAAATTTTTTAAAAGAAATGTCACACAAGGGGCATTTGGGTTTTTTAGCCTCAAAATTCCTTTCTTTTTATCCCCAGTACTAAGCCTACCTATAAAAGTCCTCCTAAATACCGTATGAAAAAGTCAAGGAAGGTAGCAAAGCATGACCAGACAGTAACTCTAGAAGTTCAGAAGAAAAAGAAAAAGAATAAAGAATAAAGCCTGCTAGGTTGAAAACTTGAAAGGGCAGCTTAGACAAAAATTAAGGCAAACTCGCAAGGCTGAAAATTCGAAAGGACGGCTTTGGCAACAATCAGAGCAAGAGAAGAATTTAAGCTCGCTAGATTGAAAACTTAAAAAGGTGATCTAAGCAAAAGCTAGAGCATGCTCGCTAGATTGAAAACCTGAAAGGACAATCTAGGCAAAAGTTAGAACAACAAAGAAAAATAGAAGAAAATATCCATCGAGTTGAAAAGCTAAGAGCGGTCCGAGATGAAACATCAGAAGTTCGAATAATCAAGTTCAATACTTAGCTTAAACCAGGCACAGACTCAAAAGCCACAAATATCTTGTCTGCGATTGATCTGAAAATTTTTGCTTTCCCAAATGAACTGAGGAGGATAAGGGTGAATTCTATGATGAGTCTCAAAAGGAAATATTTTGTTCTCTTGAGCCTGACTCAAAATCTTCAATAAAATTAATCAAAATTAAAAGTTGGTTATGTATTGCGCTTTTGGTAATCAAATATTTCAAACCTTCATACAAGGGGCATTTTCTTTCTTCTTTAATATGTAGCTTTTTCCCCTTATACCAGGGGCATTTTTTTTTTAATTTTTACATAATGTGTTCAATTATCTCCACTGCCATGTTTCTTGTCAAACTATGGGCATTTTATTTTTAAGGTAGAACAATGTTAATCCTAAAAGATAAAATGAATCTCAAACTTAAGGTTACCATCTTGACAATAATTTTTCAAAAACCCCTAAGGTTCAAAGGAAGTTAAAATTTAGATTTTCAATTCATAAATTTTTTTGGAAAAAACCTTGATGTTCAAACAAAAACGTTTTTGATTTCATATTTTGATTTTTGCCCAGAGAATAACTCATTTACCTAGAGCAGGAGATAGGGCATTCTTTCGTTCCCAGATTCATTAATCCTTTTCCAAATTTATTCATTCCTAGATTCGATCATTCTCTTCCAGATTCATTAACTTCCAGATTTATTTTTAATCATTCGTTCCCCGATTCAATCGTTATTCTCCAGATTCATTTTCAATATCATCTAGATTCATTTTAATCATTCTTCTCCAGATTCATTCATTCTTTCCCAAGATTCATTCATTCCTCAGCCAGTTTTACTCAGTCAGATGCCGCTAAGGGTTATCTTGGATTTTGCTCAGATGCTGCCAAGGGTTAACTTGGATTTACTCAGTTGCCACCAAGGATTAACTTGGATTTTGCTCAGTTGCCGCCAAGGGTTAACTTGGATTTTACTTAGTTGCCACCAAGGGTTATCTTGGATTTTTCTCAGATGCCGCCAAGGGTTATCTTGAATTTTGCTCAGTTGCCGCCAAGGGTTCTTGGATTTTGCTCAGATGCTGCCAAGGGTTAGCTTGAATTTTGCTCAGTTGTCGCTAAGGGTTATCTTGGATTTTACTTAGATGCCGTCAAGGGTTAACTTAGATTTTGCTCAGTTGCCGCCAAGGGTTAACTTGGATTTTACTCAGTTGCCACCAAGAGTTATCTTGGATTTTGCTCAGTTGCCACCAATGGTTATCTTGGATTTTGCTCAGATGCCGCCAAGGGTTAACTTGGATTTTATTCAGTTGTCGCTAAGGGTTTTCTAGGAATTATGCTCAGATGCCGCCGAGGGTTTTCTCGAAATTATGCTCAGTTGCCGCCGAGGGTTTTCTCGAAATTATGCTTAGATGCCGTCCAGGGTTTTCTCGAAATTATGCTCATTTGCTGTCGTCGATGGTTTTCTCAAAATTATGCTCAGTTGTTGTCGAGGGTTTTCTCGAAATTATGCTCAGATGTCGCCGAGGGTTTTCTCAGAATTATGCTCAGTTGCCGTCAAGGGTTAACTTGGATTTTACTTAGATGCCATCGAGGGCTTTCTCAGAATTATGCTCAGATGCCGTTGAGGGCTTTCTTGGAACTATGCTCAGATGCCGCCGAGGGTTTTCTCGAAATTATACTCAGTTGCCGCCGAGGGTTTCTTGAAATTATGCTCAGATGCCGCCGAGGGTTTTCTAGGAATTATGTTCAGTTGCCGCCGAGGATTTTCTTAGAATTATGCTCAGATGTCACCGAGGGTTTTCTTGAAATTATGCTCAGATGCCGCCAAGGGTTTTTTCGGAATTATGCTCAGATGTCACCGAGAGTTTTCTTAGAATTATGCTCAGTTGCCACCGAGAGTTTTCTCGAAATTATGCTCAGTTGCCATCGAGAATTTTCTCAGAATTATGCTCAGTTTATGCCCAGTTTATGCTCAGATTATGCTCAGTTTATACTCATTTTATGCTCAGATTTTATTCAATTTTCACTTAAACCCTCTGAGATTTATCTTAGATTTTAAGTACACACACTTGCACATTTGTTTCATTAGTCAAGGAGAATTTTTTAAAATTCAAGGATCTGACACTATCAGTGAGAGCTCGTGCTTAAGGACCTGACATATTTTAGTTCGGGGAGAGTTTTACCCTCAAGGATCCGAACGCCCCGACGAATTACTAAATCAGGCTGTAAAATGAACTGTCACTAGCTTTGGCATTCGGATATCGCACTATCTACCAGAATAGATTTGCTATCTAGTTTGCTTCAACCCTCTACCAAAGAGGGGCATCTGTAGACATTCCATTTTTGCATTCGCCTGATTAATCAACTCGTCAACCCGATTACAACGATTTTCAATGATGGATGGTTATTCTAATACATCCCTAGAGCCTACATTACGCTTAAGAAAATCCTTTCAAACACATAAAACAACAAATCGAAATCAAATAAATCATTTCGCCAATTTTCACAAAATTTGATAAAATTATGAAAATGCTCCTCATAAAGTTCATGACCATTTCACACAAAAATTTTCATAAATGACAAAAACCAATATTCCCATTGAATTTCTTACAAAACATCTTGAAACATTGAAAAATGACTTAAAACACAAAAGTCCTCTTTGACGGCAAAACGATAATTTTATAATTTTAATAATTAAAAATTCTAAAATTAATAATTAAAATATTAATTAATGTAAAGTGAAATCCTAATTAAAATTAAAGTCAATCAAGTAAGACTTAAGTCAAAATCCTAAATTAAAGTCAATCAAGTAAGACTTAAGTCAAAACCCTAATAGAATTCTAATTAAATTCTAAAACTGTCTAATATAATTCTAATTAAACTCTAAAAAAGAATTTTAATCAAACTATAAAACTATCTAATGTAATTCTAATTAAATACTAAAACTATCTAATAAAATAATTCTAATTAAACTCTAACTCTATCTAAAATAATTCTAATTAAACATTAACTCTATCAAAACAAGCACTTAAAAAAATCTATAAATAAGGGTCTCTACAACTATTTTCGTATGAAAAAATAAACCCTAAAAAAAGTAAGTCAAAAAATTTTCCTAACCTCCCATAAACCCTAATTTTGAAGTCCTAACTCCTTACCTAACATCCGTACCCCAACTTTAACTCAAAAAAACCTAGAAACCCTTCAAAAAACACCTAGAAATTGATAAAAAATTAGAAAAATTCAGATCTAAGAAGGAGGTACTTCGTCTTGGAGATCTGAAGCGAATCCGGTGACAGAACAAAGTGAGGATTGCTGTACGAGGAACTGTTCTATCAGATCTGAGGGAACAAAACCGTTGTATTCGTAAAGGTAAATATTTTTTTTTTAGTGGTTAGGTCTTTTAGCAATGTAGTTTTATTTGAGAAAAGTAGAGACCGGTGTTTGCCGGGCGGGGTTGGTGCCTAACACCTTCCAACCACGTAACGTGATCCTCAGACTCAGTATTTTTTTAAGTAGATTAGTTATTTTTATCTGTTTCGAGTCGATGTTCGGTTCCTAGACCGTAATAACTAGTTGGCGACTCCCAAATCTCAAAAATCAAAAGTGGATCCGCGCACCCTACAGATCGAGGGCGCTTTCAGAACTATAACCAAACCGAATTGGTCTATAATCGAGCCAACCCAAAACGACCTTAATTCGATTTGGTTCGGTTTGGTTCCATGGGTTGCGAAAAAATGGATTTTCCCATAAAATGCGCAATCTACATTACATTAGAACTCGATTATTTGGGTTTAGATCTAACTACCAAATGACATTTATTACCTTACTACGATACTCGACTACCTATGGGGTCAACTTGATTGGGTCAGATTCAAATCCATTTTATGACACTTTACTAATCAGGTCAGGTCTAGATTAACTAGAAGTTGATCTGTTGATACTACATACAAAGAAAAAACAAAAAAGAAATACTACATGCAGTGATGGAGTCAAGCATATTGCCAAGTCAAGTGAGCCATGCCACCACCATTGTACAGAAGCTTTACAAATTATTTTTTCCCAAATCTTTTCCAAAACTTTTTTTTCATTTAATTAAAAATTTTTATATTTTGAAAATTTCAAAATGGTAGAAAATTCTTTTTTAATTTTACAGTAGAAACCTAAATTAATCAAACATTGAAAGAGAGAGAGTTGCACCTCAACCTTGCAAGAGACGAGAAAGAGAGAGAGAGAGATGACCCGCCAACCGCCGGAGTTGAGAAGCAGCCCACAGCTACAACTCAGCCGTCCAAGTTGTAAGAGAGAAAGAAAGAGACAAACCACCGGCCATCGGAGTTGAGAAGCAACTTGCAGGTCTCAACCGCACCTCAACTGCAAGAATGAAGAGACGAGAGAGTAGAGGGAAATTTGCAAGAGAGTAAAGAGACGTCTTACTCTTAGGGTTTTTTTTATTTTGAATTTTTATATATTTTATTTTAAAATTTCATCTTGGTTCAATTCTCAATTTGGTTCGATTATTTACAAAGTCTAAACCGAGAACCAAACCGAACCCATCGGTTATTCCTTTTTTTAATCTGAAATCGAACCGTTACTTAGTTTAAATTGAATCAAATCAGTCCAAAATTCACGATTTGGTTCGGTTCTTGGTTTGAATCGGATTAAGTTACACCCTTAGAAATTTGTGAAAGGGGGTTTGTGTGAATTAAGGGTGATGGAAGGGCATTTGTGGAAGGGGGTTTAAGTAAGTCATTTGTAACCCAAATGGATTGGATCCTTCAACCCATTTGGGTTGAATGTTAGATGAGGTGAAGAGGAGTAGTGTTTGATTTGTGAAGATGGGTTTGTAGGGAATGATGAGGGTAGGTTAGAGAAAGGTATAGGTTTGAGATGTGGGTAGATGATTTTTTAAAGAAAATGTGATGGGAGTATGTTGGTTTAATAAGGGAGGTGAGTTGTAGTGGTGACATGTGTCCCACGTTGATGATCTTGGGTGATTGGTTATGATCTTTAGGCTTGGGTAGGATGATTGGGCTTGAGTATATTGTTTGGGCGGTGGGGTGGGTTGAATAAGTGTAGAGGAGTGGTGAGGAATCTTTAGCCCATGGGCCATGTGAGAAGGGCCTTAAGCCATTTATTGAAAAAGAAAGGAATTTTTGAAGGTTTTGGCTTAGAGGGCCCATTTTAATTTTTATGGATTTTGGGGCATTTTGCATCGAAGGCCCTGTCAAATTTGGGTGTCTACAGTGGGTGTAAGAAGAAGGGTAAAAATATAGCTTCCTATTTGTTTTTTTATTTTTTAACTTAATGGGGGGGCGCAAGTAGCACAACTCTATTTTAAGTCATAATGTTGAAACCCAATATATCTAATAATTAATTTCATATATGAGTTAAATTGTAATATATTCAACCACACATGAGATGCTAACAAAAAATTAAAATATGTACCTAAGCAAGAAAAACAAGTCATAAATATCTATATCATATAATTGAAATTATATACAAGTTCAGATCCAATAAAAATTGTAAATAATAAAAAAAAAAAAATTGGCGAACACAAGTAATTTGATGTGAATGTGGTGATTTTTTTTTTTTGCCTAACGAATCAAAATCAAAATCCTCCTACCAATCACATAATGCTAGAAAAATGACTCTATTAAAGTGATGTGGGTCCCTATATGCAATGTACAGATGGCAATCTCTTATTGGCCACGGATAGACCCACAACAATGAAAAGAAGTTATCACAACGTAACAACGTTTTTTTTATAGAAACTATGGGATTGAGAGTTTTGCATTTGTGTGATTTGTCTAGAGGTTTTTTTCACATTCATGAAATCAATATTGAGCCCAGGTTGTGTGTGATTTTCATGTCATTGATCTCATATGATGTTATCATTATCTTCAAAACCTTTCACTTTTGTGGTTTTAGGGTTGAAGTCTCTTGCACATAAAGTAAGCCCACCTTCAAGAATCAACCAACTTCCTTATCAAGAAACTCACCCTTTAAAGTAGGGTTCATCAACTACATAAGAAAAACATGGATCGTATAAGGGGAAAAGAAAGGAAATAGTGAATGACTACAACTGTTACTCACAAAACACAAAAATTTGGTGTCATAACCAAATCATATCACTCAACCTTTGTGATTGTGAGTTAATTAACTATTTATATAACAAACTAACATTCCTCTATAAAAAGTTTAGATTCATAAATTATGAGCCATCTCAATAAATTGGCAATCATTATCTTTAAGATGACATTGGTATGTAAAGTGAATCTTAAACCTTAATGGAATATGACACCAAGTTACATGTAATACCCCGAGTTTTTAACTCGTATCTCGAGAAAATAAAATAGTGAAATTTTGAGAAAATTCTGAAAAATGGACTTAGGGTAAAACTCTCGGATTTGATTTTATTTATTTTTAATGAAAACTGACTCTACCATCAGATTCAAAATGGTTGAAAAACATATTTTAGCCTGTAAACACGCTCGAATTGGAGTTTGGATGGAAAAGTTATAAAATCCTCGAATTTCATGTTAGGTGAGATATAAAAATATGAATTTTTGTTAGAGTGAGAATTAATAAAATCCAATTACACCATTAGATCTACAATGAAAAATTATTAAGAATAGACTATTCATTCACCAATTTTTGTGTCCAAAAAGTCAAGTTACCACCAAAAGTAGAAACAAATGAAAATACCAAAAATGCCCCTCCAACTCTTTATAAAAGAATAAACATATTCTTTCATTTCATTTTCTCTTCTATTCAATGACTTAAACCCCGGTCAATTGAACACTCAAGAGATTTTACTCTCTTCACCTCAAGTTCCGTTGTGAACGAGAGATCGTTGAGCCTCGACGAAGAAGAAGTTGTCGGTGTCAGCAAGTACTACATTTCTATCACATTCAATCTTCATTTCTCTTTTGTTTCTCGTCAAAAATCAGCAAGTCGGTTTTGATACCACCTACTCGGAGTTTCATCTAATTAGAGGAAGAGTCGTTCTTTGTCCTAAAAAGAGGGAAAACACCTCCATCCACAACCAACCCAATCGTTTAACACCCAAGTCCGTCCAACTTCGAGTTTCTCATTATCGATCCTTGACTTTCGTGCTAGCTTATCACCTTTGACAACCATGATCTTTGGTAGGGGACTCTCAATTCTTATTAGTAGCGTAGATTTAGATTACATTTAGGACTTTTATCGAAATTGTGATCTTCTTTCAAAATATAGATTTATTTTCATTTGTTTCAAATTCATGCCAAGACCGACATAATTGATGTGTTTTAATCATATTTTACAAAGTTATATGGGGGTGGGATTATTTATCGAAGAAACCCAAAAAATTTGGTCGAAAAACCAAATTTTTGAGTAACTTGCGAGTTGTTAATGACGCCACCGTCAAAAACAAATTTTGCTCAAACTTGAATTTTGGTTCTGGTTTTATTCTCCTAACAACTTATATGTATTTTTCCACCATTTATTTCATTAAAACATTTAAGTAAATATCTCCATTTACTTTAAGTTCTTTAATGAAATTATGGTTTTACCACCCCATTTCGAAATGATGGGAATGGTTTCAAAATCCAAATCCTAAAAGATCAAAATCCAATTTTTGGTTTCAAAACAAAACATAAATTTTGACATTTTCGTCAAAATTTTAAAATCAAATATCTTTTGTATTACTTTGAATTAAACTATAAAAATTAGATGATGTCTGTAGACACCCCATTTTTGCACTCGCCTAATTAATCAACTCGTTAACCGGATTACAATGGTTCCCAATGATGGATGTTTATTCCAATGCTTTATTTGTTACTAGATATGTTTCAGAAATCCGGATGAGGTATCTTTAACTGACAAAACTATAGAAACCACGCTATGCTAGGAAAATATGACCCCTGAAACATAGAAATTATCATTTTGCAGACAAAAAGAAACTTCACGATAACAATCACTAAAAAATAAGCAAATTACCAAAATAACCCTAACCTTAAAACATCCCTAGAGCCCACATTACCCTTAAGAAAACCCTTTTCAAACACATAAAACAACAAATCAAAACCAATTAAATCATTTTGCCAATTTTCACAGAATTTGATAAAACTACGAAAATGCCCCTCATAAAGTTCACGACCATTTCGTACAAATTTTTTTATAAATGACACAAACCAATATTCTCATTGAATTCCTTACAAAAAATCGATTCCAAAACAACCTGAAACATTGAAAAATGACTTAAAATGCAAAAAATCCTCTCCGAGGGTAAAACGATAATTTTATAATTTTAATAATTAAAAATTCTCAAATTAATAAATAAAACATTAAATAATGTAAAGTGAAATATTAATAAAATTAATTTAAAATTTTTGAACCAAAAAATCGATCAATTAGACTCTCAGACAAAATTGTTGATGGTTGCCAAGATATTTATTCAAGGACCCATCCATCTAGGGCCCAAAGAATTAAAGATATAATAAAGGGGGTTCTCCAAAAAATTAAATTCAATCAAGTAAGACTAAAGTCAATCTTAAATGCACTCAAGTAAGACTAAAGTCAAGATATTAAAAGTCAACCAAGTAAGACTAAAGTCAAAATCTTAAAGTCAATCAAATGAGACTAAAAGTCAAAACCCTAAAAGAGTTCTAATTAAATAATAATTCTAAGCAATCCTAATTAAATAATAACTCTATTTAATAGAATTCTAACTAAATAATAACTCTATTTAATAGAATCCTAATTAAATAATAACTATTTCTAAAAGAATTATAATTAAACAATAATTCTCTCTAAAAGAATTATAATTAAACCTTAACTCTATCTAAAAGGTACTTAAAATTTATAAATAAGAGCCTCTACAACCTATTTTCGTATCAAATAATAAATCCTAAGAGAATGAGGTCAAAAAGCTTCCCTAGCCTCCCATAAACCCTAATTTTGAAGTCCCAACTCTTTACCTAACACCCATACTTCGATTTTAGCTCGAAAAACACTTAGAAACGTTTCAAACATCTAGAAATCCATAAATAAATTCAAAGAATCCACATCTAAGAAAGAGATACCTCGCCTCGAAGATCAGAAATCAGATCCAGTGACAGAACGAAGCGAGGAGCACCGTACAAGGAGCGGTTCTATCAGATCTGAGGGAACAAGACTGTTGTTTTCGGAAAGATATAAATTTATTTTATTTTTTTATTACTTAGATCTTTTAGCAATGTAATTTATTTGGGAATTAGTAGAGATCGGCGTTTGCCGGACGGGGTTGGTGCCTAACACCTTCCAACTCCGTAACGTGATCCCTGGACTTAGTTTCTTATTTTTCGTAGATTAGTTTTTTTTTACCTTTTAAAGTTAATATTTGGTTCCTAGACCGTAATAACTAGGTGGTGACTCCCAAACCTCAAGAGTCAAAAGCGGATCCACGCACCCCGCGGATCGAGGACGCTTTCAATGGTGACTCCACTGGGGACCATTGAGGATCAGACTTGAAAAACCCAAGTATGGGATGCATTGCCAGTAGGACCTTTTTTTTTATTTCATTTTTAGTTATTTGTTTATTTTTTTATTTTTTTATTTTATTTTTTTATCATTCTTTTTTGCTTAATTATGGATCATTTGTTTGGATTCCGAATACTTTATTTTGGCACATTTTCATGGTTCAATCTATGATCATTTGGAACGACCCTAAATAATGTTGATTGTCAAGAGGATAATAGTGTGGAAAAAATGGTTGTTGAACCATTCTCATTACTTGGTTTATTTTATATTTTTTTTTGTCGTATTATTGTTTCTTGGCATTATTTGGATTGATTTTGGGTATGTCATTTTGGAATATCACTTTTTATGATTCAATCTAGAGTCATTTTAGGATGACCTTAAATAATGAAAGATTCAAATTGACATAAATTGATGATGGAATGATGGTGGTTGAGATGTGAGTTATGGATTTTTAAAAAAAATAATCTTGGATGAATTTTTTATTGCGTTACTAGGCATATGCAGCGAGTTGTAAAAATAAATTATTTGTGAGTAATGCGCTAAGAAAAAAAAATGGCTTTTTTAATGTTGTTCGTGATGAGGAGAGAATTCCAAAAAAAAAAAATCAGAAAAAAATCGTAAAATAAAATTCTTTTTACACATGGTGTGCCATTAGCAGAAAATAGTTTTTGTTATTTTTATCTCCTTCTCCAATGTTTAAAAAACGGAAAAACAGCAAACAGAGACAGAGAGACGTATCTCTCTCTCTCTTTCACTTCTCAAGATCAACTCCTTCAATTTCTCAAAACATATCTAAAATTCCCATTCACTTCTCAACATCTCCTTACTTTCCTCACAAAGAAACTCCGTCACCATCCCAAATTCACTCGATTTAATCTGCACATTTCGATGGACTTCCGAGATTGTTTCATTCCGCCATAATCATTTCACCTATGAATGGATTATTAGAACCCTAGCAATCACTGATCGATTCTCCAATCTTCATTCGGTCCTCGAAGGTATGATCTCCAATCCCTGTTCTTGTTCAAACGAAATTTTCTTTTGCCCTAGAACTGAGCCCATATTCAGATTTGCCATCAATTCTTGTTGAAGAGTTGATCGATTGGACGAGGTCTTGATCACCTTTGAAAATATGAAAAAATTAATTGGGGGAAAACCTAGTGTAATTTTGTAACAATATCTTGATTAATGGCTTTGTTAGATTCAGAAAACATGAGAGAACTTTAAAATTTTATGGTAGGATGGCTAAGGATAGGGGACCTTTCGGCTGCTCTATTGTTCATAAAAAAGAGGATGGGATGAGTAACAACGATCCTTCGTGGAAACAAATTGGGCTTCGATTCGAAAGAAAAGAGTGAAATTGATAGAAATAAAATCAGACCCATTGCTTAAAAAATCTCTACATAGCCAATAATACAGGTGGAGTTTACAATGTTGATTTTGGGAAACTTGAGGCTCTAAAGTTTTTGTCCATTAGAGGGGGGTTCAATGGTGTTGGGATGCTGTGAGCACCATCCTTCAATGTGCTAATGAAGTAAAAAATTTGATCATGAAGATTGAATTTACCGGGGATTTTGACACCCTTTAACCCTTTTCGGAGATCGATTTGGTTGATTTCTTCAATAATCATCCGAAGCCCCAACGCTTTGAAATCCATGGAACTATGTTTGCTGCTTTGTGCCAGAAGAACAATTTTTTGTTTTTGTTTGAGAACTCTTATCACCACACCAATTTTTACTAACTCTACGTCAATTGGTTGCAATCCTTTTAATGATTTACATAATAATCGATGTGGCAATAACGACTTCCTTGTTGTTTACCATAAATTTTTTTTTTGTGTGTGGTTTCAAGCAAATATGACTAACTCATTAATCTAGTAGGATTTATATTTTGGTAAGGGTCTTCGAGCTCGTATTGAACATGATTTATGAAACAAGTTCTTTTTCCTTTCAATATAGTTATCTATCACCAATTTTTTTTTCATTGTTTAATATGATTTCATAGTCACCTATTTTAAACCTTGGATCTAAGTATTAATTTTTTTTTAAAATTGAATTTTATTCTTAGGTCCAAACTTTTTTTTATCAAATCTAAAAAAGCTATGAAATTGGATTATCAATGAGGTGACCACGTTAGTGAAATGACCTTAGTAAAATTTGAAACCCTACGATAAATTTTCTTTAAAAAAAAAAAAAAAATTCATAACTCCCTATCTCCAACAATTATCATTCCATACTTAGTTCAATATTCTTTGGAATCTTGATTTGTTTTGAGTCGCCCAAAGCGATCCTTGATTGGACCGTAAAAAAAATATATAATAAAAAAATCTTTGTACTTGTTTCAATGTTGGATCAAATTGATTATTCTTTTGTTATATTCATTGATTGTCCATTTTAATGTGTTTGATATTAATGTTGATGTGATGGGCTTTGAATTGTTTTGATCAATATATATATCAGATGTCCATGTTTTAATAGCTTGAGTTGGCCCACGGGCCCATTTATCCGAAAAACGCCCTGGGCACACCCCACCCTGTTTTGCACACACCACATGCACGTTTACTGTTTTGCACGCTTGCATATCCCAATATAGCCAACGTGGTACTAGTGCGTGGTCCGGTCTCTTCGGAGATGCGACGTCATTCATGAAAACCACAACTCCAGTCACGTACCTTAGGGTATATCAAACTGGGGCATCAGTACCATCTGATCAGGTGACTCTGAAAGGTATATCGATGCACCCAGGCTGGAGCGACCTGAGCCTTTGACCTATTGTGAGCCACACAGTCACATGTCCCGATTGCCAACGTAGTACTAGTACGTGGTCGATCCCCTCGTGGGATGCCAAACCATTTATGAAAGCTACAACTTTTGACCCGTACTCATAAGTATATCAAAGATGATCCAAGTACATCAATTGCACTTCTTAGTCAAAACCAGTGCCTAAACGAGATCCTGCTCCGCTGTACCCTACTGTATGAGGGGGATAGACTACGTCTATTCTAGACAAGAGGTATTTAAGTGGGTCCTTGCTCAACATCGTGCGCCACCTCTCAACTGGGGATCAAACTGGCTGTTTTTGACTTCAGAGAAGTGAGTCGGAGTTTTAGATTATCACCTATACGGTATATCAAACTAAGTCACTACTTACCGTCTGATTAAGTATGCTCGAAAGGTATATAGGTGTACCTGGGTAAGGGTGGTCAAATAAAAATGCATTGCACGTAGTAAGCTTAGAGTTTAGAAACCTTTCCTGTAGGTCACCATTCGAATTTATCGTGGGTGTTCCCAGGTTGTTCATTAAATGAGACTTTGTGATTGATGAATGTCTATGAATGTATGTGAATGATGAGATCAAAATGTATGTGAATGTACGGTTTTGTCCTCAATGGTCAAATCTTTTTGTTTAAACCCGATTTGAATCTACTGTATTACTGGGTGCACTGACCCAATAAAGAATCCATTCAAAATGTAGCAATAATTCATAATGACCCAATCCATCTTGATCCAACGATCATGATGGGTCGGGCCATTTAAATCAAAAAAGAAATCAAAGTTTTTTCTAAATTTGAGTATCAACTCATTTAAAAAAAAAATATTTTTCCAAAAGAAAAGAAAAGGATTTTTACAAAAGATTTATTTTTTTGCATGGAATTTGGAAAATTACTGAAATATGCTTTTTTAAAGGAAAAAATAATTTAAATCAGATATTTGATAATTCAGTAAGATTATTTTTCCTTTTGAAATGATCATTGCATAAATGAATTATTTAATGGCTTGGTGCACAAAATTCAATAAAATCTTAGGGTTCATTTAAAATGTTATTAATGGGATAACACTAAAATTGATCAGATTCACATTTGATGGGGTCTCAAGGTTATCATTGCACCTAAGCTCAATCGTTCACCGTTTTGTTAGGGTTACTAGTACGATCAGTTAGAACGATTGTCAACGCCAAATCAATCATCAGAAATCCTTTATAATATCTCAACATTTTCCAGTTGTTCTTTAAAGATCACAGTGCCTCCGTCATGCCAGTTGTAAGCAATGTCTCAGTCATCAGTCTTAATCAAGCCTGTTGTGGGTAGTCTTAAGTTTTCATGAGTCATTTGGATTAGCTCGAGTCCCTTTTTTTCAGCAAGGTCATGTCTTCTTTTCGAGTTGACTCTTTTTTCTGTTGAGTCGAGTTAGTTTGTCGAGTCATAGAGGTATCTGTCGCCCCTTCTGAATTTGATTGGATAAAGAAAATTTTTGAATACCTCGAGCGCATTAACAAATTAACTAATAATCTGGTTTCAAGGATATATTTTTCTCCTGAACAAGAAGATAAGGGTCGGACTCAACAACTTTCAATTAGAAAGCAAAGGTCATTGACCTCGAAGCAGAAAATAATTCCTAGAGAAATTCAGATAAAAACTATCATATCCCTAGAGGAATACGACGGGGATAATGAATTTACCCAGAAATTTCAAAAGACTTGTTCGTGTGGTCTGATGAGGATATGTTAGGTGCAAGCTTGGGTGTTGTCTGACACGGAATAGATACTGGCTTGAGAAAATGAGATAAGAAAGATGTTACAAAATGTATCAGTGCTACACTTCTCAAAATGGTAGGGCTCCCAGAATAGATTACATTCACAGACTAATGAAATGGTTGAAGCGAAATTGATCTCTGATAACGGGTCATACTTAAAAGTCGAGATTATTACTCTATGTTCAAAGTTCAAGATTTGGCATCATCTCCCTATCGTCCTCAGATTAATAGAGCGGTTGAAGCCAGCAACTAATAAGAGTCTCAAAATAACTATTGTGAAAATGTGTCAATTGCACCATGATTAGTCAGAGAAGCTACTATTCACACTATGGGGGTACAGAAACAGTCTTACCAATTGAAAAGGAAGTCCCATATATCAAGGTCTTGATGGAAAATCAATTGTTAGAAATAGATTAGGTTCGTCATTGGGTATAAAAAGTTAAAATTGATTTAAAAAAAACAACTTAGAATTTTGTACCACGTGCAAACTTATCAGAGAAGAGTCACCCGCACGAAAGTCAAAGTTCACTACTTACAAGTCAAGGATTGAACCATCAGACTTCAAAGAAAATTGACTATCCCTCCTCGACCATAGGAGGAAGTCTAAACTTAATTGGATAGATTCATCCATTAACAAGGAAACACTACTTTGGAAAATCATCAGATTTCAAAGAGAATCGAGTACTTATTTTTTACCTTATAGGGAAGTTCAAACCTAATTGGAGAGATTCATTCATTAAGAAAATACTGCCTTAAAAAATCGTCAGATTTCAAAATCATGATTGAACTACTAGAGTCAACCAACCGTGACCAAATCAAACGATACTGCATTTAAGGAAGCTATATTTGGCTGAATTAATTTTCCTGTTACCTAGTTCAATATCTCCTTTCTCAGTCTTTTGCAGCCTTTTCAAAAAAAATAATGCCTTTTTCTTTCTCAGCCCGATCACCTAACTTAGGGAAGAGAAGATTCGAACTACGTTTTGGTCTGATCCCAAAATTCTGGGGTACGTAGGCAACCTGAGAAGTTACTTCAGGCCCGACCACATCAAAATAAAAAAATATATTTTCCCACACAAAAAAATCCAAAAAAACAATTCTAAAGAAAAAAAAATCTTTAAAATGGGGAAGAAAATTCAAAGCAAAATAAAAGAAATGCCACACAAGGGGCATTCAGGTTTTTGAACCTCAAAATCCCTTTCTTTTTATATCCAGTCCTAAGCTTACCCATAAAAGTCCTCCTAAGTACTATGCAAAAAGTCAAGGAAGATAGTAAAGCATGATCAGACAGCAACTCCAGAAGTTCAGACAGGAAGAAAAGAAAAAAAAGAAAAAAAAAGGGCCTGTTAGGTTGAAAATCCCAAAAGGGCGACTTAGGCAAAAATTAGGGTAAGCTCGCAAGGTTGAAAATCCGAAAGGACAACTTTGGCAACAATCAAAGAAAAAAAAAGAAAGTTCGCTAGATTGAAAATCTGAAAAGGCGATCTAGGCAAAAGTTAGAGCAAGCTCGCTAGATTGAAAATCTGAAAAGGCGATCTAGGCAAAAGTTAGAGCAACAAAGCAAAACAGAAGAAAAGTTAAGAGCGGTCCGAGTTGAAATATCAGAAGTCCAAATAATCAAGTTCAATACTTAGTTTAAACCAGACATAGACTCAGAAGCCACAAGTATCTCGTCTTTGATTGATCTAATTAGTTTCATGTTCCTAAGCGAACCGATGGGGAGAAAGAACAAATTCTAGATTAAATCACAATCTGAAAATTTTTCTTCCAAGGATGATGCTTGGGAATCCATTAGAATAAAGGATCCTGATACCAAATGGAGGAGGATTTGGAAGTCTCTAGCTCGAACTAAAATAAAGCTATTACCATGGAAAGTCTTCCATCTGGCATATCCAGTCAATCTGAATTGTAAGAGAAGGGGGGGTCCCAACTTAGTATCTAGATGATTGTGTTGCGAAGGAAACGAAGAATCAATCGTGCATTTGTTTATCCATAATGGCTTGGCTCATTCTGTGGTGTATTTGGTTTATACCATAAATGCAATAATTTTTGAAAACCAAAGGTACACTGTTCAAGAGGTTGATTGAAAGATGCATTAGATTGATGTGAAATAGAAGTTGGTGGAAGTGCAATGTTTCAACAAGTCTTCATCATTTCTGTTGAAACTGGTAAGTTGCGGCTTGTAGATTTAAAAATGAAGCAGGTCACACCTATAATCTTTAATAGTAGTCTCACGGCTGAAGCATCCCACATACAGGACGAGCTAGAGCAGGCGATATCCTTGAAGATACAAATTGCGAAATGATAGCAATAGAGGTTGGTTATTTAACGAAGCCACTAACAATTATGCAGAATGAAAGCTCTCTCAAAAGTTTTAAGCTACAAGATGTGAACTTACTTACTGAAATGGACTCGTTATTGATCATCAAAGGCCTTAATGGATCCAAAATCCCTTGGAGATTGGGGTCTTGGTCCCAAAGAATACAAGATGCCATGTAATGCCATGAGTTTTTTATTCGTATCTTGAGGAAAAAAATAAATAATAGAATTTTGAAAAAATTCTAAAAATGGGATTTAGGGTAAAATTTTAAAAAAAATTTGATCATTTTTTATGAAATCTGACTTCACCATTGGATTCAAAATGGTCGAAAAATATATTTTAGCCTATAAGTACACTCAAATGCAAGTTCAAATGAAAAAGTTACTAAAGCCTCGATTTTCAAGTCAGACCAGACTAAAAAATGATTTTTTACTAGAGCAAGAATTTTTAAAATCCGATCATACCATTGGGTCCACAACGAGAAGTTATAGAAAATTGAGTATTTACTCATCATTTTCGGAGTCCAGAAAGTTGAATTATCGTTAAAAAAAATGGAAACAACATTGATTTTTGGGTCGGACTATGATGAAAAAGTAAATTTTTGATTGAGTGAGAATTTGTAGAATTTGATCGAACCATTAGATCTGTAATGAAAAATTATAGAAAAATAAGTATTCACTCATCACTTTCAAAGTTCGAACGGTCGAGTTATCGTTAAACGAAAAAACTTCGCAAATATCGATTTCGTCCCTTCAGCTTATATAAAAAAAAATTAAATGAAAGTTACTATTTATTTTCTCTTAAATTAGTCCAAAATCAGCTGAATGTGGTTTAAAGGAAAACGTTGGTTTTTTACTAACTTAGATTGTAAATTTATCATGAACGGACTTCCATCAACACTCGGTAAAGAAGAAAAAAACGTCCGCAGCGTCGAACTCTACAAATCCCATCCATTACTTTTTATTTTTCTCTTCTCTTTCTTCGTATTTCAACAAAAATCATCCGTATGAAATACAGGGGTTTTGACTCTTCAACTTCAGATTTCATCTGTAGATATGTGATTTTCGAATTTCAAATACCACTTCTACGAAGGTTTCGAGTCGCTACCATTCATTTTGTAAGAAGGTGTGAATGGTCACCCGATGTACAGTTTTGAAAAATTATTATTTTTGCCATTTAACGACTCTCGATAGATAAGGTACCAATCTAACCTTGAGATCGGGGTGAGCGACTCGATTGGAGAAAATTGAAGGTGTTAGGCACCCTTTTCTCCCCACCAAGTGGTGGTAACCTCAACACAACTCGATGATTTTTAGAAAAAAATGCAAAATAAAAAAATAAAGTACCACGTGTCGATAATTTGTACTCTAAGTAGGGATTTATTTTTTGCTCGATTATAGGATCATCCCATTAAAGGGAATGATCTTTATAAACCCTTAGTCTTGACAATTATATGTATTTTTTTGAAAAAGTATTGGCTATGATTGTGGGTTCATTCTCATGAGTTGAGAAGGACCTGAACACCGGGTGCCTCAAAACGATTTAAGAGGTTTAAAAAGTGATTTTATTTTGAAAATGGTTACAACCCCTTATACTTTCAATTGAATTGAAGTCTGATCTACCAGAGATAGAGGAAGGGGATCATCACATCCTATGTCTTTCTAAAAAGAAATTAAAGAGATGAGGGGATAATAGAAGAGGGATATGGAGAAGGTAGAAAGAGGGGTGTATGAATTCCTTTGACCCATCTTTAACCTTCAACTTGTTATTTTTTCTTTCTTCTTCTTCTTCTCTTAAGTCCTTAGTGAATTTCAGAATGTAATTCTTTTTTAGAAGATAATGTGAGAAAATAGTGAAAATAGGAATAGAAAGTTGAGTTGAGTGTCAATTTTTTAGTGTAAGACTTGGTGTCCATTTTGGAAGGGGAGGGGGGTATTTATAGGTATTGGGAAGTTATTTTAGGGATATAATGGGGTGAAGTGTTAGGGGAGTAGAGAATGACATAGGTTTTAAAGGTGGGGGTATGAAATTTAGAGTTGGGATAAAGGTAGTTGTGTAATGAGTATAAATAGGTAGTATTTTGATCCAAATATTTTGGATCTTACCCAATCCATTTGGGTGGAGTATTTGGTGAAGTGAGATAAGTGATGTGAGATGGGGAGAATGAGGGTTGTAAGGGAGTGGTTTGTTGATTGAGTGTTAAGTAGGTTGAAGAGATGAGGTATTTAGAGTAGGAGAATAGGTTGTGTAAGGGATTGGTTGATTTGATTTTGGGAGGGTTAAAGGGATGATGACATGTGTCAAAAGGGATGTGGGTTTGTAAGAAATGATGAGGGTACGTTAAAAAATGGTATGGGTTGAGATGGGGGTAGATGATTTGTTTAGAGAAAGGATGATATGATAGGTTAGGGAAGGGTATGGGTTGAGGTGATTTTTATAGAGAGGTGATGTAGGTAGATGGATTGTTAAAGAAAGGTGATATGGGATAAGTGGTTGGATGAGGGAGGTGAAAAGGGGTGATGACATGTGTCATATTTGGTAATCAAGATAGTGATTGGTTGATATGGATAATGGTTTATGGGTTAGTGTTACGAGTGTAGATGTGGATTGAATATGAATAAGGGTTGGTCGGCTTTAGTATATTGGGCTTGGATTATGAAAGGTTGTAGGTTATTTGGGATTGGGTAGGGTTTGTTTTATGATGATTGAATGTGTTGGTGATTTTTTTAGGGTTTGGGCAATGTGCAATTAGGTTTAGGTTAGGTTAGACAAGGTAAGAGATTAATTTTGGAGAGTTGAGGGTTTTTGGGCCCTAAACAGACTTGGGGTATTTTTTATTCGGGAGTGAAACGGTGAAAGGTAGAGAAAGTGGTAGGTATCTCAAGTCTCATTTTAAATTTATTCATCTTTTTTGAGATTTTGGAAATCATGGGATTGATCAAAATGTCAGGTTTTGACGCATTGGGCCATAGAGGCCCGTTAGTGAATTTTGTTGAAAATTTAGCATTTTTTATTTCGGGAACGGGCCTATTAGATCCTGAGGGGGTCTTAGGGACATCGGTTCGATCAAAATGTCACTTTTCAATGACTTGGGCCTTTGAGGCCCATTGGCAAATTTTGTTTAAAAATTGATATTTTTGGGTCCTTTTGAGTGGAGGCCCGTTCAAATTCACTACAACATTTTTTATCTATAGCGGCAGATTTTTCCGCCGCTACAAGATAATTTTTTCGTCGATAAAAGTTATTGCAGCGATGAGCAACGGAACCAAAGATCCATCGTTGTTTCCTCCGTCGCTAACTATAGCAACGGATAATGTATTCTGCTATCGCAGGTAGTACCTTTAGCGACGGATATTAATATCCGCTGCAATAGATCGAATTTTTAACAAATAGAATATAATACATATAGCAGCGGATATTAAGATCAGTTGCAATAGGTCAATTTTTTAATAAATAGAATATAATACATATAGCGGCGGATATTAAGATCCGCTGCAATAGGTCAATTTTTTTAAAAAAAAATATAACACATATAGCGACGGATATTAATATCCGCTGCAATAGGTCAATTTTTTTAAAAAAAAATATAACACATATAGCGGCGGATATTAATATCCGCTACAATAGGTCAATTTTTTTAAAAAAAATATAACACATATAGCGGCAGATATTAAAATCCGCTGCTATATGCTTTTTTTTTAAAAAAAAATTTATTATATATCCTTCAAAAACAATATATAAAGACGGAATTTGTATCTACTGCTGTAATTTTTTTTTCATATATATATATATATATATATATATACATTTAACCTGTGTCCTCCAACCTGTACAGATTGAAAACTTTAAAATAAATAATATAAGAGAGCTGCTATTGCCATACTAACTTTTATAAATGAAATCATCCACTTGGCTGGTTTTTGGTTTTAAACTAGTACTTGAACACCAACCAATAAGTCAACTTTGGCGAGTTATATAAATCAATTCAGGAATAACATACATTCCCATTGCTAGCAGTAGCTACTAATGCGACATGCTGTTCATCGACGTCAAACTCGTAAAAGTAGTAGGTCCTGAAAACAATCGAATACTGGTTTAAAGTAATTATAAAAGAATGTTTCAAGTCTAGTAATTTTATATAAATAATTGTTGGAATGCTAAAACCAAAAAAAGAAAATGTAACCAGCAAGAGCCCAAGCAAAAGAGAATAAATGAACAAAATCTTTTTGTTTTTGTTTCTATTTCTGTTTCTGCTTCTGCTTCTGATTCTGTTTCTATAGAGGATTAATGACTCTAACAGCACAGTTTTGTGTCCCACAAGACTCCCATACTAAACATGACTCACCTAAGAACAATATGAAACTTGAGCCTCTTGGATGGGACACATCTTATCATACTGATTGGACAATTTAACCATATGATCAGAATTGATGCACCCCAGGAATCTGGTTGCACGAATTACATTTGTTGGGTCCGAAACTAAAATGAAGTAACAATAAGATGGAGAAGCAGAAGTAGACATTCCATTAGAAAGAATGGAGAATAATCGACCCCATGATGGTTGCAAGTTAGATTTTAAAAGTGAAAATATAAGTTACCCCATGATGGCGTATTATGCAAAGTACATATATAAGTGGAAAATACAAAAACGACATACATCAGATTTTCCTCTACCAGGTCAAAATTTGGCCAACTAGATCACCTTGGGATAACCATCGAATGGTGCATCTAAGCCGTGTCAATGGTTACAAATAGTACCTTGCTTAAATATGTTACAAACAATACCTTGCAAAATAAAAATATTTTTCTAGTCTGATCAAAGTAACATAAGTTTGTCTGCGGATCGTTTCATCATAGTCCAGTGTAAGCTAGCAAGATATTACTACAGCTCCTAATTTGACTTAATAATAATTAAATCAAAAAATGGTTCATGCCTGCAATCAGTATGCTTGTAAATTTTTTAGATTATGTTTTTTTATGATAATGTGTTCATGTTTACTCAAGAAATTATAGTGGAAACAAGAGAAAAATTATTACAATTTGAAATCAAGGAAGGCAATCAAATACCTAACAAAATTTATTGCAATTTACAAATTTGTTTTTATGTGTTAGTAATGGTGCGGTAAATCTTTAGCAAGAGAAAATTATCATAGTAAAAAATTATGCCCCAAAGATGGTTAGGTTTATTAATTTCATTATTATTTTGTGGCATAAATTATAAGTCCTATCTATGCCAAAAGGCAATTCCATTTTAAGTGTTAGTTGTGACTTGTGACTTTACATGGTAAGGGCCTGTTCTGAGTGGCTCTACTAATTAAACAAAGGGATGAATTAAATTATAAAAATGCAAAGTCAGTTTATCTTAATTTCACAATATTCTAACAAACAAGCAACAACTATCTATCTATCTATCTATCTATGAAAATGACACTAATATAGTCTGCCCCCATGAACATGCATGCAATATGCTAAATAAACTACTAGAGATCTCAGTTGCTGCAGCCTCAGAATAGATTGCCTTCTGGTCCCAAAATTTTCTCACTTCTAATAAGATGATCCCAGACCATTGGATATATGCTATGCTTCTTCCAATAGGTTGGATACATAGTATAATTTGAAAAAAAAGACTATTAAGTTCTCTTTTGTTGGAAGAAATCCTATATTTTCAAGAACACTCAAAGGTATCTCAAATATGCATGACAATTGATGACTACGAGAATTTTTATCCAAATGGTAAGCACAACAGCAAAAACTTGATGCAACATAAAGCCAAGAGCAAATGTTCAATAAGAAAGAAAAGGAATTGTGACAGTTCAATAAGAATTTTCACAAATTTGAATAAGAAATGATACACAGACACGCATATATGCATAGAGCAAGAGAGATGCAAAACAGGTCACATAATTGCACTAAACATGAAAAACAAGAGGATCCATGTCTGAATATTCTTTTCAACTTACAATCAAACTTATAATGTCTTAAATAAAATATTAGATGCAGTGAGAATGGGGGATATGTGGGCCTTCAACTTCCATTATTATCATATGACATATTAGAGCACATAAAGAGTAAACAATACAGAATAAATGGTACTATGTATCCCAAGTTTTTAGAAACAAAAAAGTAAACATTAGAACATCATTAACTCTCTATCATGTGGTACTATGTATCCCAATGAAATCTGCAAACAATTTACCGAAATATTGGACCAACAAAACAACATTGATACTATGATTTCAGAATTGTAGCTATTAGCTAAATGCCAAAACTTTGGAGTATTAGATGATGATCCAGAACAACATTTAATCTTTTTTACTGTTAATTTTTAAGACGAGGCAACACAACTTATTATATATATATATATAAGTTGCAGACAATTCACACAAGCTTATTATTGTCTAGCATTAGAAGCTTACTTGCTATATTGGAAGCAATGATTTATGATTTTCTCATTTGCCAAAATGGTTGCAATTCTATTCTACTAGGATCTGTTTTGATTGGCATTTTTGTGTGAAGACAAGATATTTTCTCAAAGCTTTTCTTTTATTTCACAGGACAAATATTTTATTCCTGCTATTCCAGTAACTTTATTTTTTAATGCTTTCGACAACACTATAGGGACAATGTGTTCATGACGTAGTTGGAGATTTCTTCCAAGTTTCAGATGAAATTGCTAGTTGTTTCTGTAGGGACATTCTCCTCTAGAATATTACAAACATCACCTAGAACATTAAGTAGCTATGCTTGTCTCTCTGAACAACAACAAACTCGATTTACCAAGGATCTTGGAATCAGTTTGGCATACAACATGGTTGATATTTTGCTAAATATCCAAAACTCATACTGAATTTATTTCCTAGACAGCAATGTCATTTTAGTCCATATCAGAAAAAAAATAATTATCTAATAAAAATGCTATATTTTACATGATGAATGCATGAGGTTTTGGTATGCGGTTGGATACACGGCTGATGTGGCAAGAGTGGCAAGAACGCAGAACCATAACAAAACCGCGTGCATTCAGCAATAAACAAAAAAAAACATATACCCTGATTTCCAACCACAAGATTATTCAAGCTTGCAACATAAATTGATATTTTAGAAAGATCATAAAGTATTGGCTAGAGGTGGAAAAAGAGATTAAAAGAGTATCACTTTCGGTAATTTTCTTATCTAAGTGTCCATACTTGTTGAAATTGATGTAAAAGAGAATTATCAAAGTAAGATACTGAAAGCGCCCTCGATCCACGGGGTACGCGGATCCGCTTTTGACCCTTGAGGTTTGGGAGCCGCCACCTAGTTATTGTGGTCTAGGAACCAAACTGACTCTAACATGGATAAAAAGAACTAATCTACCACAAAAAATCTAAATTCGGGGATCATGTTACGGGGTTGGAAGGTGTTAGGCACCAACCCCGCCCGGCCAAAGCCGGTCTCTACTAACTTCCCAAATATATCACATTGCTAAAAACCTAGATAAAAATAAAAAAATTACATACATTTTCGATAGCAAGGATTTTATTCCCTCAGATCTGACAAAAAGAGCTCCTTGTACTGTACTCCCTTGCTTCGTTCTGTCTCCGGATTTGACTTCGGATCTCCTAGATCAAGGTATCTCCTTGTTTTTTGATCTGAACTCTTCAAGTTTGTTGCGGATTTGGGGGTGTTTTTGGAGGGATTTTAGGTGTTTTCTAGACTAAAATTGAAGGAGGGATGTTAGGTAAGGAGTTGGGGCTCCAAAACTAGGGTTTATGGGGGGCTAGGGGAGCTTCTAGACCTACTTCTCTTAGGGTTTATGATTTTTCCGAAAATAGGGTGTGAGCACCTCTATTTATAGAATTTTTTTAAGGTTGATTTGGATAGAGTTAGTGTTTAATTAGAGATCTTTTAATTAGAGTTGTGTTTTAGTTAAAATTATTTTAGGTAGAATTGTGTTTTAATTAGAATTGTTTTAGGTAGAATTGTGTCTACAGATGCCCCTCTTTGGCAGAGGGTTGAAACAAACTAGATAGCAAATCTATTTTGGTAGATAGTGCGATATCCGAATGTCAAAGCTAGTGACAGTTCATTTTGCAGTCTGATTCAGCAATTCGTCAAGGTGTTCGGATCCTTGAGGGTAAAGCTCTCCCCGAATTAAAAGATTGTCAGGTCCTTGATCGAGAGCTCTCACTGACAGTGTCAGATCCTTGAATTTTAGAGAATTCTCCCTGACTAAAAAGTGCAAGTGTGTGCACTGTATGAAATTGAGTAAAATCTGAGTAAAACAAAACTCGAGAAAATTTGAATGATATTTGAGACAAATCTGAGCAAAAGTCTGGAGAAAGTTAAATGTCCTACTCTACCTACCCTAGGTGAAAGAGTAATAAATTTATATTTTTTTGAGAGTCTTATTCTACCTACTCAGAGTGAATGAGTAATGCACTAAATTTTTTTTGGGAAGTTCTACTCTACCTACCTGGAGTGAAAGAGTAATGAACTATTTTTTTTTTTTTGGAAGTTCTACTCTACCTACTCGGAGTGAAAGAGTAATGAACTAAGCTTTTTAGAAGTCCTACTCTACCTGTCCAGGGTGAAAGAGTAATGAACTAATTTTTTAGGAGTCCTACTCTACCTGCCCAGGGTGAAAGAGTAATGTACTAATTTTTTTTTGGAAAGTTCTACTCTACTCTACCTACTCGGAGTGAAAGAGTAATGAACTAAATTTTTTTTGGGAAGTTCTACTCTACCTACCCGGAGTGAAAGAGTAATGAATAAGCTTTTTAGAAGTCCTACTCTACCTGCCCAGGGTGAAAGAGTAATGAATTAATTTTTTTGGGAAGTTCTACTCTACCTACTCGGAGTGAAAGAGTAATGAACTAATTTTTTAGGAGTCCTACTCTACCTGCCCAGGGTGAAAGAGTAATGAACTAATTTTTTTTTGGAAAGTTCTACTCTACCTACTCGGAGTGAAAGAGTAATGAACCAAGCTTTTTGAGAGTCCTACTCTACCTGCCTAGGGTGAAAGAGTAATGAACTAATTATTTTGGGAAGTTCTACTCTACCTACTCGGAGTGAAAGAGTAATGAACTAATTGTTTTGGGAATCCTACTCTACCTGCCTAGGGTGAAAGAGTAATGAATTAATTATTTTAGGAAGTTCTACTCTACCTACTCGGAGTGAAAGAGTAATGAACTAATTGTTTTGGGAGTCCTACTCTACCTGCCCAGGGTGAAAGAGTAAGAACTAATTTTTTCTGGGAAGTTCTACTCTACCTACTCGGAGTGAAAGAGTAATGAACTAATTTTTTTCTTTTTTAGGAAGTTCTATTCTACCTGTCCAGGGTGCAAGAATAATGAACTAAGCTTCGAAGGAACAAACGGGGGATTAACCTCGCATTTGACTTTTTTTTTTATAATAAAAAGTTGGAGTTTTTGAAGGTCTGGTAAATATTTTAACTCTCTTTGAATCTGAGGAGTTTTCAAAATTGCTATCAAGAGGGTAACCTTTAATGCAAAGTTAACCTTATCCTTTGGGGTTGAAATTGACCAGGCATCAGAACAAAAATGCCCCTAGTTTGACAAGGAACATTACACTAGGGATAATTGAATATAATTTGAAAATAAATGCCCCTAGTGTAAGGGGGGAAACTGTACTCTTTAGAAAAAAGGAAGTGCCCTTGTTATGAAAGTTTGAAATCCTTGAGTACCGCAAGCGCAATAAAGGTTTAACTTTTAATTTTGACTTTTTATATTGAAGATTTTGAGTCAGGCTCAAAGACATTGGAACAAAATATTTCTTTCTGAAATTCATCATAGAATTTGTTATTTCTCCCCGTCGGTTTGCTTAGGGACATGAAACTCTTCAGATCAATCATAGACGAGATACTTGTATCCACTGAGTCTATATTTGGTTCAAACTGGGTATTAAAACTTGATCATTCGGACTTCTGATATTTCGGCTCGAGCTACCTTTTCAGCTTCTCAACTCAACGGAGATTTTTTTTTATTTTTTGATAGCTCTAAGTTTTGCCTAGATTGTCTATCCAGGTTTTCAATCTAGCGAGCATGCTCTAGCTTTTGCCTAGATCGCCTTTTTAGGTTTTCGATCTAGCGAGCTTACAATTTTTTCTTTTTTCCTTGCTTTGATTGTTGCCAAGGTCATCCTTTCAGATCTTCAACCTTGCGAGCTTACCTTAATTTTTGCCTAAGTCGCCCTTTTTGGGTTTTCAACTTAGCAGATTTTTTTCTTCTTCTTCCCTTCTGAACTTTTGGAGTTGCTGTCTGATCATGCTTTGCTATCTTCCTTGACTTCTCGCACGGTACTTAAGATGACTTTCATGGGTAAGCTTAGGACTAGGTATAAAAAGAAAGGGATTTTGAGGCTCAAAAATCCAAATGCCCCTTTTGTGACATTTCCTTTTAAATTATTTCCTTTTTCCTTAAATTTTTTTCCCCACTTTGATAATTTTTTTTTTTTGAATTTTTTTTAAAGATTTTTTCTTTGTCAGGGAATCTATTTTTATTTTTTTGATGTGGTCGGGCCTGAAGTAACTTCTCAGGTTGCCTACGTACCCCAGAATTTTGGGATCAGACCAAAACGTAGTTCAAATATTTTTCCCTCCCTTAGGTTAGGTGATGGGCTAAGAAAGAAGAAGGCATATTTTTTTTCTTTTTGAAAAGGCTGCGAAAGGGTTGAGAAAGGATATATTGAACTGGGTAATAAGAGAATTGATTCGGCCAAAGATGGCCTCCTTAAATGTAGTACCGTTTGATTTGGTCAAGGTTGGTTGATTCTGGTAATTCGATTCCATCATGATCTTGAATTCTAACAGTTTTTCCAGATAATATTTCCTTGATGATTGAATCTCTCCAATTGAGTTCAAACTTTCTATGATCGAGAAGAATACTCAAATTGTTTTTTTTGGGTAGTCTGATGCTTAGATCTTTGACTTATAAGTGATGAACTTTGACTTTCTTGTCAAACATGCAAGTGACTCCTCTCCATTGACAGACCCAATCTGTTTCTAACAATTAACTTCTATCAAGACCTTGAGATACAGGATTTTCCCTTTTAACCGGTAAGATTGCTTCCATATCATACTAGAGTGACTCTAGTAGAAGACTGTATTGAAGTGTAATATGTCCATAATGCGAATGGTAACTTTTCTGGCCAATCCCGGTGTGATATGTGATTGACACATTTTAACGATGCTGCTTCAACTATTCCATCGATTTTAAAATTCCAGCACTGATACATTTTATAACCCCTCCTCTGACTATGTTAGTCAATTCTGGTTTGTATATGTGGTGTTCTCATAGGATGGATATATATTTCATGTTGAACAACACTCCAAATTTAATTGACATATCCTCATAAGACCATGTAAGCAAGTCTTTTGAATTTTCTGAATAAATTCATCATCTCTTTGTGATCCTCTGGGGATAAGTTAGTTCCAATATGAATTTCTTGGGAATTATTTTTGTTCCGAGGTCAATGACCTTTAGTTCCTCGAGCAAGACATTTATGTTCTCATTCCAGAGGGGGTTCCTTATTAGAGGAATTTCTCTTTGAAGCCAGTTATTAGTTAACTCGTTAATGCGCTCAATGTATTCAAATTTTTTTTTTATTCAATTAAATTTAGATGGGGCGACTGACACCATTGCAGACTCAACAAACTAACTTGACTAGAACAAAATAAGAAATAAAAAGACAGATTTGATTACTAACTTGATAGAAAGAACCGGACTCAAGACTCATAAACAACTAAAGACAATTACCCACAACGGGCTTGATTACAGACTGAGAATTCGTGAAACTATTTCCAAGCGGTTAGACTGAGTTTTCTTCTTCAGATTCTTTGCATTCTTCAGACTTACTTCTTCTCTCTTGGCCAAGACTGCATTTGATGGTGAAAATCTTATTAGGGACCGTCACTTTGGTAAAAGGAGGGCTAGGAGGTTTATGATTGACTGATCGGATGAGAAGGATTGGGTCAAACAAGAGTTGAGTATTGGATACCATGTTCAAAGTCTGAGGAGGTTGGTAACTGGGTAGAGGGTTGGTAGTAACATTCGGTTGCTCAGGGGCAAGGACAGTAATTTTTTTGGCGTCGATGAGGTCTTGAACTGTATGACGAAGAGTGACACAACGATCAGTAAGATGATCGGGATTTTGGTGAAACTCACAAAATAGGTTGGGATTGTGAGAAGTGGGGAGTGGATTTGGTAAAGGTCGAGGTTGGAGAGGTGCAATGAGCCCTTTACTTAATAGTTTTTGAAGGACAATGCTCAAAGGCATCCCAAGATTGGTGAATTTCCTACGCGGTCGAGGTTGATTAGGGTTAACTTGGTTACTAGGCAAGATAGTAGATTGGACGGGTGTAGTAGACGTATTGGCTACATAGGCGTGATCAGTACTAGACTTAGAATTGGTAAAAGGCTTTTTGAACTTGTTGTCAGAAGGATTGGAAAGGATTCCGGAAGCGAAAGCATCTTCCAATTAGCTACCAGCTTGCAATAGAGACTCGAATGTAGGAAGGTATTGGGAAACTAGATGTCGGGCATACCCTTGCGAGAGGTTTTTTAAGATAATAGCCACTTGTTCTTTCTCTGAAGGTCTATCCCACATTTGTGCAGCCTTGGCCCTCCAGCGACCAATGAAATCAGTGAATGTCTCCCCATTTTTCTGTTTAGTTGCTTCCAAATCCCTTCTTGAGGTCTCAATCTTAGTACTGTATTTA
Source organism: Akebia trifoliata (assembly GCF_017979445.1). Classification (NCBI taxonomy): domain Eukaryota; kingdom Viridiplantae; phylum Streptophyta; class Magnoliopsida; order Ranunculales; family Lardizabalaceae; genus Akebia; species Akebia trifoliata. The sequence continues at coordinate 19,718,384 of NC_141384.1, read as the reverse complement.
TACTGATGCCAGAAGGCCTTTGACATGTTTTCCCATGTACCCACAGTAATTGGATCTTGAGACATTAACCAACGTAGTGCTGATCCCGATAGAGTTCTTTGGAACAACAATGTCATTTGTTCGTCACTGAGCCCCATAGTGCGCATGTTGGTAACATACACCTTAAGATATGTTTTTGCACACCCTATCCCACTGAACTTGTCCATTTCAGGCATCACAAACTTCTCTGGCAAATGGATTCTAGGGATGCGATTTAAAGCTTCAATGCCTGCTGTAATTTCATCAATACCCTTTATACTTTTCATCGCTGACTCCAATTGAGACATTCTATTAGATAATGCCGGATTCTCATCAACATACTCTTCATCTCCGTCGAGCTCGAAGACTTCACGTGGACGTTTCTCTTCAACCTTTTTCCCCTTTAGATCATCTAGGAGAATTCCCGTTGATTCCGAGGTCTGTTCTAACATTTCCACTTTGCCTTTTATATTGCTGATATCATTGGCAAAGGGAGCCAAGATCTTATGGATCTCTGTGAGCTCAGATTCTGAAGCCATCTCTGCTTGTTGACTTGGTACTGTGGTTCTTTCTAACCGACTGGACTTACGACTCCAACTAGGAGGTGGACGCTTGAGTTTGGGCGCAATGATAATCCTATATGACCCCATCAAAGGTAGATTTAGTCAATTTCGGTATTAACCTCTTGATAACATTTTTAAGAATCCTGAGATTTTATTGAATATATCATTTGTAAATCATTTTTCCTTCATTCTCTTTTCTTCTAGAAAACATTTTTTTTTTTTTGAAAAATCTTGTTCTTATGGAAAACACTTTTTCTGGAAAATATATATATATTTTTTAGAGAACATTTCTTCTAGAAAATACTTTCCTTTTGTAAACCATTTCTCTTCTTTAAAAATGGGTTGAAACTCGAATTTAGAAAAGAATTTGATTTCCATTTTGATCTAAATGGCCCGACCCATCATGATTATTGGATCGAGATGGACTGGGTCATTATAAATTATTGCAAAAAATGGATTCTTTATTGGGTCGGTGCACCCATTTTAATTTTCAAAAAGAAAATTTTTTATCCTTGAGGACAACCATACATTCTTGATCTCATCATTCACATCACTCACATACATTCATCAATCACATGCATTCATTCAATAAACAACCCGGGAACACCCACGATAAGTTCGAGTCGTGACCTACTGGGAAGGTTTCTAGACTCTAAGCTTACTACGTGCAATGCATTTTTATCTGGCCACCCTTGCCCAAGCACACCTATATACCTTTCGATACGTGGTGATTTGGTTTGATATACCGTATAGGTGATAATCTAAAACCTCAATTCACTTCTCTGAAGCCAAAAACAGCCAGTTTGATCTCCAGTTGAGAGGTGGCGCACAATGCAGAGCAAGGGCCCACTTAAATACCTCTCGTCTATAATAGACGTAGTCTATCCCCCTTGTATAGTAGGGTACAGCGGGGCAAGATCTTGCTTAGGCACCGGTTTTGACCAAGAAGTGCAATTGATATACTTAGATTACCTTTTATACCTATGGGTACGAGTCAAGAGTTGTAGCTTTCATAAATGGTTTGGCATCCCACGAGGGGATCGACCACGTACTAGTACAACGTTGGCAATCGGGACATGTGACTGTGTGGCTTACAATAGGGCGAAGGCTCAGGTCGCTCCAGCCTGGGTGCATCAATATATCTCTCAGAATCACCTGATCAGACGGTATTAATGCCCCCAGTTTGATATACTCTAAGGTACGTGACTGGAGTTGTGGGTTTCATGAATGACGTCGCATCTCCGAAGAGACCGGGCCACGCACTAGTGCCACATTGGCTAAATGGGACGTGTAAGTGAGTAAAACAGTAAACGTGCATGTGGTGTGTGCAAAACCGAGTAGGGTGTGCCCGAGGCCTTTTTTCAAACACGTGGGCCCATGGATCCAATCAAACCAATTATTACAAAATGAATTACATGAATATTTAATCGAAATAAAACACTATCCCAATCACATGAATATTTAATCGAGATCAACACTATTCGAATCACATGAATATTTGATTACGATCAACATTATGATCAATATCAAACGTGTATTTCAAGCAAGATCATGGCATGTTAGAAGGGTGATTAACATGAACTAATAATATGGTCCGGTTTAAGATCCAAACAGGCATATCACCTTCATATATCAATCATGGTAAATTAATAAATATGGTATGTGGCAATCAATTAGACCCGATCATTGCAATAGGTACAATTTGATAATTTTTATAGTCCAATCAAGGGTATTTTGGGGTGACCCTAACCAAATTAATATTTCTGAGGACATTGAATTAAGAGTGAAGTGAGAATCGTTAGGATGAGAGGTTACGATAATCTTTAAACAAATTGAAAGAAAAAAAACAATGGAACATTTTAGAAAACAAATTGACTTTCATCAAGCAATAAAAATCATCATTTTTTTTTATTTATATTTTTTTTAAAACTTAAAAAAACACATTTTTCCCCCTTTTAAAAAAAGAAAATTTAAACAAAACCACCAATATTTTCCATGTCAAGATCTGGCATGTGCTAGATCATAGATCTTTTCCCCTCAGAGATATACAACTACACATATCTAAGGGGATTTGTAGATGTCTATCCCGAGGTAAATAAAGGTATGGTCGCAGTCCATGCCACATCAAGAGTGTATTTTGAGTATACTGCATGGGGGGAGTCCATTATGACAACTAGTCTTAAGAAGTCATATCGTTCTTAAAAAGTCAAGGAAATTTATATTAAAAGGTAAAGTAAAATTAACTTCTTAAATATTTGGCTAATGGCAAACAGATGGAAAGAGGGGTAGGTGAAGGCATTAGATAACTACAGGGGGAGGTAAGTGCGATTGTCAAATCGTCAGGGGAATGATATGGAATTGCAGTAAACCATAGGGGTGAAAGTGTAATTTATCCAAAAATGTACAATTGTTCCCCTTTGAATTAAAAAGAGAGAAGGAATCGACAGAAGCTTTAAGCGCTAGAGTAAGGTAGAGCAGAGCGGTCTCTCTCTTGTGGTGAGTTCCCTCATGAAGAAGATATCGAAGAGAACAACGTATCCACTAGTTTAAAGTAGTAGCAGGTTCTTTTTATGTTTTGAAATTGCAAGACCTGGCCGTTCCTTAAGACTCCTTACTGATCGACAAAATTCTGTACTTCTGTAACAGCCAAAAGAGGCAACGATTTCACGAGGAAACCTTCGAGATTGGTAGGTTTGACGATTCTAAACCTCATGTCTCTATATCAGATGAGATCAGGAATCTTCTTCAAACATTAAAGGCTTAAAACCGATTAGAGTGGACAGTTCAGTCAGACCGATCGATTTCTGTTGAAAACGCGAAGAACATGATTGAAAACCCGATTAAGAAGAGGGCGCGAGGTCGAGAACAAGATCAAACATCCAATCTTTAGATCGTTCAAGCTTCGCAACACGAAAATATGGGTTTGGAACCCTTGAGGATTGACATTCATAAGTCTCAACAGCGCTGAATGGAGAAGAAGATGGGTTTTTTAAAAAGAAACTATTTTAAAAAAAGGGTGAAAAATAAATAAGCAAAAGATTTTTCTACTAACAGCACCCCAAAATCATTAGTGGATTTACTAAACACACACCATCAAGAGTTTCTGCCGGCAGAAATTCCAAAATTTTTTTTTTTTTTTAAATTTTTGAAATCCTATATGCTGTCAATGGACATCATGTCGTGCTCACTAAAGAAAATCAAACACCTATGGAATAAATGAAAAATAACCAACTAATCAAAACAAAATTTCTTTTTAAAAAAAAAAAAACGTTATCAAATAACACATCAAACACGTTTCCTTAAAAAAAAAAACAATCTTTTGTTATCCAAAAATGGGTCGACGTCCCCCCCAAAAGGAATAATATAAAAAAAATCCTTTTTTTATTTCATCATTCTATCCTCAATGATCATCATTCCACCCTCAACACAATTATCCGTTAACATTTGATATCATCATTTAAAGTCACCCTAAATGACTCTCAATTGAACTATGCTAGAATGACATATTCGAAGTTGAACCGAAATTAATGATTAAACCCACCAATATAAAAAAAATGATAAACGAGCAATAAAAAACAAACTAACTAAAAATTAAATAGAATCAACTAAAAATAAAAACTAGGTCATTGGCAATGTTCCCATACTCGGGGTTTTTCAAGTTTGATCCTCAATGTCCCCAGTGGAGTCGCTACTGAAAGCGCCCTCGATCCGCGGGGTGCGCGGATCCGCTTTTGACCCTTGAGGTTTGGGAGTCGCCACCTAGTTATTGTGGTCTAGGAACCAAACTGACTCTAACATGGATAAAAAGAACTAATCTACCACAAAAAATCTAAATTCGTGGATCATGTTACGGGGTTGGAAGGTGTTAGGCACCAACCCCGCCCGGCCAAAGCCGGTCTCTACTAACTTCCCAAATATATCACATTGCTAAAAACCTAGATAAAAATAAAAAATTTACATACCTTTCCGATAGCAAGGATTTTGTTCCCTCAGATCTGACAAAAAGAGCTCCTTGTACTGTACTCCCTTGCTTCGTTCTGTTTCCGGATTTGACTTCGGATCTCCTAGATCAAGGTATCTCCTTGTTTTTGGATATGAACTCTTCAAGTTTGTTGCGGATTTGGGGGTGTTTTTGGAGGGATTTTAGGTGTTTTCTAGACTAAAATTGAAGGAGGGATGTTAGGTAAGGAGTTGGGGCTCCAAAACTAGGGTTTATGGGGGGCTAGGGGAGCTTCTAGACCTACTTCTCTTAGGGTTTATGAATTTTTCCGAAAATAGGGTGTGAGCACCTCTATTTATAGAATTTTTTTAAGGTTGATTTGGATAGAGTTAGTGTTTAATTAGAGATCTTTTAATTAGAGTTGTGTTTTAGTTAAAATTGTTTTAGGTAGAATTGTGTTTTAATTAGAATTGTTTTAGGTAGAATTATTTTTAAGTTAGAACTCTATTAGATAGAGTTATTATTTAATTAGAATTCTATTATGACTTTTGGTCTTATTTGATTGACTTTTAATGTTTTGACTTTAGTCTTAATTGATTGACTTTTAATATCTTGACTTCAGTCTTGCTTAATTGACTTTAGTTTTGACTTTAGTCTCACTAGATTGACTTTAATACCTTGACTTCAGTCTTGCTTGATTTACTTTTAATTTTTAGAGACCCCCCTCTAAAATATCTTTAATTCTTTGGACCCCCAAATGGAGGGGTCCTTAAAGAAATATCCCACGAACCCTCAACAATTTTACCCGAAAGTCCGATTGATCGATTTTTTAGGTTCAAAATTTTAAATTAATTTTATTAATGTTTCACTTTAATTATTTAATATTTTATTTATTAATTTAGAATTTTTTAATTATGAAAATTGTGAAATTATCGTTTTGCCCCCGGAGAGGACTTTTCACGTTTCAAGTCGGTTTTTAATGTTCTAGGATGTTTTAGAATCGATTTTTCGTAAGGAATTCAATGGAAATATTATTTTGTGTTATTTATGAAATTTTTTGTGTGAAATGATTGTGAACTTTATGAGGGGCATTTTCGTAATTTTTTCAAATTCTGTTAAAATTGGTGAAATGATTTATTTGGTTCCGATTTGTTATTTTATGTGTTCGAGAGAGTTTTCCTAAGCGTAACGTAGGCTCTAGGGTTGTTTTGAGGTTAGGGGTATTTTGGTAATTTGGTAATTTTTTAGTGATTTTTATCGTGAAGTTTCTTTTTGGTCTGCAAGATGATGATTTCTATGTTTCTGGGGTCGTATTTTCCTAGCGTAGCGTGGTTTCTAAGGTTTTGTCAATTCGAGATACCTCATCTGAATTTCTGAAACACATCTGATAACAAAATAAAGCAACGGAATACACATCCATCATTGGGAATCATTGCAATCGGATTAACGAGTTGATTAATCAGGCGAGTGCAAAAATGGGGTGTCTACAGATACAATTGTTAAGAATTTAATAATAATAAATAAACTGCGAGTAGTCTCTTTTCGAAACCATTAAGGGTACCTCAAAATAATCTAAAGGTTACTCAAGTGGTGCGACTTTAGCCTATTGGAGAAATTAATGCAGAGAAAATGGAGAAATTAATACAAGAACACATACAACTCATACAAAATACAGAGAAACAGAAATCAAAATCCTAAAAATTGGCAAATATAAATGCTGAGAAAAGGGACACAAAAACAATAATATGAATGCACCTTAAACAAGGCAATAACCCCACAAGGTTTAGCTCACAAATGCTTGACCTTGGAAGGTTTCCTTCAAATAAAATGTCTAAATTTGTTGAGTTAACAGAAGAATGATCCAAAAAGAAAGAAAATAGCAAAAGTAATGCCTCTTTCCAAAACCTGCATGGTGCACAACTAAATAGGCATAACTGTTTTTTCATTTAGTTCACCTTTAACAAATGTAATGAGAAGCATAGAAGGAAGCTCACCTTTAACTGAAAAAATGTGATTTCTTTCACTATGCCGTAGTCACCCCTTGAGAAAGAACTCATAATTAGTGTCTAAGAAGTAAAAGAAAAAGAAAAAAACTAATCACAAGAGAAATGGGTAAAAAGTTCATGGTTGTAATAACATAAATGTGTAAGGTAAATGAGAACAAGAAGGCTGCAGATTTGTAAAAAATGAAGCATATAACCTCTACACTTGCAGTTTCTAGAAGAGCTTAGATTCAATAGAGATATAGCAATATTTATCCAAGGTTCTACCTAGGCACTATTATTTATTACAAACTTGAAAATAGAGCTTCACCACCCCAACTTACCAAAATTTAGAAGGAGGAAACAATATTTTTAATGAAATATGAAATTTTTATTGAGTTTTCTAGAGCATTATTGAAAAATAAACCCAAACAACAAAAACTAAAATTTGCATTATAGACTCTTTTATCAGTTCTACTTCCACTTACAATTTTTCGTTAGAATTAAAGAATACTTTTCGTCATAAGTGTGAAAACCAAAAAATAATTTTTTAGTTCTTGTCTTGATAGATTGTAAGTTAAGAACATAAAGATTTCATTACATTAACGATCCGCATTTGCAGAGTAACAATAGTTCATACTATCTTTTCAACTACAATGTGATTAACAGCTGTATCATTCCAATTATATCGGATGCCTCTGAGAACATAACTATTGAGACAGCTATTCAAAAAATATAATCATTAGGTTTAGAAAATGATTATTTGTGCTTGAATCATACAAATAGTTTCCCAATGAAAAATCCTTTAAGATTATAATTTAGAAAACATAATATCTTATAAACCGAACCACGAGATTTTTTTCAATAATTCAAACCATTAAGCTCTGAATCAACTCATATTGAGACACATAAAAATCGGATCAATGACATATCATAGAACGAAGAACGGATAAATTCTACAATCAAGATAAATTTGAGTTTTAAAAACATAACTTGTGATTCAATTTTTCTATCAACAAAACTTAATTGAGACTCAAATAACAAATAATTATATATACAACATAAAGCAAAAGTTGTGATTTTTAGACTAGTCAGCTAAGAGAAGCTTATAACCTTGAAATCAAATTTGATAACAAGAAGCTTATCACAAAAAATGATGAAAAATTTGTACCTCGGAGAGTCAATTTGCGATCTTTGATTTTTCCATCCCTATAATAATAATAATTCACACAAAACAAATTAATAGAATGTGACGTAGTGTTGAAAACAGTCATAGTCAACGATGGATACAAACAGTCGTTTCTAGCGCAATGTTACAGTCGTTTAAAATAGAATATGACGTAGTGTTTACTTTTATTTATAGATCTACCAATGTTTTTAATATCATGGGGTTTGTAGGTTCAATTACGTAGGCAATTTTTCAAGAAGAGAAAGTCGAAGTAGTTTAAATATGAAAATAACAAATTTGTGATTCCGATGAGATGTCCACCTATTTGTGCTTAGAGTCGTGCTGGAGTGACCTCATATCACACATCCTGATGTGAAAGTGTGTAGGAATGATAGATGCTTTTCATCGAGATTATGAAGTACAATCTTGAGGTCACTTTAGCATTATTCTTGCGCTTATCATCGTTTTCTTATTCGAGAGGAACTCACATCAAACTCATTCTGTTTTTTTAACAAAAATAAAATTATGGGAGGGTTAATCTATCATTGAGTTGGAGTCTATGATAATTTGGATTTGTGTAAGAGCTACTAACCTGAACCAAAGGAAAAGAGGTTGATGGCACGAGGGCGGAGAGGAGTTCGGTTGATGTATAAGCTTGATGCCATGATGGAAGGTTGTCATCATTTGGATTGCTGACATGACACTCTCTGATGTTATTTGGGTCCACGTTTAAGCTTGCTCCATGCGGTAATTAATTTTACCAAGTTAATTACCTATCAATTAGCTAATCAAATCATAAGTGATCCAACTAGAATACAAAATTGAAGCTCACCTTCGTCGTCCGCATCAGATAACGTCGTCGGTTACTGTAGCCCCTCACCACTAATACCTTCAAACCCTGTTATTAGAAGAAAATGTGTCATAACAAGACCATCAAGAAAAAGAAAGACCATTGTTAACCTAACAAGCTCAATCAAGATTAGAATAGACTGATTTTTTTTCCTGTTTTGATGATCATCATGATATTGAGAACACCTAATTTGCAAACTCAATTCATTATTTGCAAACCTTCTCTTGGGTCCATCATCCTTAACATGTATGTGTGTCGTAATGTCAACATCAAGCTGCCAAAGAAAAAGAAAAATGTCAATAAGTCTATTTATGTTGGTACAGACACTAGTAAACATGTGTCTACAGTCTACATTAGAAGTCTATTGTCCCATGGAAACACTTACATAGAAGAAAATTCAGTTGAACCATGATCCAAGTTTAAAAACACAACATATGAAGGTGTTCTCAACAAAACACATTTCACATTTTCACTAAACGGACTTTTTTGCATTTATTAGGAAAAATGTGTTTTCAATGCTGAAATTGGGTTATGAAGCCTATTGATGTTCATTGGGTTATGAAGCCTAATTAGTATAGGCAGTTGGGGTTCAAGATTCAAGTTAAAGTCCCAGTATGGTTTTGGTGTGGTAAATTGAGACTGAATCGTAACCTGGTTTCCAATTCATGAACCCCTTAAAAGTCACTAAGTAGTGCTGGAATTCATATTTGGCCTTAGAATCGAACAATGACAAGGATCAAACATAACAATTAAGGCGTGCAAGGACAGGACTTAACGAGTTATATGGGTTTACTTCTATGTTAGAGCTATATAGGCAATTCAACACTAGAAAATCCTGAACAACAGACTTAGATTGAGACAGCAAAAGCATATATGAATTTGATCACTTAGGGCCCGATTGATTCAGCTTCTTGAATCTGCTGTCAGCTTCTGCTGTCAAAATCTGAAACACTGAAAAGCTTGTTTGATAGAGCTTTTTAAAAGTGTTGTGCTGTCAGAATCTGCTATCAGAATCTAGTAATTACTGTTTGATACAGCTTCAAGAATCTGCTGTATTAGGGTAAAATGACCAGAATACCCTTAAAGTTGATAATGCACCCGGAATGCATTAAAAATTATCAGAATACCCCTATAAATAATTAATTACATTAAATATATATATAAATATAATAAAATTATATAAAAATTAAAAAATTATTATTATTTTACTTTTAAAATATTTATAATTATAAAAAAATTATAGAAAAATTTATAATTCTATAGAAATTTCGGCAGTATCTCCTCTTAAAAATGGACATATGAAATTTTCCTAATAAACAAAATACCTGCATAGTACATGAAAAATCGGAATCCGATATCCCTATCTTTCGATAAACAAAATTCACATCCACATTACATCATATATATAACACATCCACATAATATGGATATATATAACACAATCCAACAATTTTCTTCTTTCAAAAGCAAGGTTCAATGGATAAAAGTCAAAGTCAAGAAATAAGAAATTTTTTACTCCCACCAGTGCAACCTACAGGAATATCATTCTATATGATCAAAACATAATGATCATCACATTTTCAATCGTTGCTTTCTAAGCAAATAAATTTTGGATGATGAGCTCACTACAAACAAAGACCCTAAAAACAAGTGACCATGAGCAGAATTTATAGATTGCCATGACTTAGCTCTACTAGTTGGATTCAATCCAATATGTTAAGTGGCTCATGAAACCTAAGTAGTTTTAAGTATAAAATCAAGTTATTGATCAATCAACTAACAAGGAAATGGAAGCTGATCTTGATACCCATAGTCACCAAGTCGGGTTTCGGGAATAAGTCAACAAGGGAAAATTCAGAAAAAAAATTTCGACTAGTGCTAGTTCTATGTAATGGTTCTATGAAGTGGTGTTCTTAAATTATATCATTAAATCCCATTTTAAATCATAATAATATATATCACCAAATCCCATATTAATATCATCCATACATACATAATAAAGTGACCGTAAGTACACAATATGTTCAAAGTTTATATCATTCAAAATATGAATTATAAAGAATTTTTTTTCCGATGAGCATTAAAATTAGAGAGCTGCTATTGGCACCCCAAATTTTATTTATTACACTCCAATTTCTTAATTTCCACCTTGTTGAAGATATGGTGGTGCTAAAATATTTATCACACCCCAATTAAAGGTTAAAACACACTCTTAATTACAAGGGTTGGGCTCAAATTATAATCTCAACATTACAAAACATTCTAACACTCTATTGAAACAATTTCAGCAGTTGTTAACAATTATGATTATGCTCATATAAAATCCTAAACCCAAAAAATTAGAAATCTAATAAAAACAAAATGAGAAAGCTTCTATTCACACCCCAATTGTTACTTATTTTCAATCATTTTTATTTTCTTTATTTTTAATTGGGGTGGAATAAGTGAAAGTTGGGGGTTCCAATAGCTGCTCTCTAAAATCAAAGATATTATCTGCCACTTACATTGTAGATTTTTCTTCCTCAGCTGAATCTGAAATATCACCTTTGTAAGCTACCAACAAATCCTCAGCATTATTTGTAAACCTTGAAATGAACTTATCCAAAAACTCCTCTTTGGGCAACCGAATCACTGTAAGAAACTTTAAATTCTTCTTCCATAGCTTCTTTGATTTCAGAATCTCGAGAAATTTGTACCGAGGTATAACCCTCTTCTCTATACTATGCATCAAGCACGTCGGTTGATTAATCAACTCTGTTCTTTTCAACCCAATTGTGTTCATGAAGAAGAGAAGAAGAGGAGATGAGCGAGAGATCTGTGTGTGTGTGTGTGTGTGTGTGTGTGAGAGAGAGAGCCGTGCGAGAGAGAGGGAGAAGGAGAGAGAGAGAGAGTGCTGTGTGAGGTAGAGAGAGCTGTGCGCGAGAGAGGAGTTTTGTCAACAACGGAGAAGAAGAGAAGGGCATTTTCGCCTTTTTCATTCGACCGTTTTTCGGTCATTGCGTCTCCCGCAAACGCAGAAAAAAAAGCTCCTTCCATGAGCTTCTCAAAACTGCGGTTAGACACGGTTAAAAATTCTAAACGCAAATTTTAGAATCATTATCAAGCACGCCAACCCGGAGGAAAAGTCAGATTTTTTTACGCAAACGCACCAAAATCCGGGTTTAGAAGCGCAATCAATCGGCCCCTTAGCTTTGGTTTGAGTGGAATCCATGATCGTTTCATGGCACAATTGAGAACTGTTCGAATGATTTGCCCCATTGTCATGTTTCTCCATTTTTCTCTGGTATCACACCAACACTATCCACTTGTCCAACTAATTTGGATATCTAACCATTCTAAATTCTAACAATAATGAGATGAATACCAATAATTTTACACAAACTAGTTGTGCTTTTTCATAGAAATTTCACCCGAATCAAAACAAACATTTGATGATGCAACTCAACAAAATAAGACTAGTAAATTTTCTAGAGGCTCAAAAGATAAAGAAGCTCTAACAAAGGCTCATCAAATGTTATACAGTCATCCATCAACAAAAAAGCAACTGATTGCTCATACAAAGAGCTGTTCAAGGTGCCAATTGGTTTGAAATCCTCTTGGAAACAGACTATAAATACAAAAGACAATGACATGGTGATTTCCTCTACAATTGCATAAGATCTTTATCTAGAAGCAAAAAAAATTTACTCATCTCCACATTCAAAAATTTACTCAGTCTCAATCAGTCAATTGAGTAAGTAAAATGTCTAGGTTGAAACATTGGAGACAACCTTATGACAGAATGATTAGGACATCAGTCCTTCCCTAGACTCATCTCTTGATAGCACAAGAAGGTCCAGCACAAACCACAAGCCACGGACATCATTTGTATTGGGGACAAAAAATCTAAAAGCCACAGGAAGCCACATAGAGACAATACATAACAGATAGATTGAACCCAAGAAGACATCTATTTAGTTAACTCTTAATATATTGCAGACATCTAAATTGAGTTTGAGGTCAGATAAACTACTCGCAAACAATGAGTTAACTGGTTGTACGATGAGAATACGTTTTCAGTACCTTATCAAGTGCTTAGATTTCACAATTGAGCAAATTCAATGGCGAGAAATTGTTAAGGATGATAAATTTTGGTGTGGAGTTGGTGGATAGTTGCATTAGACTTATGTCAACATAAATTTCACAAAAAGTCCCCAAATGACACAACATTAAACCCACCATTATCTTCATTTAGGAACTCATCTCAACCATAAAAATCTTTTCCTTCAACCATCAAACCTCATGAACAACATAAAAATATAAACTATTTTAATAAAAATACAAGAAAATCCCTTTATCCCCAATCACCAACCATAGATTCCTCCAAAACTAAAAAGACCCAATCTTACCCAAACATGAAATTAAAAATGGGGGAAAGCAAACCTTCATAAGCAATTTGATGGAGAAAGGAGAGAAATCTTAGGGTTTACTTCCATGGAGGAGCTTAATACCCTTTGAAATCGCAGAAATCCCTTCGATAGAAAGATACTCGTTGAAATCGCGAAGTTTCTGATCAAAAATCTTGAAATTGACGGGTTTGTACTTGAAATCGCTGAGAAATATACCCTTTGGAGGAGATGATACTTTTTGTAAGAGCTCCAAGCGAAAAAACAGAGAGAGTAAATTCTTCTCGTTGTCATCAAATTTCTTTGAAGCATTCTAACAGGATCGAAGCATTGATCTCATCAAATCGAACTTCCAAAAATTTACCAGCTTGTAGAACACAAACCATGCCATCGAACTTGAAAGTTTTCACGTAGTGAGAGAGAACAGAGAGAGAGAGAGAGCAAAGAGTAGAAAGCGTAGAGAGAGCAAAGAGACTGCGAGGTCACTGAACAGACTTCGTTTTATAAAAAAATTGATTTTTTTTAGCGAGGAAAATGTTTTTCCGCTGCAACATGTACATGAATCAGCGGTAAAGCTAATTTTTTGTGCGTGCGAGGTACGTGCACATTCATATGACGACGGATAAAAGACTCCGCTGCAACAAATTATGAATTTTTTTTTTTAAATTACCGCGAAAAAAATTCAGTGCCCGTGGGTCCTATAGTAGCGGATAAAATTATCCGCTGTAACAAACTATCTAAATTTTTGTTAAATTATTTATGCCTGAGTCCTGTAGCGGCGAATTAAATTATCCGCTGCAACAAATTATCCAAATTTTTTTTTAAAAATTACCGCGAAACAAATTGAGTGCAAACTTTATTTATGTGTGGGTCCTATAGTAGCGGATAAAATTATCCGCGATAACAAACTATCTAAATTGTCATGTAGCGACGGATTAAATTATCTGCTGCAACAAATTATCCGAATTTTTTTAAAATTACGCGAAACAATTGAGTGCGAAATTCATTTATGTGCTGGTACTATAGTAGCGGATAAAATTATCCACTGTAACAAACTATCTAAATTTTTGTTAAATTATATTATGCGTGAGTCCTGTAGCGGCGGATTACATTATCCGCTGCAACAAATTATCCGAATTTTTTTAAAATTATCGCGAAAAAAATTGAGTGCGAAATTCGTTTATGTGCGGGTACTATAGCGACGGATAAAAGTATCTGCTGCAACAAATTATCCGAAAATTTTTTGAATCATCACGAAAAAAATTGAGTGCTAAATTTACTTATGTGCGGATCCTATTACGGCGGATAAATTTATCCGCTACAACAAATATTCTATATTATAAGTCTAACAGAGTCAATAGCGTCTGATTTTTCAATCCACCGCAAAAAATACACTCTATTGAAGTTGATATAATTATCCGCCACTATAAATCGCCACTATACATCAAAAATGTTGTAGTGATTAGGGTATCTACAACTGTCCTTCTTTGTAGGAATTGCATGCAAAGAACTGCAAAAAATATACTAAACCCCTATTTGTACAGTCTAGAAAATTTTGCTAAAACACGACTTCAGATTACCGATTGAATTGATAACTTTTGTAGAAAATGGCTACTCAAGCATGGGGTCTGACAAAGTTTTGCCTTATTAATTCCTTGATCTCGATGGTACGGAGCTCGTTTGAGATCTCGGATTTGACGAAAATTTGATGAGTTTTGAAATTCGGGTATTTTTTATCGTGTTTTAGCAAATCGAAATTGAGTGTAACTCAAAAAGGATTTTTCAAATTCTTTTTTATTTTTTTTTATTTTTGTATTTTTGATTTTTATATTTTTGATTTTGACTTTTTGATTTTTGATTTTTTAAGTTTTTTTATTTTTATTTGATTTTTTTTGTGAGAATGTTCAATAAGGTTTAAACAAGCTAGGGTTCCCACTCTCCTTTCCTAAGGTCCCCTTACGATGGGGTCTGATTGAAGCTATGTTGGGATGTTGGATTCCCGAATACAACTTTTTCCCGTTTTGGGGAACATGAGATGACTCCTACCATCGAGGAATTTGAAGTTCTATTGGGTTTACACTCCTTCCGTTTTGGGTGTGGTCGTTGTTCCACCTTTGCGTGATGGTTATCGAGGTGAAACTTTTGACTTTTTGGGGATAAATCGCAAGTTTTTGAAAATCCCGAATGGTGGATTGGTTTTGAAGACGATGTCTAGATCTTTCTTGGTTGAGCGTCTTACGGATCCCTCGAGATCGTTGGTTCATTTTAATGCCATTACTTTAATGGTGGTGAGTCAACTCTTGTTTTTAGGTGGTGGGGATATTATGGACATTTTCCTTATTCACGCGATTCAATAAGTCCGAGAGGGACGTCGGTTAGCCTCTATGCTTTTGAGTGAGATGTTCCAATATCTCACGGCTTGTGAGTCCAGTCATGATCAGACTTTTCGCGGATGCGCTCCACTCTTGCAAGTAAGTTTCAAACTTTAGCATAGTTTTACAATTTAAACATTTTAATTTTCAAAAGTTTAGAATAATCCTGTTTTTGTAGCTTTGGTTTATGTATCATGTGGCTTCAACTGAAGTCGTTAACCGCCTGTTCTGTGTTAATGTTGACCTCGTGCTCATGATGTCGAGGCGAGTTTCTCCCTTGGTGTTGAGTGGTAAAGAAAAATGGTATGCCTTTATTTGCAACCTTGATGACGAAAATTTGACGATGCCCATTTCCTTGCCTTGATTGATCTTCATAAGGCGACTCATTATGTACCACTTCGGGTTCTTCGGTAATTTGGCTATGATCAAGGTGTGCTCATCCCAAAAAGTTTTAACGAGTTGGTTGGTCCCTTAGCAACCACACTTCTGAGTCGATTTGTGAAAGAATAAGTCGAGTTGAGGTTTTGAGTTGACCCGTCTTTGCAGCTCACCTATTTTCGTCATACTTGCATAGGATTCGAGAACTCATCTCTAGGAGGCAATCGATATCGATAGTATCCTGAGCACGTCCTGGTGCTTTATCCTTATTTGATTATCGAGATCGCGTGGAGGAGTTCCAAACTGATCATTGTCGAATTTAAGCTATTTGGCTCAAATCTGAGAAGAATATGTAGAAAGAGATTGCTCGACTAACATCTGAACTTGCACAGTCAGGATCTAGTGATAGTGGTAAAGTGGTTAGGCTTCGAGCTGAAATTGCTGAGTTGAGGGACAGGCTCACCCAGAGTCATCATTTTGATGACTTTGCAGTATATTTGGTGAGTCGTAATGCTTTAGATGCTGAAAGAGTGATGACTAGCTAGGCTACCCGGATCCGTGCCTTAAAGGAACGCCTTGACTCCCTCTTTATTTCTTACTATGATGTTTAACGGGTTGCATTTTGTATTCCCATTTTTTTTGTATTTTCTTGGCATTATCTGAATGTATGCAAAATGTTAAAAAATTTAATGCAAAAAAAAAAAAGGTTTTGTACTTACTTGGCCTCGGGTATATCTATTGTTCTTGAAAACACGAAGTTTTGTTGAATAAGTCCTAGATTTGTTGTCATTGGCCAAAATAGTAGTTTTTGTTATGAAATTTGGTGAAATATATTTATCAAATGAATATCATAAATTCAGAATTTGTAAAATCTTTGGTTGTGACGGTCTTGGCATTTTTGCCAAACATAGGGGATACTAGCGTTAATTGTTCTTTCGGTTCCTTTAGAGTCATCCCCAGTGCCCTAGTGTTGGAAGACTGTTATTTGCTTTGGCCTCAGGATTTTTGGCAAGATTTTATCATTCACATTTTATATTCTTGCGGGCTAGGAGTTTTTTCTTTTTTTTGTTCTTTTTGTTTGTTTTCTATTTGCCTTTATTGCCCCTAGCGCCAGTTACGGTTTTTACCAAACTCGATTTCCATATTTTTGTGCATCGACGCCCTTTTTTGGGGTTTTCATCGTGCTAGTGGTTTTGATCTTACTACAGTCTGATTCTTTTACTCACAGCGTCCTTTCGAATTTTTACTATGCCCTTTCAGACTATGCTTGCATTTTTTTTAGATTGTTACATTATAATTTTTGCTCGAAGTTTCTGTGTCTTTGTGACTTAGTGACTCAAGTTGAGCTGCGAAATTGGCGACTCTACTATTGTAGTGACACTCTTTCTTAAGTAATCAATCTAGATTCCTCTCTCGAATTTGTTGACTATTTTTCGTGGTTCGACAACTCAAGTTGAGCCGCGAGATCAGTTACTTTATACTTTAAGATGCTCTTTTTTTCGAATATTCGACCTGGATTCCCTTCTCGAGTCTTCCAACGACTAACAAGACTTTGAGGTCCGAACTAAGTCGCAAGATCATTGGTGTTGCCATTGTCATTGTGTTGTCCTAGAACATTCCCTAATCAGAAAGGACTTTTAGTATAACGAAACGTTAGTTTATGCTAATGGTAGTGAAAAATTAAAAAAATGTTGAGGTCTAGGTTTATCTAGAATGGGTTAGACCTGGGGTTTGTCTATTTTTGTTTCGAAAAGATGATCTATGTCTCCTCCCAACATCTCTCGAACTTATTTAGGTTGGAGATTTGGGTCGAGCTCAAGATCAAATGTCTGAGCTTTTTGACTTTTTTTATTTTTGAATTTTTAGTCATTCACAGTTTATCCTCATATGGGTCAGGAGTAGTTTATGTTCATTTGGCCTTTCATCATATCAGGATCAGTTTTTATGCGTAGTATTTCTTGATAGTGTCAGCATTGATCGGTTGATGGAAGACTTGTCTGTCAATTTCTGTAAGAATCAGAGCTTCTCCTGTCAATACCTTCTGCACAATAAATGGTCCCTCGTAATTTAGTCGAAACTTTCCTCTGGCGTCTTCTTGGATTGGCAGAATCTTCTTCAAGACGATGTCTCTTGACGAGAAATCTCAAGGCTTGACTTTTTTGTTGTAAGCACGAGCTATTTATCGCTGATATATTTGTTTGTGGCAAATTGCTGTAAGGCATTTTTCTTCAATTAGATTTAACTGGTCAAATCGAGCTTGAACCCATTCAGCTTCATCCAACTCTGCTTCTTTCAAGATTTGGAAAGAGGGGATCTCGACTTCTACGGATAAGACTGCTTCTATTTTGTATATGAGAGAATCAGGCGTTGCCCTAGTTGAAGTTCTGAACGAAATTCGATACGCATGAAGTGCAAAAGGCAACATGTTGTGCCAATCCTTGTATGTAACAACCATCTTCTCGATGATTCTTTTAATGTTCTTGTTGGTTGCCTCGACGGCTCTATTCATCTTGGGTCTGTAGGGTACCGAGTTATGATGAGTGATCTGAAAATCTTTACACATCTTGATCATATCCTTTTTTTTAACTTCTTAGCGTTGTTAGTTACTAAATCGCTAGGAAGCCCATATCGATAGATGATATTGTTTTTAAAAATTTCAGGACGTTGCTTTTGATGACATTGGCATAAGATGCTATTTCTACCCACTTATGAAATAGTCGATAGCAACTAGGATAAAACAATGCCCGTTTGCAACTTTCAGTGAGATCTGCCCGATGATGTATATGCCTTAGAGTGAGAAACGCCAAGAGGTGGTCATATTATGTAATTTTGAAGGCGGAGCATTGATCTTGTTGGCATAAATCTGGTATAGATGGCATTTTCAAACGTGCTGATAGCAGTTATTCTCCATCGTTGTCTAATAGTACCCCATTCTCATAATCTTTTTGGCTAGCATGTAACCATTCATGTGGAGTCCGTAGACTTCCCCATGCACAGCCTCAATTAATCGTTTTGCTTCTGCTTCTGTTACACATCAGAGTAAGACCTCGTGATATGATTTCTTATATAGAATGCCATTGCTTAGAGAGAATTCGCCTATTAATTTCTAAATAGTTCTTCGATCATTAGGCGTTGCATCTGATGGGAAGGTTCGATCCTCAAGATATGCTTTTATGACCGAATACCATGGCTTTTCTTCAGACTCTTTTACTTTGACGAGTAGACAATAGGTCGGTTCATCTTGAATTCCAATCTTAATGGGGTCGATGACTAAGTCTTCTAAAATACTGATCATGGAAGCGAGCATAGCTAGTGCATTGATTCTTAGCTCTCGGCATGTATGTGAATGAAATCCTGTTAAAGTTTCAGCTTAATTCTTCGAGATACTCATGGTAAGGAATCAATCTCTGCTCTTGGACCTTCCATTCTCCAATTGTGTAATAGACTACTAGACTTGAATCTCCGAATACGTAGATTTCATCTACCTCAAGATGTAGCGCTACTTTCAACCTTGCTTTACATGCTTTGTATTAAAACACTAGAACTTTAATCTGATAGTAATTGTTATATGGGACCCATTTGGCTTGATCAAGACTACTCCTATTCCGTTCCCTTTCTAATTAGCAGCTCCGTCAAAATATATTTTCCAACATGATTCTTCGTCATCGTCTTCAATCTTAGTAAGTAATAGGGTTTCGTCGGGAAAATTTATCTTTAATGGCTTGTAATCAAAGAACGGGTACTCGGCTAAGTGATCGGCAATGGCTTGTCCCTTGATAACTTTTTGAGTGACATAAGTGATGTCAAACTCAGATAACAATAGTTGCCATTTTGCAATGTTACCTGTTAGCACTAGTTTCTCGAAAAGGTGTTTCAAGGGATCCATTCTAACAATAAGCATAACCGAGTAACTAAGTAAACTAAGTAAATAGTGACGCAGTCGCTGAGATGCCTAGATTAATGCACAGCAAGTCTTCTTAAGTGTCGAATATTTTACTTCATATTCCGTAAACTTCTTGCTGAGATAATATATGACATGTTCATTCCGTCCTGATTCATCATGTTGCCCTAATACACACCCCATTGATGTCTTTTGCACTAAGATGTACATCAACAGAGGTCACCCTAGCGTAGAAGGGACCAAGATTGGTAGATTGAGCAGATATTGTTTGATTTTATCGAAAACTTCCTGACAATCTTTGTTATACTTCTTTGGTGTATCCTTTCTGAGTAGCTTGAAGACTGGCTCACAGATAGGCGTGAGTTGAGCAATGAATCGACTGATGTACTGTATTATTCCCAAGAATCCAATAACATCTCTTTCTAAAACATGTGCTTTCATCTTGAGGATATATTTGGTTTTTGTCGGATCAATCTCGATACCTCTTTTGCTGACGATGAATCCCAGTAATTTTTTCGATGTTGCCCTGAATACATAATTTGCCAGATTAAGCCTTAAATTGTACTTCCTTAGTCGGTCGAACAGTTTCTTGAGATTTACCAAACAGTTTTCTTCTATACCGGACTTAACGATCATGTCGTCTACATAAATCTATATTTCTTTGTGGATCATGTCATGGAATAAGGCGGTCATTGCACGTTGGTAAGTCGTCCCTGCATTTTTTAACTCGAATGGCATGACTTTGTAGTGGAAAATACCCCATGGTATGATAAATACGGTCTTTTCCTGATTTTCTTCTATCATTTTTATCTGGTTATAGCCTGAGAAACCATCTATGAACGAGAACATGCCATGCCCTGTTGTACTATCGACTAGAGTGTCGATGTGTGGTATAAGGAAATCATCCTTAGGACTGGCCTTGTTCAAGTCTCGGTAGTCAACACACATGCGTACCTTTTCATCTTTCTTGGGTACGGGGACGACGTTAGCCAACCACTTGTGGTATGTAGAAACTGCGAGGAACCCTGCTTCAAATTGCTTCATGACCTCATCTTTGACCTTGAGGGTCAATTTTGATTTCAACTTTCTCAATTTCTGCTTGATCGGCTTGCTTATGGGAGCGATTGGTAGCTTGTAGATGACAAGGTCTGTATCTAACCCCGGCATATCTCTATATGATCATGCTAAGACATCTTGATAATTCTTTAAGAGTTCGACCATTTATTCCTTTTGTTGCTGTGTTAGTAAGGCTCCGATTTTGACAATTAGTGGGTCCTCTTCGGTACCAAGATTGATTGAATATATATCCTAAATATTTGGCTTAACACTTTTCTCGTGACGTTCTACCAAGTATTTGATTTCTTTGGGTAGGTATTTCATTTCGTCTTTAAACTTTTCTTCGATCCCCATGACGTCAAAGTCGAGTTCAAGATCAAAATCATACTCGTCCCTTCCAAATTTTGTTTTATCTAGGTATTCATTTGATCTCGACAAATCTCTTGAAAACTCTTTTTTTTAATTTTTGAAAAATATCTATTTTTTTTTACAATTTTGAAGGATTTTTGATTTTTTTGTCTTTTAATCTTTTAATATTGAAAGCGCCTTCGATCCGCGGGGTGCGCGATCCGCTTTTGACCCTTGAGGTTTGGGAGTCGCCACCTAGTTGTTAAGGTCTAGGAACCAAACTGACTCTTAAAAAAAACAAACTAATGTACGAAAGAGAAAAAGAGTCTGGGGATCACGTTACGGGGTTGGAAGGTGTTAGGCACCAACCCCGCCCGGCCAAAGCCGGTCTCTACTAACTTCCCAAATAAATTACATTGCTAAAAACCTAGATAAAAATAAAAGTAAAAAATTTTATACCTTTCCGATAGCAAGGATTTTGCTCCCTCAGATCTGACAAAAATAGCTCCTTGTGCCGTACTCCCTTGCTTCGTTCTGTCTCCGGATTTGATTTCAGATCTCCGAGGCAAGGTATCTCCTTATTTTTTAATCTGAACTCTTCAAGTTTGTTGCGGATTTTGGGATGTTTTTGGAAGGCTTTTCGGCGTTTCTTAGGCTAAAATCGAAGGAGGGATGTTAGGTAAGGAGTTGGGGCTCCAAAACTAGGGTTTATGGGAGGCTAGGGGGGCTTCTAAACCTACTTCTCTTAGGGTTTATGATTTGATACGAAAATAGGGTGTGAGCACCTCTATTTATAGATGTTTTTAGGGGTTGATTTGGATAGAGTTAGTATTTTATTAGAGATCTTTTAATTAGAGTTGTGTTTTAGTTAGACTTGTTTTAGGTAGAATTGTGTTTTAATTAGAATTGTTTTAGGTAGAATTATTTTTAAGTTAGAACTCTATTAGATTGAGTTATTATTTAATTAGAATTCTATTATGACTTTTGATCTTATTTGATTGACTTTTAATGTTTTGACTTTAGTCTTAATTGATTGACTTTTAATATCTTGACTTCAGTCTTGCTTAATTGACTTTAATTTTGACTTTAGTCTCACGTGATTGAATTTAATACCTTGACTTCAGTCTTGCTTGATTTACTTTTAATTTTTGGAGAACCCCCCTCTAAAATATCTTTAATTCTTTGGACCCCCAAATGGAGGGGTCCTTAAAGAAATATCTCACGAATCCTCAACAATTTTACTTGAAAACCCGATTGATCGATTTTTTCGGTTCAAAATTTTAAATTAATTTCATTAATGTTTCACTTTAATTATTTAATGTTTTATTTATTAATTTCAAATTTTTTAATTATGAAAATTGTGAAATTACCGTTTTACCCCCGGAGAGGACTTTTCACGTTTTAAGTCGGTTTTTAATGTTCGAGGATGTTTTAGAATCGATTTTTCGTAAGGAATTCAATGAAAATATTAGTTTGTGTCATTTATGAAATTTTTTGTGTGAAATGGTTATGAACTTTATGAGCGGCATTTTCGTAATTTTGTCGAATTCTATTAAAATTGGTGAAATGATTTATTTGGTTTCGATTTGTTGTTTTATGTGTTTGAGAGAGTTTTCATAAGCGTAACATAGTCTCTAAGGTTGTTTTGAGGTTAGGGATATTTTGGTAATTTGGTAGTTTTTTAGTGATTTTTATCGTGAAGCTTCTTTTTGGTCTGCAAGATGATGATTTCTATGTTTCTAGGGTCGTATTTTCCTAGCGTAGCGTGGTTTTTAAGGTTTTGTCAATTCGAGATATCTCATCTGGATTTTTGAAACACATCTGGTAACAAAATAAAGCAATGGAATACACATCCATCATTGAGAATCATTGCGATCGGGTTGACGAGTTGATTAATCAGGCGAGTGCAAAAATGGGGTGTCTACAAATATATTTTTGATTTTTTTATTTTTGAGAAATATTTGTTTTTTTATTTTCTAGATATCTGAAATAAGAAGAACAATCATGCAAATTCATTAATAAAGATAGAAAGCCCTCTAAACAGTCTTTTTCCGAGGATGAAGACTCGTTATGATCCTTGGGCAAATTAAATTTGTCTAACGGTATTTTTTTAGGCCTTCGTAGCCTCAAGGGTTAATAGGAATTCTTCCCAATTGTTCAAGACTTCTTCTTCTTTGGCGGGGCGGATGAGATGGGAAAGTGATTTGTTTGGTGGTTCAAAAATGACCATGATCTCTGGATGAATGTTGTAAGGGTTGGGCATAGTCTCTCCCAAGCTTAGTGGGATAATGACTGATGTCCAATCGATAATAATGAGAAAAGATGATTCATTTTCTTTGCTCGCAGTAATTTCCACTTTTGTAAGCTCTTTCGTTGTTTCTTGTAGGCTTTCGTTGGAATCCCCATTGAATATGACATCAATGCCTTCCATGAAGAAGGATTGGGACTCGACAACTGAGTCTTCTTGAATGTGTTGGGGTTTGAAACTTACTGTTCTCGACTTTCTAGTTGGCTTTGTTGACAGTTGTTCCGATAGACTGTCGAGTCTGACTTGAGATTTTAGGAAGCTAATGTTGATATGATGGACCTTGCCCAAATTTCAAACGTTCGATTCACGATTTTGTTTCCTGGCTAGTCCGAGTTCTCTTTTTTTGTCGTTCATATCTGCTATATCCTTTTTTGTAGGTCTGAACCCCAAACCGAAATAAGGCGTGTGCTTCTTCGCTTCGACTAGCATAGCTTTCCCTTTTCTTCCCGGGCCTAACCTGGGTCGGTAACCCGCCTTCTTCAAAACTCGATCAATCATCAGATTTGCCCTTGATAGTTCTGTCTTTACCTTCTCTTTCCCCTTCTTAGCATGGTTAACAATAGTGAACTGATAATAATGGTTCAATACCTTGTCTTTTGTCGGTTCTATGTCGATAAAAGGAACATTCGGAGTCCTCCCAGTTGGAATTAGGTTTTCTGCTAGTACAAATATTATCTTTTACCCCATTATAAATTTGACTCTTTGATGCAAAGAGAAAGGTATCGTCCCAAAAATATGGATCCATGGTCTGCCCAGTAGCAAGTTAAATGTCGTCGGTATTTTCATGACCTCAAACGTTACTTCGAAGGTGCAAGGTCCTATTGTGATTGGTAGGTCCACTTCTCCCAAAGAATCCATTCTGGAACTGCCGAAACCTCGGACAACCTTATTGTTGGGTTTGACATATGACTAGTCAGCGTTAAGTTTTCGAAAGGTTTCAAGATGACAGACGTTGAGAGTTGAACCATTGTCAATTAATACTTTGACAACCATCATGCATTTGCATATGACCATGATATTTAACGGTTTGACATGCCCCTATCCTTTTGGTACGAATTCGCTCTTTGTGAAGATGATGGGATTGGGAGCCATGATCTGACCTACTGTTTGTTTTAACTGTGCTGGTGAAGTGGTCCTACATGTGATTTTCCCAGAACTCTCAACAGTATTTCCTGGTGTTCTTCTAATTTTTGTAGCAAGCCTAGAATACTAATCTGAGCTGGCTGCTTGTTCAATCGATCTACTATATTATACTTACTCTTGCGAATAAGCTTAATGAGGTATGTTGCCTCTTTATCTGTTACTTTCCTCTTCTTCCTTTCCTTGTTGTCTTCGTTCGCCTTGCCTTTTCCTTTTGCTTTCTTTTTCTCATCATCCACTATTATTTTCGCTGCTTTTTTTGTCTCTTCCCTGATACTTACCCCTTTTACCAGTATTTTCTAACACCTTTCTACTTTTGTCATGTGATCAATGTCAGCCACCATTGCCTTTTTCATTGTCTCGACCCTTACCGAGGTGGTGACGGTTGTTTCATAACTCCAAGGAACTACTTGGTTAGAGTTATATGGAAATGGTTTTGGTGAGCGTATAATTATTGGGGATGGATCGGGCTTCACGTTGAGGATGAGTGGCAGTGGTTGTGATTTGGATGTTGTGGTGATGAGAGGAGCTACTTGAGGGGTTGATGTAGTATAAGGAATGATGAGTGGTGGTCGTAAGGATGAAGTGTCGGGTATAGGAAGGGGTGGTCGAGTCGTATTTTAAGAACTTGACGGTGTATAGGGTATAATGAGAGGCTATCGGATAATAGTATTGGGAATTTGATGAGTGGGATGGATGGTGAGATCTGCCATTCTGAGTGGTAGTTACGAGTTTCGAGGTGGATTTATTGTATACTGGTTGATGGTGTGAACTGTTGGTATCTCTATTTTTTTTGCTAGATGGATCTTGATTTTCGACCCGATGGGAGCTATCAAAGTTGATAGATTAAAATCAAGTTCCTCGATAATGACATTTACCATGTGCCCATTTCCCCCTCCATTATGAGTAGGTAGGGGGTTTTGGTTGATGTTTTGTTGTTGAGGTGGGTTTGCGGGCCCATCTAGTATGAGAGCATTCTTATCTATCAAGTTATGTACCTGATATTTGAGTTGCCAGCACTGATCTGTAGAGTGCCTAGAGCACCCATATGGAATTCACAAAACAAGTTAAGGTTGTAACCTGGTCCTTTCTCAGCTTCTGGATTTGGTGGCCTTTTAACGAGATATTCTCTCATGAGCAAAATCGGGAGTAATTCTGATAATATCATTGGTAACCTAGTAAACACCCTGTTAACTCTGTTAGGCCATGTTTGCTGACCCTGTTTGTACTATGGTGCCTAATGTGCGATTGGTAAAGGGTTTGTTTGAAATGGGTTCTAAGATGCAGGGGTCCAGACTGGGGGAGGCGTCGGAGCCCAAGAGGTTGACGGAGCTTGTGGTCTCGGTGTTGGTGCCAAAATGAAGAGGGGTCAATTTGGTTGTACATTGTTAACCTGTGTTTTTTCTCTTCTCTTTCCCACCGGCACTGGCTTTTTCTTAGAGGGAATCCTTGCTGCCGTCCCCAGGCTTGTAAAATCAAATATCAGACCGGTTCGGATCCCATCCTCAACCCGATCTCCTATTTGTACTAGGTTTGAGAAGGTGCCTGTAGTATGTCCCACCAGATGAGTATAAAAGGCGTGTCCTAGTGTTGAGATGAACGTGGTATTTAGATCTTACTCAGTCATCGCAGGCCTTACTTGTGAAGCAGACTCTCGCCACCTCTGGGCATATTCTTTCACTGTCTCCCTCTACTTTTGTGTCATCTTGGCCATGTCGTTTTGGTCCAGACCCACATCTGTGTTGAACTTGTAATTGTGTTAGAACATTTCTGCTAGGTCTTGCCAATTTTTTATGAGCATGTGTGAAAGCGCCCTCGATCCGCGGGGTGCGTGGATCCGCTTTTGACTCTTGAAGTTTGGGAGTCGCCACCTAGTTATTGTGGTCTAGGAACCAAACTGACTCTAACATGGATAAAAAGAACTAATCTACCACAAAAAATCTGAATTCGGGGATCATGTTACGGGGTTGGAAGGTGTTAGGCACCAACCCCGCCCGGCCAAAGCCGGTCTCTACTAACTTCCCAAATATATCACATTGCTAAAAACCTAGATAAAAATAAAAAAATTACATACCTTTCCGATAGCAAGGATTTTGTTCCCTCAGATCTGACAAAAAGAGCTCCTTGTACTGTATACTCCCTTGCTTCGTTCTGTCTCCGGATTTGACTTCAGATCTCCTAGATCAAGGTATCTCCTTGTTTTTGGATTTGAACTCTTCAAGTTTGTTACGGACTTGGGGGTGTTTTTGGAGGGATTTGAGGTATTTTCTAGACTAAAATTGAAGGAGGGATGTTAGGTAAGGAGTTGGGACTCCAAAACTAGGGTTTATGGGGGGCTAGGGGAGCTTCTAGACCTACTTCTCTTAGGGTTTATGATTTGATACGAAAATAGGGTGTGAGCACCTCTATTTATAGATGTTTTTAGGGGTTGATTTGGATAGAGTTAGTGTTTAATTAGAGATCTTTTAATTAGAGTTGTGTTTTAATTTGACTTGTTTTAGGTAGAATTGTGTTTTAATTAGAATTGTTTTAGGTAGAATTGTGTTTTAATTAGAATTGTTTTAGGTAGAATTGTTTTTAAGTTAGAACTCTATTTGATTGAGTTATTATTTAATTAGAACTCTATTATGACTTTTGGTCTTATTTGATTGACTTTTAATGTTTTGACTTTAGTCTTAATTGATTGACTTTTAATATCTTGACTTTAGTCTTGCTTAATTGACTTTAATTTTGACTTCAGTCTCACTTGATTGACTTTAATACCTTGACTTCAGTCTTGCTTGATTTACTTTTAATTTTTGGAGAACCCCCCTCTAAAATATCTTTAATTCTTTGGACCCCCAAATGGAGGGGTCCTTAAAGAAATATCCCACGAACCCTCAACAATTTTGCCTGAGAGTCCGATTAATCGATTTTTTAGGTTCAAAATTTTAAATTAATTTCATTAATGTTTAAATTTAATTATTTAATGTTTTATTTATTAATTTCGAATTTTTTAATTATGAAAATTGTGAAATTACCGTTTTGCCCCCGGAGAGGACTTTTCACGTTTTAAGTCGGTTTTTAATGTTCCAGGATGTTTTAGAATCGATTTTTCGTAAGGAATTCAATGGAAATATTAGTTTTTGTTATTTATGAAGTTTTTGTGTGAAATGGTTGTGAACTTTACGAGGGGCATTTTCATAATTTTGTCAAATTCTGTTAAAATTGGTGAAATGATTTATTTAGTTCCGATTTGTTATTTTATGTGTTCGAGAGAGTTTTCCTAAGCGTAACGTAGGCTCTAGGGTTGTTTTGAGGTTAGGGATATTTTGGTAATTTGATAATTTTTAGTGATTTTTATCGTGAAGTTTCTTTCTGGTCTGCAAGATGATGATTTCTATGTTTCTGGGGTCGTATTTTCCTAGCGTAGCGTAGTTTCTAAGGTTTTGTCAGTTCGAGATACCTCATTCGGATTTCTGAAACATATCTGGTAACAAAATAAAGCATTGGAATACACATCCATCATTTGGAATCATTGCAATCGGGTTGACGAGTTGATCAATCAGGCGGATGCGAAAATGGGGTGTCTACAATGTGATCTAGTCCTGAAAATCATTTAAGGGTCGGCCCCGTTAGGCTTCTTTGGAACAACTATACTAGTAGCTTGTCATCCTCGCCTTATTGGCACATAGACCCACTATACAACTTCAAATGCGATAGAGGATACCCCATCCCGTTGTATTTCTCAAATTCTAGACATTTGAATTTGGCCGACAGTTGTACATTAGGATAAAAGTAGAGGTCCTTAAACCGAGTTTCGCTCATGGTGTTGAGGCATTTGATTTTCCTCATTTCTTCTTGAAGGGACTCGATTTGTTGTGCCATTTTTTCGTCTGTCGTGCTTTTGGCCTTGTATTCACACTCGTCATCAGGAATGACTATAAGGGATGGTCGATTCTACAAAATGTAAAGCGGGGGCCTCTGGTATCCTGGCACTGTGGGTAGTAGGGTGGTTTGTGGTCATTGTGGAGGTTGTTTAGGTAGATCCTGATTTGACCCTGACGCATGGTGCTGCACTGTTTGGGCCTGTATAAAGCTGACATTAGCTTATACGACACTCAATATTTTTTCTTGTCTATCAGTAATTTTTAATAATATTGCTATCCTTGCATTAATATCTGATGTTTCAGTCATTGCAGGCTATGGCGCTACAGATGTACTAATGGTAACAGTTGACAAATTGAGAAAATACGGAGGCACCTCTGACTGTTTGTATTTCTTTCGTTTGGCCACCTATGGGTACATAAGACCAAACGTTAATATCTTGTATATACAAAAAAAAAATGCATGATGTTTTATTAGGTCGGGTAAAGTTTTTTATTATAAAGTAAACGAGTTTTTTTTAAAGAAAAGAAAAATGTTTCTCGACGTGGAGCAGATATCAACACGGAGTTGGCATCAGTATAGAGCTGGATTGTGCATTTTTGAAAAATGATTACATCAGCACGGAACTAGCATCAACACGGAGTTGGCATTAGCACGAAGCTGACATCAACACGGAGTCGGCATTAACACGGAGTTGGCATCAACACAAAGCTGACATCAGCACAGAGCTAGATCGTGTATTTTCGGAAATAATTACATCAGCACGGAGCTGGCATCAACACGGAGTTGGCATCTTTTTTCGATGTATCAGAACGTTCAATTACTGTAGATTGTTAGTGACCACTGAATATTCATTTTCTTCTATACCTATCAGGCGCATATGATTCCCATTATACAATCTCATTCGTGTACGATCACCTTTACATTATAAGTTCACTAGTAAAGATAGAGAGGAATAATCCTGGATTCTAATTGCGACTCCACTCTCATACGCCTCCCATACCACATATGAGCTTAGTTATCTTTACTGTATATCATAGGATAGTACATCACTCTGAATGATACGACTCACTATTCTTTCAAGCATTTACAAACTCTTTAACAGCTCACCAAATAACTACATATGCATATAATTTTTTTAAACAAATGAGAAATTAACATTATAAGGTTGAGAATGAATATCTAGTTTCCTACCATACAACAGTGGCCCACCGACCTAAAATAAATATCAGTATAGGAAAGTAAATTGCGCTTCACGCTACAGAAAGTAAATAAACATGTAATCGATATAATTATCCCTGGATATTTGTTCATTAACCCACACACATCACAACCATGTAAAATGTAGACATTCTCCATCGGGTGTGACTCTAACATTTTATCGTTTCATTCATTTTTTTTTTATATTTTCATTTTTTGTCTTTCCGAATACACAGTTTTCTTTTTCGATTTTCATCAACTCAATATGAGTTCATTGAATATTAAAATCATTGTTTTGAAACCTTAAAATTCATTTGGACAATTCAATAAAAAAAACCATCACAAATTTAGTCAAAACGAGGTTTTGGTAACGTACGGAACCAAGCTATCAAAATCATGAAACGTAGGTGGAAAATTGGTCAAGTGTCGGAAACGCGATTTTTTCAAATTTTTTGAAATTGAAAACGGGTTTTTATGAAAATGAAAGCTTGAAACACGAGATTCGACATTGAAAGCGCCCTCGATTCGCGGGGTACACGGATCCGCTTTTGACTTTTGAGGTTTGGAAGTCGCCACCTAGTTATTACGGTCTAGGAACCGAACATTGACTCTAAAAGGCAAAAAAAAAAAATTAATCTACGAAAAATAAGAAACTAAGTCCGGGGATCACGTTACGGAGTTGGAAGGTGTTAGGCACCAACTTCGCCCGACAAACGCCGGTCTCTACTAATTCCCAAATAAACTACATTGCTAAAAGACTTAAGTAATAAAAAAAATAAAAGAAATTTATACATTTCCGAAAACAACGGTCTTGTTCCCTCAGATTTGATAGAATCGCTCCTTATATGGTACTCCTCGCTTCGTTTTATCACCGGATCTGATTTCTGATCTCCGAGGCGAGATATCTCTTTCTTAAATCTGGATTCTTCAAATTTATTTATGGATTTTTGGGTGTTTTTGAAAGGCTTCTAGGTGTTTTTCAAGCTAAAATCGAAGTATGGTGTTAGGTAAGGAGTTGGGGCTTCAAAATTAGGGTTTATGGGAGGTTAGGGAAGCTTTTTGACCTCATTCTCTTAGGGTTTATTATTTGATACGAAAATATGTTATAGAGACTCCTATTTATAAACTTTTTTAAGTGTCTTTTAGATAGAGTTAAGGTTTAATTATAATTCTTTTAGAGAGAATTATTGTTTAATTATGATTCTATTAAATAGAGTTATTATTTAGTTAGAATTATATTAAATAGAGTTATTATTTAATTAGGATTGCTTAGAATTATTATTTAATTAGAACTCTTTTAGGGTTTTGACTTTTAGTCTCATTTAATTGACTTTAAGATTTTGACTTTAGTTTTACTTGGTTGACTTTTAATATCTTGACTTTAATCTTACTTGATTGACTTTAGTCTTACTTGATTGACTTTAATTTTTTGGAGAACCCCCTTTATTATATCTTTAATTCTTTGGGCTCCTAGATGGAGGGGTCCTTGAATAAATATCTTGGCAACCATCAACAATTTTGCCTGAGAGTTTGATTGATAGATTTTTTGGTTCAAAAATTTTAAATTAATTTTATTAATGTTTCACTTTATATTATTTAATATTTTATTTATTAATTTCAGAATTTTTAATTATTAAAATTACCGTTTTGCTCTCGGAGAGGACTTTTTGCGTTTTAAGTCGTTTTTCAATGTTTTAAGATGTTTTGGAATCGGTTTTTCGTAAGGAATTCAATGAGAATATTGGTTTGTGTCATTTATAAAATTTTTTGTGCGAAATGGTCTTGAACTTTATGAGGGGCATTTTCCTAATTTTATTAAAATTTGTGAAAATTGGCAAAATAATTTAATTGGTATTGATTTATTATTTTATGTGTTTGAAAATGGTTTTCTTAAGCGTAATGTGGGCTCTAGGGATGTTTTAAGGTTATGGGTATTTTGGTAATTTGATTATTTTTTAGTGATTTTTATCGTGAAACTTTTTTTTGTCTGTAAAATGATAATTTCTATGTTTCTGGGTCATATTTTCCTAGCGTAGCGTGGTTTCTATAGTTTTGTCAGTTCAAGATACCTCATCCGGATTTTTGAAACATATCTAGTAACAAATAAAGCATTGAAATAAACATCCATCATTGGGAACCATTACAATCGAGTTGACGAGTTGATTAATTAGACGAGTGCAAAAATTGGGTGTCTACAGATGCCCCTCTTTGGTAGAGGGTTGAAGCAGACTAGATAGCAAATCTATTTTGGTAGATAGTGCGATATCCGAATGCCAAAGCTAGTGACAGTTCATTTTGCAGCCTGATTTAGCAATTCGTCGAGGCGTTCAGATCCTTGAGGGTAAAACTCTACCCAAACAAAAGGTTGTCAGGTCCTCGAGCGCGAGCTCTTACTAACAGTGTCAGATCCTTGAAGTTTAAAGAATTCTCCCTGACTAAAAAGTGCAAGTGTGAGTGTGTGTACTGTGTGAAACTGAATAAAAATTGAAAAAAAAAGCTGAGCATAATCTGAGTATAAACTGAGCAAAAGTGAGCATAATCTAAGCAAAATTTGAATGTCTTATTCTACCTACCCTGGGTGAATTTTGTTATTTTTTTGGAGTCCTACTCTACCTACTCGGAGTGAAAGAGTAATGAACTATTTTTTTTTTTAAAGAATCCTACTCTACCTACTCGAGGTGAAAGAGTAATGGACTAATTTTCTAGGAGTTCTACTCTACATACTCGGGGTGAAAGAGTAATGAACTATATATTGTTTTTTTTTGGAAGTTCTAATCTACCTGCTCGGGGTGAAAGAGTAATGAACTTATTTTTTCTGGAAATCCTACTCTACTTGCTCGGGGTGAAAGAGTAATAAACTAGTTTTTTGGGAGTCTTACTCTACCTACTCGGAGTGAAAGAGTAATGAACTAATTTTTTGGGAGTCCTATTCTACCTGCCCAAAATATTTGTATCTTGAGTATATATACTTAGGGGTGCAAGTTAATTCGGTTCAAACCGAGAACCGAACCAAATCATGTATTTTGGATTGGTTTGGTTCGGTTTAAATTAAATACGGTTCGGTTTCGGGTTTTAAAAATGAAAAACCGATGAGTTCGGTTCTCGATTCATACTTGATAAAAAACCGAACCAAACCGAAATCGAACCAATAATTATTTTTAAATAAAATATAAGTATTGTTTTTCATTTTTAAAATCCTAACTCTACCCTCACTCTCTCTATCGTCTCTTTCAGTTGAGCTTGCGGGCTGCTCTCAACTTTGGCGGTCGATCTCTCTCTCTCTATCTCTCTCTCTTTTGCGACTGCGGGCGTGCGGCTGGCGGTTGCGGGCTACCTCTCAGCTCCGACGACCGATGGGTCGTCTCTCACACACACACACACAGTCACATTGGGTAGGGTAGGTAACAATGGAGATGGCCATCCGAACCAACTGAACAATCTGTCGGAGGTGGCCATGTTTAGAAGATGTCTAAAAATACCCTCATCTTTTGATACTGTACATCTATATAATTACTGAATGTGCAATATCCTTTGATATCCAAAAAAATATGATAGATCTGACGGTTAAGGTTGGTTTAATTTTGCAGGCTTGAAGGTAAGGTAGCACTCATCACTTGGGCAGCGAAAGGAATCGGAAAGGCAACAGTCTCTAAACACGGCCACCTCGACATTACTGGTCTCTTCCATCCTCCTTCTTTTCTCCCTCCTCTGATCTTCTCCGTTAGTAATGGCGGAGGCAACGATTGGAACGGTGGTTGTGGAAATCTGCAATTGGTAAAGAAGGTATATGTTTCTAATTTTTTATTATTAAATTTGTGTAATTTTTTTTTTCAACCCATGAAACCGAACCGAACCAAACCGAATTAAGGTCGGTTTGGGTTGGTTCGGTTCTAGATCAAATCGGTTCGGTTATGGTTCTTATATAATGGAACCGACCTTAGTCGGTTCAGTTCTGATTTTGCTCTAACCCGAACCAAGTTGCACCCCTAATATACTCAACATGTAATTTCTTAGAAACATTGTTTTAACATATTACTTTAATAAATAACTATTAGGACATGTTTACAAATTTGGTGGAGAGCAATTTCAAGTCTCATATGTTCTACTTCCTTTATATATCTATATACTCTAACTATTGTTGTGATTTTATTTTAGTAGTTCATAAGCCGAAAAGTTATTGAAAATTTTACGATTCCATTAGAAGTTACAAGTTACTTGTAATTTCTTGATCATTAATAGAATAAAAATATTTTATTATTATTTATTAAAAAAATTCAAATCATATTTCCAATATTTATTATATTCATAATTCATAATAAACTACAAGTAATTATAATTAAAAGAGTTACTATTGCCACACCAACTTTTACTAATTCCACACCAATTTATATAAATCACCAAAGAATTGCATTCAATTTGTTGGTGTTAGTAATAATTGGTGTGGCAGTAGCAACTCTTGTAATTATTTTCTTTGCCTAATGTTAGAAAAAAAATTGAATAATTAATTAATTCAATATAATAAAAAATAATTTTTTTATTTATAATTAATTACAGATTTTTAAAATATAATAATAATAATAAAAAAATATAGAGTTATACTATAATTCACGTGCAACGCACGTGTTCTTTACTAGTATTTATAAGATGAAAATGTATCTCGATTATTAAATTACCACCTAAAAGTTAGCGATTATTTATAAAAAAATCCTTGTATCAGGGTCCGTTAAGTAATTTTTTCTGAGAAGAGAAACCTATCTCGATTATCTAATTTCTTTTCTAATTTGAAAAACAAATAATAATCGAAATTTGGAAAGTAAAATAAAAAACCCTAAAATCCTAATTCGATACGGACTAGCGATCTCTAATGAATCCAAAAGAATTTCTTATTTCCTCTAATTTTAATTCTAAGCTTCAATGTTTGAGTGAAAACCTGCAAATTGGGAGCCAATATTGGAAGAACAAGCAACAACCACCACCATGTCATCATCATCATCTACTTATCTTCTTCTGCTACGCCTTCAAGAAATCCTAAACGCATTCTCCAGTGTAAGCAGCTCTTCTTTCCTCCATTTTTCTTGGGTTTCGCCACCACCACCACCATCTTCTCGTTCAATCGATCTCAATTTTACCTTTATAGAAAAATAATCTAATTATTTTTTACCTCACATCATGATCATCATCTCCTTCTCAGTCGATCAAAGCTGAAGATAGTTGTAATTCCGAAAATGGTGTTGCCACGGTTGTCGAGTTCATCAATTCTGTCCGCGATGCCACTGTATCAGATTTGGAGGACAACCAGGGTTCGAAGCAAAATGCGGTGGAGGTCCTCACAGAGCTGCTCCGCTTTGTTTCGTCTCCCACCTTGGACCAGGTTCGTTTCTATCCGCATTTGAATTGACTAGGCTTAGTTTCTATACATTTCTGACTGAAGTTTTTGTGTTGCAGGCAGTTGTGGACGCGCTTGCGTTTGAGTTGCCCAAATCAGTTGCGAAGTTTGCAGTTGTTTCGGATAAATGTTGGGAGATTTCGGAATGTGTAATCGACTGTCTTATATTAAAGTGTAGTCCGAGAGAAATGCTCTTGGTTCTATGTGAGGTAATAATTTCATGATATGAATGGCTTGATACAACTTCTTTGATTGTTGGACGTAAGGAATTATTAGTACTCAGTATGTGTTTGGTAGAGGTTTACGATCCAAATGCGTATTTGTAGGTTAGTTCCATCATAGTTGAGGGCCCTTTTTTATTTTTTAAGTAAAATTATTATTTCTAGAAGAGAAAAAATGGATAGGAGGTTCGAGAGAGCTTCTTGAGTACGTAAGGAAAACAAAGCTAAACAAAGCAAACATGTCAACATGTTTTTATCTAGGAAGTTATGTATACTGACATTATCTGGAAACATGGCAATCACTCTAAGCATGGGTTGGCTGTTGGGTCACTCAATTTCCTGTGAACAAGATGAAACCACATTTGATTTTGTAAACTCAAGAATCAACATGATACAAGACCACTTTGACAAGACTGTTTATATCTTGATTGTTGTTAAACATTTGTTTGTTTGTGTGTGCATGTGTAGTGTAATATGGGATTTGATAATATGCCTTGATGTTATTTGTTGTTAATTTTTATCAATGTAATCATGTCCTGTTTGGTTGCCTAATATTTTATATTAATGGTTTTTAGCAAGTAAATTGTCTGGAAACATGTTATTATCTTCATGTGTAAATATTCAATAGTGTCAATTTTGCTAAAGTTATCTTGAAAAATTGGAATAAATGTCTAATATATGAAAATATATGCCCAGGTACAGTTTTATTTTTATTAAGTGTCTAATATATGAATATATACTGGTATACAAATTTTAATATACCTTTTTCTCGATTTTTCCCAAACTTCCCAAATTTTGCCCCCCCCCCCCTCTTTTTAAATTTCCCTATCGACTTGGTGATGATGCTCACAATTACCATCTAGAGGTTACAGTTTTGATCCTCCTAGCTTACCTTTAGAGTACCAAAAAAATAAATAATGAATTAGGATGGTGAAGCAATGTAGATTGCAATAGAACTTGTTAAGTTAATTATTGCACCCAACGTGTTCAACCACCTAGGCAGGGCCCAGGTGGCAGAACCAAAGCAATGTAGGTTTGAAGCTATGTAGATTCAAGTATACCTTGTTAAGTTAATTACTGCACCCTAGATGTTAAAACACCAAGGCGGGGCTTGAGTGGTGGACTCCATGGGGCCTAGGTTGGTCTTGGTGAGGCTTAAGCCAAAAAAAATAATGATAAATCCATTAGATGAATGACTGAGATAGGAGGCTACTCCTAGAGATTCCAAATAAAAATGAATCATTAGAAAATCCATATTGATTTCTGGGAAACCTGTGTCTTTCTTGTCATCTTAGTCGCATATTAAATGGAGAGCCCCAAAAAGGAAAGTTCTTGCCTAAAAATCACATTTGAGGTTCTCATGGTTGAGATAGAAGGATAATCTTAGGGACTTTCAAGAAAAAAAGGATTCCTAGAAAGCATGTTCTGATCTCTAGTAGACCTGTGTTTTCCTCTCTTCACTTTTTTGACATCTATGATAGACTACCAAAAACTAACTGAAATACCTCCTTCTCAATTTCTATGGCTGGCGCCTAGGCAC
This sequence comes from Akebia trifoliata, assembly GCF_017979445.1. Classification (NCBI taxonomy): domain Eukaryota; kingdom Viridiplantae; phylum Streptophyta; class Magnoliopsida; order Ranunculales; family Lardizabalaceae; genus Akebia; species Akebia trifoliata. The sequence goes on along the minus strand of NC_141384.1, from coordinate 19,681,761 downwards.
TTGTATGGCCTATGCACTAAAGGATGCCTAGGCCCTAGGCGCAACCCTTGACAATAAAGACTCCATCCACCTTTGACACACATAGGGGTGGACCCAGAAAAGTTCACTTGCGGGGGCCGAATTAAGTTTATGAAAATAAAATTTAAAAAATTACAAATAATAATGTATATTCTTTTTTATAATAGAAGTCGTATTACATATTCTTTTTTTTCCACTAAGCTTGTTTTTAATGAGTCCAGTAACTCGGTGCTAGTGGGATTTGAACACAGGTTTCTGGTATCATCACCCAAAGACTTGCAATCACATGACCCTGTGATCATGTTGGTTGTTTTCAAAATTACAAAACTAATCTTTTCACCATGTAATTTTAAAACCCCTTCAATTTAATATTTTAAAGTAAAAATAAGTCTATTTCATACATGCTTTTGCATATGAGAAATGCTTTCCTTACTAACCTAGTAAGATGATGGTCGTTGAGCTCAAATGGATTACCAAATTGGCAATCCAACACCACAGCCTTCTAGATTTCATGGAAAAACTCGTATAAAAAAATGTATATATATATATATATATATATATATATATATATATATATATATATATATATATATATTATATATATATATATATAATATATATATATATATATATATTTTTTTTTTTGGCTTGATCCCAGGTTTTGAAAACTGATTGCTACTAAACTCCTACTGAACTCTCAAATTTAAAATTAAAATTTACTGGTGAAAAATAATCTTTGTTAAGGTTTTTTATTTATTTTTATTTTTAAAGTTCATGGAATTTGTCCTCTACATCCCTATGGTATCAGATTATGTTTTTGGAGGCCACAAGTTGAGTTCAATGACCCTTAGAAAGACTTGAAATCTTATCGAGTTAGTAATGCTAGACTTACTCTTTGCACACCCAACTTCTAATGTAAATAATATGAAACTTTATTTTTTAAAATTTTGTGAGTCACGGTTGTATGTGTAAATATAAATATATATAATAGTAATTTTTAAAAGAAATACACTTCCTAACTAAGTAAGATTTTAACTCTTGCTAAGGGTCCTTGAGCTCAAATGGATTACCACATTAGCAATCAAACGCCACAGCCCTCTAGATTCCATGGAAAATCTTAGATGCATAAAAAAGAGTTTAAAAAAACATTTTTTTTGGGCTTGATCCAAGGTTTTGAAGATGGACAGCTATCGAGTTTCCACAGAACTCCCAAATTTAAAATAAAAATTCAATGGTGAAAATTTTCATTTATTTTTTATTTTTTATTTTTAAGTTGACAAAATTTTGTCCTCTACAACCTGGGGCATCGGATCATGCTCTTTGATGCAACAAGGTGAACTCTACCCTTAGTAAGAGTTGAAATCTTACTAAGTTAGTGAGGCTAGTAAATATAAAATAATATATATACAAATTTTTTGTGGGGGCCACAGCTCTACATGAAAATCTATTCTTGTACATAAATAAATATATAAAATAATATATTTTAAAATTTTTGTGGGGGCCACACCCACCCCCCTTAGTCTCTATATAGTTCTGTCCCTGCACGCACACACACACACACACATGTATTCTAAGTGGACAACAAACTATCAATTCCTGAAGGCACCTGAGGGGCAATATTTTAAAAGAGTCTTTTCGATTCAAGGTAACTAAGCAAAAATTGGCGACTTTTCCTTGGATGTGGTGATGAAAGAATTTATAATCTAGACACATTTACCTTTTAATTAATGAACAGTTTTTCTTCTTTCGGTGCTATCTTCAATTGCGAGTCTTGGTTTTCTTTATTTTCCTCTCACACAACACCAATAATTTTGCAAGGTAATATTGTTGTAGAACCTTCTCCTAGCATTCCAACACCTAAAATTCCAAACCTGCTTGTGTTTGCTATATCCAAAGCTGCTTCCTAGTTGATTTCTCCTTTCATTTCATGAATCCGTTTATGCATTAACCCATTATCGTGCAGCACTCCCCTTTCAGTCTCTTTCTCAATCTCTGAAACGTTATAGTGATCAATATTATCAATGCTATCTTTTTTGCTGTTCCTTTTGTCAATCTTTCTTCTCAGTCCATATCCTAGGATTTTTTCACATTTCTATATTATCCCTAGTTTTCAATTTTTTCACCTTTATAATAGGTTATTTTTTCCTCCAATTTCTTGAGTTTTTTGGGTAGTCATTGAGTTGATCTTGTAAATCGGCATGACTATTGCTGAAATAAGTCGAGTTTACCAACACCTTTTTAATTTTTATTTCTAGTTTTTTATTGTTATCATTACCCCTGCTATTCTTTTTATGTGACATGAATTTTGATATTTTCCCAAGATAGCCATGACACATTCCATATCATGCTTGCTTTGGTTTCTCACCTGTTCTCCAGATCAGTCTGAGATTTTTGACATTAAATAGTGTCATGTTTGATGCATCAATAATGTCCATTAAACTCACATAGACCTGATTGCTTTTTGGATAATCACATAGAAGTGAGAATTGCTTACTTTTTTTTTGGTGATAAGTTTGAATTGATTACTTCTTTCATTTCTTATTTTACTTTTCTTTTTTCCTTTTCATCATACACTTATTTATTGCCTCAGATGTTTTGATGAATTGGAACAGGCATTAGATTCTCCTAGTGAAATGTTCAAGGCACCTGCTTATTTTGCTCCTCTTATGATTGGGCTCTCAAAAGGTAATACTATAAAAGAAGAAAAAATTTTCATTGTAGTATTTAAGCTTTAAATGCTGCACCCAAATCCATAAAGACATAAAATACAAGCATAACCTGTAAAGGTGACTCTTCCGGTTTACTTGATTTTTCGAGAAGAATTCCTGGACATGATTGAAACACAAAATCTTTATTTAGTTTATCTTCAATTTTTCTAAAGTATTGGTAACTTGGCCATAATTTTTATTGAATTAAGTGGAGTCACCATTTATGTGAGTGTTTAATCAGGTTTCATGCCATATTGAAAAGTAGAAACTAGATGAAACCTAGTTAATTTGAAGACACCTGAATTACTGGAAGACATGACTTTAGATAGAGTTGAATGGAGGAACAAGATCCATCCAACTGACCCAGATTTGATATCAACTCTCCAATTTTTACATAGGCAGATAAATTTATCCGGGTATACAAATGTTTTAAAACTGTATCCAATTACATAGTATTTACATAGACAAATGAATTTATCTATGGGGAGTGTATCATTTTTACCCCCCCTTATTCCTACACTTGATTTGAGTCGCTAGTACACAAAAATTGACGGAAAAAGAAACCAATTTCCCCATCTCTCTTTCTCTGCATTCTACCCAAAAGAATGTGGCCTCCCTTTTCTCTTTACAAGTTCTCCCTAGGCTCTCTATACATATTCTTTGCAAAAAAAAAAAACAAATGATACACGTGCATATTTCACCTAGAAGAATTTGGAGAATAAAATTGTTAATCTCTCTATCTCTACAACAGCTGTAGTTTGGTTCTCTTTGCATTCCCAAATTGGTCTCTTTCTTTCTCTCTTTTCTCTTCTTTGAAGGTACAATTTTTTCCCTTTTTAGAACCACAAGGAAAACTATTTTTTTTTTTAATTTGATGGGCAAATTGGACTTGAACCCACCATCTCAAAGTTGCTTTGCAATGTGTCAAACCAACCAAGCTATGGTTCTAAGCTCTATAAGGAAAACTCTCTTAAAATTCTGGGAGCGATTCTTGGGAATAGCCTTGCAACGAAGACAAAAGATTTTTGGTAAGGTCTTTTCGGGCCAATCTTGAGCCTCAAATATTAGCTATATTTCCCTTTAAATTAATTTGGGATTCTATGGTTCCTTCCAAAATCTCATTCTTTGCTTGGTTAGCGGTTTCGAACAAATTATTAACTTTAGACCATCTTATCTCTAGGGGTTTCATTACTCCAAACTTTTGTTTCTTGTGCTGGGCAAATGGGGAATCTGTTGACCATTTGTTAATTCATTGTCCTGTTGCTTTCAAAATTTGGTCTCATTTCTTGTGTTCGTTCTAATTGGTGTGGGTTTTTCCCTTTTTGTTGATTGATTTTTTTGGAGCTGTGGTCTTAACGTCATCATTGGTAGGAAAAAGTTTCTTTGGGCTTTGCTCCCTTTTGCTATTGGCTGGAGCATATGGGAAGAAATAGGAGAATTTTCTTAGGTGTGGAGAGCTCTTTTCACAAGATGATTTTGACGGTGCTTGGTTTTCCGTTTCATTGGTGCAAGTTGAATTAAGCCTTTAAATGGATATTTTTTGAGGAGTTTGTTTTTAAGTGAGAATCATTGTGTGCTTTGTAGTTTGTTTCCTTTGCTTTTCTGTTTTCTTGTTGTTGCTCTTCTTCTTCTTTGTATTTGTGGTTGGTCTCCTCGACCTCCTTTTAGTAATATGAATATGTTTGTTTGCCTATAGGTATATAAAATTGAAGGGGTATTATTGGAAATGGGATAAAGGAGGAAAGGAGAAAAGGCAATAAAATTGAAACTTTCTCGAGATACATGTGAGACAGAATTTGAACCCTTCTTCATGGGTGATAAATATTGGGAAGACAACCGTTGTGTTATATACATAGGGTCAGGTTCCGGTGACTCATGAAGAATGACACATGGAAAAAGGTAATATATAAAATTGAAGGGGTATTATTGGAAAGAGGATAAACGAGGAAAGGAGAAAAGACAAGAAAATTGAAGCTTTTCCTCGAGATATGTGTGAGATTGAATCTGAGCCGTTCTTTATGTGGGAGAAACATTGGGAAGACAACTGTTGTGTTATACGTACAGGGTCAAGTTCTAGTCTTATGAAGAATGAAGCATGGAAAAAATTCATGATCCCAAGTTCCCAACCGTTAAAACACAAAATCCAACAGTTGAGATTTATCCTCGGGTCAACTATCCCCGAGATGTGTGTTATTAGTATATTATATATAGGGTTGAGATCAAGTGACAATCCTCATTTGACAATCCAGTTGACAACCCTTTGTTCTATATCGGTTAGAAGTTTGGAATGGGATGCTTTTTTGTGAGGGTGATCTATATGGTAAGGAGATCACTCTAAAAAAAAATCAACCCATTTGAAACTTCTAACCCCTTCAAAAGTAGTTTACAAGTTAATAGTAAAAATTGACGGTTGATGATTATTCAACTTGCAAACCACTTTTGATGGGGTTAGAAGTTTTGGAATGATCTGATTTTTAATGAGTATGATCTCCTCACCATAGAGATTATCTTCGCAAAAAATCACCCCATTTCAAAACTTCTAACTCTATAAGACAAAGGGTTGTCAAATAAGGATTGTGACCTGATCCAACCCATAAATATATACTCTACAGTTTTAGCTTCTAATGCTTCAATTTCTTCAACTGGTCTTTGAGAAGTTGCAAAGCATCAAGGTTCATCCATGGTTAAAGATCCCTATTTTGTTTAGGCTCTGAGCTGCAGCTTGAAGGCTTAAAATGTTCAAAGCAAGCAATTTTTTTTCTTGAGTATCCATATTTTCTAAGGTTTATTCTCCAACTAATTGAACAAAGATAGACGATCTTCACTGTAAGAAGAGGAGTTGAAGCTTTACTTCCTCTTAAGGTTGAATATTAATGAGCTGTCCCTCTTCTTGATTTGAAGAAGGATAAAACACCTAGTGCAAGGAGACATGAAATGGTAGTCATTCGTCTGTGTTTTAAAGGAAAAAAGAATTTATAAAAAATTTCAATCTAGAAGGATGAAATGACATCTGCAACGAAAAAACTTCATCGTAGGAGGTGTCTGCTTGGTGTTTGGCTCTAGTTGAGCCGAATGAGAAAATGACTGAAAGCTCATTCACATCATCACATTTTAAAACATAGACCTATTTTTATATGATCCAAATTGGGCATAGTAGTGAAATCTCGTCAACTGATTATCTATTTCTTTGCTTCAATATCTTGTTTAGAAAATGCAATTGCAAAATTTGTCTATAAAGAGCTGACAGAGTTTTAATATTTTTTTTTTGCTTCTCAGTGTTTCTTCGCATTCAGAGACGTCACTTTGAGCAAATAAAAGTAGCAGTTCCTATTATTCTCAATGTTCTAAAGGCCGTTTCTTCTGAGTCAGATGATGAAGATAAAGATTATATTAAGGATTTGATTGGCAGAGCAATAAGCATTGCCACTTCCATTCAAGAAGTTTGCCAAAAGTTGGTTTGTGACACTCGGCAATTTTTTCTCCCTGTTTTTTATTTGGTGTTTGTTGGTGTTTAATGTAGCTCCGCCAGGTCATAATTCCACATTCATTTAATGCAGCAGGATGGTGGAAGAAAACAGGAACTCCGTGCTCTACTTGGCCTATTTGTTCTACAAGTCATGGTTGGCACCATACCACATCAATTAAGTTCCAGTTTGGGTGTTCATTTTCATCCTATTTTCCTTCTTGGTATTTCCTTTTGTATATAGTTTAGACTTCACGATCCATACTTTATCTTTGTGTAGGCTCTTGTTTCAAGTAGTCTGACAGATACAGTTATGGACTGTATCCCAATATTGTCACAACTATCACACTTCCTTCCATTTTGTGATTTATCATATCTTGGTCTTATAACTGGATCTGATGTTGAGGCATTTACTAGCATCATTCTTGGAGGTAATCTCAGATTAACTTTTACCTGATCTTTATTACTTCATGTACTTACTAAGTAGAAAGGGTTTTTGATTGATTTTTGTCTAAATAATGCAGTGGACAGCGATGATTATATGAGTTGTTTTTCCCTCATAAAGCATGGAGCATCTCTTGCAGGTTTCTACTGCTCTATTATATTTGCACATTTTCTATTTGTTCCAATTGCATTTTTTCTTATTATTGTATTTGTGCAGTGATTTGGGGCCATATTTCTGATGAGGTTGTGAAAGCTGCGAAGGAGGATTTATCTGTTGTCAAAGACAAACTCCGAAGTAGTCAAATTAAAAGATGGCAAACAATAGGCATGCTAAAATATGTACTCTCCTCCATCGATCAGCCTTGGGAATTAAAGAAACATGCCATCTTTTTCTTGTTGTGTATTATGGATGGAAATCTCTCTCAAAATTGTATGAACGAATATGCAGATTGCTCATTGTATATGCCTAGTCTTTTTGCTGCCTTGCAGGTACCTTTTTTTTTTTGGCCCTCTTCCTGCAATTTCTATATCACAATTGATTTTAGGGTAAATAACACTTTGACCCCCTATGGTTTGGCATAATTCTTTGTTGATCCCCTAAAGTTTTGAGAATTGCATTTACCTCCCCTATGACAAACGTTGATAACCTTCAAATGTTATTTTACCATTTTACCTTCTTATTTTATCTTTCTTTGATTGAAAAAATAAATTTAAAAATAAAATAAAAATGCCCCCATCTAAACATTCTCACTCTGACACACGAACCCATTATTTTTACAAGGATTTTTTTGTTAATGACAAAGAATGACATTTAAAAAAGGGTAAAATAGTCTTTATAAGAAGTAAAAAAAATCACATTTTAACTGTTTAGTTGATGGAAAATAGGTGGAAAGTGGGGAAGTGAGCCTGTTACATAACTATAGGGGAGGTAAGTGTAATTCAAAACGTTAGGGGGTCAACTTATAATTATGCCATACCACAGGGGGTGAAAGTGTAATTTACCCTTGATTTTATTCGTTCTCTAACTGTCAAAAGCAACATTTCAGGCTATTGAAAAGACCATTATATATGCATCAGATGCAGAATTACGAAAGAATGCTTTTGCTGGGTTGAAAACGGTGAGTTTTTAGAAGTGCATCATTATATATTTTGAAGTTTCTGATCTACAATTATCATCTTCATTCAACTTGTTACTATCGTTTTTTCAAGTTTAGTGTGCTTCTATGATGTTCTTGCAACTTCAATGAATGCAGAGAACTTTTCTTAGCTTGTTTAAACAATGATTTTCTTCATTGTTTCTTTCCTCCAAGAGTGAGGTATTTCAGGATGGTAGAGGTCTGGGGGACCCCAGCCTGGTAGTTTGGGTGGTAAGGTGGGCCGTCTCTCAACGTCTTACTTGGTGTTCCTCTAGGGGCGGGCAAGGTATAGATCTAAGGCTTTGTGGGATTCTATTATTGGGAGATTTGAAAGGAGACAATCATTCTAGAAGAATTGTTACTTGTCTAAACTCCCAAGGAGGTAAGACTACCCTTGATGGGGGTTGCTAAAAATTTGTTTGAGAACTATTGTGGAAAGCTGAAAGGTGATGGTCATACATGTCATCTTTCTGATAAGGAAAATGTTTGTTTTACCCACCAAATAACAAAGAGGAAAAATATTGTTTAACAAGAAATTCCCGGGGCTTGGATGTTAGACACTGAACATATGAACATATCATTTTTTGGGTAAATGGTCCTTGTGGTTTAGTTAGGAATTATGTTATCTTGGACTTAGTGTTTCATGGAACTTGGGCTTGAGGAGTTCAAATATTTGGGAGTTGGATGATACTGCTTGCCTTCCTATTAGACTGGGTGATGACTCCATATTTTCATCATAGGACAGGAGGCTATGGAACTGTGATGTAAAAATCATCATTTCAATTAGATATTTTAGTTCATCCTTGACAACTGCTGTAGCTACCTTTCCCTATAATAGTATGGGGATCTCCTACTTCTTCCATGGTGTCGTCATATGGAACTACTTTAGATAAAATTCTGATGGTTGACGACCTGATTAGGGGGACAAGAGTGATGTCGACCGATTGTGTCACGTGCAAGGATCATACATTACTCCATTGTCGTTTTGCTAGGGATGTGTGGGATTCTTTTTCTTTTCCATACTTTCAGCATGCGTTTGAGTTTTGGTTGGACCACTAATGCATTCTTGACTCATGGTCCACTAGTGCACCCTCATCTTTCTGTAGAGCTCTGTGGAGGTTGCTCCCGTTCATTGTGTGCTGTGCTATTTGGAAAAAAAAAAGGATCAAGTGATTTTTGAAGGTCTCAAGTGAAAGTTCAGGCTTTGAACCTTGTCCTCCTCGTGTTGGGGGGGGGAGAGAATAGAATTTTTATGAAAATCCTGGAATTTCTTTGCCTTAGTCTTACTAGGGATAGGGGTGTCCATGGATAGTCAAAAATCCGAATCTGATTTGAATTCGAAAAACCAGATAATATCCAAAAATTTTGGATATCAAATTCTGATTTGGATGATTAAATCTATTTGAATTTTTATCGGATACGGATTCGGATGTTAACACATTGAATCCGGTAATATCCGATCCGAACTAATATATATATATATATATATATATATATATATATATATATATATATATATATATATTATTTTATTTATTTATTATTTATTATATAAAAATATGTAATAAAACTTAAAAACAGTTTCTTCTTCAGTACTTCTCCTCCATAGTTATCCATCTAGGGTTTGGGGATGAGGAGAACTATGCCATCTTCGTCATCTTCTCCGATGACGGCGAGCGACGGTCGATCATTCCATTTGCAGGTAAGTCTACTTCTTTCTCTCTCTTCCCACAAAAAACTTTGCCCTCTCCTCTCTCTTTCTCTTATTGTCTCTCTCTCATCTTTAACCTTCCTCCATATTTATATCATATCTTCCCTTGAGAGGTTTGAGGTTGAAGATAGCTGATTTTGATGATGAAAAGGTTGAAGATGGGTTTAAGAAAATGGAAGGGATTAAGATGAATGGATTAGAGAAAGTGGAAGGGTTGTTTATACAAGATGAAGGCAAGTTTTTTGTTTTGATGATGAAAATAAGTTGGATTTGAGGAAAAACTCGAGATTTTTTTTTTCTTTAGGTTAATGGAATCGGATATTATCTGATAGGATAATCGGATTCGAATATCATTTTAAAATATCTGTCGGATTTGGATTTGAATTTGGATATCTAATGAAATTTTCGGATTCGGATTTGGATATACCTGCATCCGAACCGATAAGGATCTGTTGACAGCCCTAACTAGGAAGGTCAATAATGAATTCTACTCCCCTAGAGCTATTCACCTATTACCCAATATCAATGTGGTCTCTTTAATTAACAACCGAGAATAGCCACACAAGATAGAACAATAGATCTTGCAAGATGGAGCTAACTAGATCATGCGTAGATAAACATGCCAATCAACCTAAAAAACAAGACACAAGCGTTTATGGTGGTTTGTAACTTGCTTACATCCACTCCCAAGAACTCTTTCCCTAGGACTGCGGTCTTTTTCTTATTCTAGGAAATATGTTAGGACGTGTTTGATTGCACGGCAAACTCTAATGAAAATAGTTTGCCGTGGAAAATTTAAATTTGACGGTGTTTGAGTGAAAAACTAATATAAAAAGTGGGGAAAATGATTTGCCATGCGCATGAGATTTACTGCTTGAGGTAGCAAATCTTTTCTCAACCCTCCTCCCCTAAGAAAATGATTTGCTACACGGCAATAAATTTGAATCTCATAAATGCCCTCATTTCTCAGTTTAAAACTTGATATAAGAAATGGTCATTTTGGTCAAAAATCATAAAATTGCAACTAATGACCCTATAATCAAGGTGGTTAGTCAAAACTACAAAAAATATCTCTTTTTATATATATTTTTTTATCTTATAATCTTAAAAAACCCTTAATCAGTGTTTTAAATTACAAATAAACCCTTTTGATACATGTCTGTTTCCTCGTATACCATCTTCTAATTTAATGAAAAAAAGAAGAGGCACTTTCCTTACTAACAAGATTTAAGGGGAGTTGAGCTCAAATGGATTACCAAATTGGTAGTCCAACACCATAGCCCTCTAGATTTCATGGAAAAATTCTAATCCAAAAAGTAATAATAATCTTTTTTGGACCTCATCCAAGGTTTTGAAAATGGTCGGCTATCAAACTCCCAAATTTCAAAGTAAAATTTAACAATTCAAAATGACCTTTTTTTAAGTTTTTTTTTTGTTCATAGAATTTTGTCCCCTACATCCCTGTGGCATTGGATCATGTTTTTGGTTGTCACAAGGTGAGCTCAACGACCCTTGTAAGATTTGAAATCTTACCAAATTAGTAAGGTTAGAATTAAAAAAAAATTTAAATAAAAAAAAAACTATATGACCCAATTTATATGAAAATGCACAGAGATTTTCTGTGTGATTTCCCATGATGTGCTCAAACAGTGGAAAAGGATTTGCCAGTACGTCATTTGCCTGCCAAATGATTTTCCAGGTAAATATTTTCCCTGCAATCAAACACGCCCTTAATAAATTAAGATTTTTTTTATGTATGTGAGTCATCGGCTCATTGCGTGTCTAATGGGCATTGCTTTGTTAGCTAATAGTGTTTGCTTCAAGTGTGAAAAAGGTGATCCTTGGTCACATTCATTTCTAGCATGGAATGCTTGTGTCTAAGTTTAATATTTTCACTGTTATTTTCTTGAGTACAGTATTCCAATTTTCCTGTTTTGACTATTTCACTTTGTTGATTTCCTAATCTCTTCTTCCATACAACAATATGATCAGGTACTTGCTGATATTCCAGCTTATCAAAGGTTTGACATTCTGAAGGCTTTGATAACAAATAATAACTCACCTTCCATGGTAATCCATGTTTTTTTAGCCAATTTACATGTTTTATAAGCATTTATACAAAATTCATTTTAATTTTCATTAAAATTTTAAATCGGTGGTTACATTTCTGTACAGATAGCAATTTATATAGGTCTTGTTAAAGAGGAAATACTCAAGGAAAATTGTCAAAAAGGTTTGTCAAGGAATGATGAAATCATACAAGTAGAAAACAAGGTTTCTCCAAGTTCACCATTTTGGAGTTCCAACGTTCTGGACTTTGTGGAGTTGGTCTTAAAGCCTACAAAGGGTGGGCCTCCATCCCTCCCTGAGCAGAGTGATGCGGTATTTCTTGTCTCTTCTTATATTTTGATGGGGTTGATTTGAATTCGTAGTAAATCTTACCCACTCTAATCTAACATTCTTCTTTTAATTTAAAATACTATATATCAATATGATAGTTTTCAATTTGTTTATTTATTTCGGTCATCCCAGAAATGGAACTTCGCGAAAACATTCCGGTCAGTGGAAATCCTACATTTTTGTTTTGGAAATGATGGAAGTAGTGTTGAAGTTTATAAAATAAGTATAAAACACAGTAATAAGCCATCCAACTATAATAAATAGCCATTTGGAGTGCGGAAATGCTGATGCATGTATTTAAGCACTTGAAATTTAAAATAATTTTAAGTACACATGTAAATGATCATGGTTATCAAATCATATCAATGAAACTACGTAAAAGCAAAAAATTACTTGAAACAAGGGAAGGTCACAACCATGTAGATCTCTGCATTATGGTCCATATTGTCTCCAACCTAGCTAAGGATCATTTGAGAATTGATGCCTATGCAATGATAGTACTATGCCCAAGGCATTATAGTATCAGATTTGTTAATCTCGGACACATGGATCATATCATCACATTAGGCAATATGTAAACTACTGTTAAGAGAACAGAAACTACGTAAATGACACTCCTAAATAATATTTGCTATTACGACCCTGCTTGGTACGAAGCAAATCATTTGCAAATGCAAATGATTTGAGGGAATCTAATTTACAGATGCTTGGTTACATTTTGAATTTTTTTTTTTGCATTGCAAATTATTTCCATGAACCTCTTAAATCCTTCACAAATTTCAGCAAATAGTTTGCAGCCCAAAAAGTGCTGCAAATCATTTGCGGTGCAAAGCTTTTGCATTTGCAAATGATTTGCATGGTACCAAGCAGGGCCTACATGTTAACTACTAAGCTCACCCGTGTTCAATGTTTATAATTTTTAAATCTTTATGCATAGAATACTATTGTTTTAAACTAAATAAGCAGTAGATGTTCAATGTGCTGGTTAACATGCTTGGGGTACATCTCATATGCCTGCAATAATTGTACTAATATTTCTAATTTTCTTCTTCATTTTTAATATGTTTATTCAAAAATTAAATAAAAAACAAAGTTTAGGAAAAAAATTAATTTGATCATGCTTAAAATCTTCTGAAGCTATACGACATAATTCATGCACAACCATGGTTGATCAGTGCGAAAATAAAATAAAGTGAAAATTTTCATGTTTTTGAAATTATTAACCCATATTTTTTCTTCGAAGTTTTGTAAATTTTCTGTTTCTTGGGGACTTTTAGACAAAAGTAAGTGAGTCGCTCTTGTTACATGGATGATGTTGTCGAGGTACTTTACTGCTAAGAATGGACAACTTGACTGCTCTAACACTAGTTGTAACTGTATTTTATAGCTTAACTTTCACATTTTAATTTAAGTGACATGTATTCCTATATCAAATGTGCAGGTTTTATCTGCTCTCAACCTGTACAGATTTCTATTGATAACAGAATCAACAGGTAAATGTCATTTATGAAAGTAGGCCGGCTGCTTTCGCTCTCAAAGTCTGCTCTTTCATGGATATGAATGTGATTTGGTGTTTCTCTCTCTAATATATTATATCTTGTTTCTACATGCTAATAAAAGTATTCATGTGTGTTAACACTCTTGTACCAATATTTTAGCATTATAAAATGATTACTCGAGTGTGCCATGTTCTATTTGTTCATTGAGTACAAGTCCCACTCGATTTTTCAAAAACTGCAAGAAATCTCTTCCGTATTCTGATTCCAAGAATAGAAACTTTTTATGTTTTGCGGTTAAATTATTTTCCAATTCAAGATTTATGAGTTGTGGTGGAGATCCAATGCTTTAGGGTTGGCAGATCCAGGGTTTTGTACCTCACATTTTGGTCAGGGGAGTGGGATCTTGGGTTAAAGGGTTGGCTTTTAATTAATTATAAATATAGGAATGAGGTTTTGGGATCAGTGGTACGTGGGGTAATGACGAAATGCAAAGGAAAAAAAAAAAAAAAAGCAATACAATTAGCGGAAGAAGTTGAAGGCCCTTTATAAATAATCATGCGTGTGTGTGATCGATCACATTGATATACAACTTGGAATTTCTTTAATCTTTGATTGTGTTAATTTGCACCACTTGTGTCTTGTCTTTCTAATTATAATAATAACCTAACCATGATTGGCACTTGGCAGGAAAAACAAACTACACTGGAGTTTTGTCAGAGAGCACTTTGCGGAAGGCTTGCACGGAGTGGCTTTTACCTCTAAGAACACTAGTCACGGGGATTATGGCAGAAAACGAAAAGGATTATGATCAGTTTGCAGTTGACATGATATGTTCCTTAAATCCTGTTCAACTGGTTTTGTATCGTTGTATCGAACTCGTGGAAGAGAAACTTCAACATTCTGCATGATCTCTCTCCTTTTCAGGTGAAAATATTTACAAATTAAATATAGTATTTAATGGACATATGGATTGATGAGCCATACCGTTCGATACATTGAATACCTGTTGTTTGGTTACTTTAGTTGCATAATTATAGTGTTAATAGTTTCATTTTTTAATATTGGTGCAAAATGTCTAAATAATTTATTTTGAAGATTTTATTTTTCAGGTGAGTTTATAATTTTTAGACGAAACATAGAAGGCATAGTTCTTTCGGATTCGCTGATTCTTATTTCATTAGTTGGGGAGCCTTGACATCCTAATGTTTTTGATGTTATCAATAAAATTTTGTACATTGTCAAAATAATTTTCCTTTTTAATATATATATATATATATTAAAAAGCATATAACCATTATAATGTGTTATATAGTTACTTTTTGGAGTGTTCTTAGTAATATTTTACTCTAAATAAACTATAGCATATATATATTTTCTGCTAAAATTTTGAAAATAACAAAAAAAAAAAAAAAAATTATGAATAAAATATTTCATTGCACCATAAGAGAAGATTGATACTCATTACCCCTTACCTTCATCAAAATGCACCCAATCAGTAAACAGGTTGGTGAGAAAAAATGAATCAACTCATCGATTTGTTTTGAATGGGTTCGGGAAGAGGCCATTGCATGCAAAACAAATGGTGGAACCCAAAAAGACACCCCAAGAACAGAAATCAGATCCAATGACGATATCAAATAATTGCATCTAAAAACAGTGTTTTTCCAGAAAACAATTTGGACCAAAGGACAAAAAGACTTTAATAATCTATGATAATGTTGCAGCAAATATTATTTTCTTATAAAGACTAGAGCATTCTTCTCTTTCCAAATACCCCCAATAGATATAAATAATGTTGCATTGCATCGTATCTCATTTGTAGAACTTAGAACAGAAAACAATAATCAGGTTCAGAAGCAGATGCGGTGGTTTGCGTCTTTTTAGAAACAACTTCCTGATTGAAAGAGCTATTTTCTTGAAGAGGAAAATCCATAATAACCTCTTCATTTACTGCCATTTTCCCTACTAATTCTTAATCATCAATGTAGGTGACCAAATACTGTTATTTTTCCTGCCACAAAGGATCATGAACAGTACCATTGTTTTTTCTACTTCAACACCACCAATTGTGGCTATTTTTCCTGCTACAACAGCACCATTTATTATTATTTTCTTCCTGCAACATCTCAATCACCTACAGCCGCTAAAGATTTGGAAACCCACTTAATTAAATTTAATCGGAGATTTATCTTTAGACCATGGACTAACAGGCAAAATGTGATCCAACAGACAACTGAACCCTGGAAAGTACAAACGCTATCAATTTCAATGTGAGATGAACCAAATCAATTCACCAAACATACTTCGGTATTTGTGGCGTGGAAATTTAAGCCCATATATATTTGTAGTGGTAACAGACCACCAGCTCTATAGCTGACATCCATGGCGGCCTACTTTCCGGTGGCTTTTACTCTGGTATTGTTCTGACTCCTTGCACGTAGAGGGCTCCTCCTTGATTGGTTTCTATTTCAGTAGTTCTTTTATTTAGGAATCCTCAATTGTTATTTAATACTCTTAGTTTGTTTTGTTTTATTTATTTTTTATTTTTCCCTTAAATTGTTATTTAGAAGTTTATTTCCAATCATTGGAGTCTCAAAATATGTCACAAAGGAAATAAATTAAGTTTTGGAGGAAGATCCCCCTTTAAGTTGGATCAAATCTGTTCTTAGGATCCAAGGATCCTATCATCTGGTATCAGAGTAAAAGATCTTGATGTCAAAAATGGTGATTGTTAAAGAGCTGAGTGAGAGAATCGGCTCGTTTGAGCCTCAGTTTAATCAACTAAACATTGATGTTCATGAGTTGAAAGAAGGGATGCAGGCGATTCAAACAACCTTCGAGCGTTTGGTTGCGCAGATCAACCACCAGTTCGGGAAGCGCCATGTGCTCCTACTAATGTTCAACAAAGAGTAAAAAATCAACAATGCGACATAGCAATACAAGGTTGTCTGTTTTGTATCGATTTTCCAAGGTTCGACGGAGATGATCCAGAAGGCTGGATTTTTTGGGCTAAACATTATCAACAGTTGAACAGCTTGATCGATGAACAAATGGTTTCCTTGGCCACGGTTCACCTAATCGGAGACACCATAGCATGGTATCATTGGATGACTCATTTGATTGGCGTAATGTCATAGGCCCGATTCACTCGGGCCTTATTTTCTCGCTTTGATTCACGAGAATTCACAGATCTAGGTGCGGCACTAGCTAAACTCAAACAAACTGATACGGTTCATGAATTTCAAGGCCTTTTTGAGAAGTTTGCCAATCGGGTTATTGGTTTACCAAAGTCATTCTTAATTAGTTTCTTTATCTTGGGATCGCGCAACAATATACGTGTTGTGGTTCAACTATTTTGGCCCGCTTCACTAACTGAAGCATTCAACTTGGCTGTTTGTCAAGAGTAAACAATTAAGATAACCCAAGAATTTTCTATATGTCAACTACTTACTAGGCTTATTCTTTGTTCGGCCCATGCCTGCTTTTAACTTAGTCACTACACCAACACTTCCTCCAATTCGACAACTTACAATTGAGGAGCAAAGTGAACGACGCAAGAAGGTCTATGTTTTAATTGTGATGAACTCTTCAAACCCGGGCACAATTGCCACAACTTTTGCTTCTTGAAGGGGATGAGCCTCAAATGGAAGGGGAGACCGAGAATGATGAGGTCAGTATGGAGCATAGGATATCTCTTCACACTATTACGGGCTCTAATCGACCACGTACCATGTGCCTTACAGGCTATTTGAAACAGTGTTCGGTTACAATTTTAGTCAACTCTAGATCAACCCATAACTTTTTGCACCCATCAGTGATACAACAATGTGTCTGTTTGCTATCTAAGTCTAATTCAATACAAGTCATTGTCGCCAATGTAGGCACCCTTTCTAGTCACGACATGTGCCACAATGTGTATATCAACCTCCAGGGTTATGAATTCAGGTCTTATTTTAATTACTGCCAGTAAGTGGATGTGATATGGTGTTGGGTGTATAATGGCTTCGTTCCCTAGGCACCATTACATGGGATTTTACAAAATTAATTATGATATAAGCATACCTATACATTGATTGGTAACGGTTCCCCTATTGAATTGGTTGCCAATCAAGGGGAGTTACATCGCTTATTATTACAGACCAATCATGGGTTTCTTTTCCAAATATCAGAGGAAGTACCTTATTTGACTAATTCGGTGAGGCCACCCGCTATTCTCAATGTTTTTAGTAAATTCTCTGATGTTTTTAGTGAGCCTAATGGACTATCACCTCCACGTGCACATGATCACCGTGTAACATTGGTTTCTGGTAGCTCGCCAACCAATGTAAGGCCTTATCGGTATCCATATTTTCAAAAGGTAGAAGTTGAAAAAGTAGTAAAAGAAACGCTTGCTGCTGGATTAATCTGTCCCAGTGTTAGCCCTTACTCTTCTCCAATTTTAATGGTGCGCAAGAAGGATGGTTCATGGCATATGTGCGTGGATTAGACTACTTAACAACATTACAGTTAAGGAGTGATATCCTATTCCAGTGAACGATGAGCTTCTTGATGAGTTGCATGAGGCTGTAGTCTTTTCAAAGCTTGATCTTTGTTCCGGATATCATCAGATTCGTCTCTATGAATCATATATTCAAAAGACAGCTGTTCGAACGCGCGGTGGGCATTATGAGTTTCTAGTGATGCCTTTTAGACTCTCCAACGCACCTGCCACTTTCTAAAATCTCATGAACGAGATTTTTTGGCCTTATCTGAGAAGGTTTGTGCTAGTATTCTTTGATGATATTTTGGTTTATAGTTCTTTCATGCAAGAATACGTTGAGCATCTTTCTTTGATTTTGCAATGTCTTTGCCAACATCAATTGTACGTAAAATGATCTAAGTGTTCCTTTGCCCAATCTCCATTTGATTATTTGGGGCATGTCATTTCTAATAATGGGGTGCAAGTTGATCCAGAAAAAATTCGGTCCGTTCTTGAATGGCCGAAACCTATATCTCCTAAGGCTATATGAGGGGATTCCTTGGCCTTACCGGGTACTATTGCAAGTTTGTAAGACTATGGGAAATTGGCAGCTCCTTTGAGTAATATGCTCAAGAAAGATTCGTTTACTTGGTCTTCCCATGTAGACCTCGCATTTGAATTATTGAAGAAAGCTATGACATCCACTCCGGTGCTTGTCCTACCTGATTTTTCTAAGGAATTTGTTCTGGAATGTGATGCTTCGGACGGCATTTGATGCAAAAGGGATGACCATTAGCTTTTGCAAGCAAGGCATTATCCGGGAAAAAAATTGAACTTGTCCATTTACGATAAAGAGATGTTGGCCACGTCTTTGCTGTTAATAAGTGGAGACTGTATTTATTGGATAGACATTTTAAGATTCTCACTGATCATCGTAGCCTTAAATAGTTTTTAGAACAATGTGTTCCATCTTTTGAGCAACAAAAGTGGGTGACTAAGCTACTTGGGTATGATTATGAAATTATTTATCGCAAGGGTACTGAAAACACCGTTGTCAATGTTCTCTCTAGGCAATTTTAAGATGCCCAAGTATTTGCTATCTCGGAACCCCTTTTTTCTGGAATTCACGACATTAGTGGTGATTGCTCCAAGGACCCGGACGTGGCTGCCATCATTGATCGCCTTCAACAGTCTTCATCCCCGGATCCACATGATACCTTGGTCGATGGTATTTTATGATATCGTGAACGTTATCCACCTACTTTTCCATGGTGTTCTAAAATTCTATCGGAATTTCATGCTTCACCTATTGGAGGTCATTCGAATTTCTTACGTACGTATAAACAGATTACTCGCAATTTTTACTGGAAAGGCAGTAAACGTGCCACCAAGCAATAAGTAGTGGAATGTGACGTATGTCAACAAAATAAGGCAAAATTGGTATCTCCTCCTAGCCTCTTACAACCACCTACAATTCTGGATCAGGTATGAGTGGATGTTTCCATGGACTTCATTGATTGGTTGCCTCCTTCTCAAAAACCTTCTATTTTGGTGGTGGTAGACCGTTTATCTAAGTAAGCCCATTTCAGTCCGCTCAAGCATCCTTATTCGGTGTCTTTAGTGGCTAAAGTTTTTATTCGTGATGTGGCTAAACTCCGCGGCATACCACATTCAATTGTTAGTGATCGGGATCCACTCTTTAATAGTCAATTTTGGGAGGCTTATTTTGAAATACAAGTCTCACAATTGTGTCCGCTTACCACCAGCAATCTGATGGGCAAACTAAGGTGGTTAATCGTTCTCTTAAGGCTTATTTACGTTGTTTTACTAGTCAACGACCTTCTTCATGGATTACATGGCTTTTTTGGGCGGAATGGTGGTATAACACATCCTATAACGCTTCCATAAAGATGTCCCCCTTCGAAGCTATTTATGGGTATTCACCACCTCGTATTACTTCATATTTGTTGGGTACCAAGGCTGTCCATTCAGATGATGTGGGTCTTCGTGATCGTGACTCAACTTTAAAATTTCTTAAGGAGAATTTGCAAGTAGCACAAGCTTGTTTGAATTTCTTTGCAGATCGAAAGCGTACAAAACGTTCTTTCAATGAGGGGAATTGGGTTTTCCTTCGTATACAGTCTTATCGCCAACTTACACTTGCTTCGGGTGGCCATCATAAACTATCGCCTCGATTCTATGGTCCTTTTCAGATTCTCTCACGCATTTGGAATGCGTCTTACAAGTTAGATCTATCATGAACTTGTCCAATTCACCGTCTTTCATGTATCCTGTCTCAAGAATAAAGTGGGATCTCATGTTACAGGGCTCTTCCTTGTTTGGTTTCTATTTCAGTAATTCTTTTATTTAGGAATCCTCACTTGTTATTTAATAGGACTCTTAGTTTTTTCCATATATATATATATATATATATACATATATAGGGTCAGGATCTGTGTACACATATATCTACTCATATATCTACAATGTGTTTGGTTTTATGTGGGCTAATTTTTTTCGAATTGAGCTGATTTTTGGTGAGGATGATCTCTATGACGAGGAGATTATCCTCACCAAAAATCAGCTAATTCTAAAATTTCTTGTGCGGTCGGAATCCGATCGACGGCTCTGATGGACCCCTCTCGCATTGATCTTGAGGTCGCTCCGAGCATCCCCTTCCTTGTGGCAGCCTGATACCTGCTACAGACACTCTGACGCTCAAATTAGAGAGACAGAGGAACAATCATCAGAACTGATTCGTTCTTGATCATTCCAGGAAGCCCCCTTTACAATAGTGCCCTCCGTGTTATTTAACCCCCTACCTTTTTTAGGGTTTCCCCCTCTATAGGCTGTAATATTGGCTATAATCATGGGATCTCTGTTGATTCTGAGGGGTTGTTTACTTAATCGGGATATCCTGGAATGATTGAACTTATCTGTAATGATTGCATCCAGAATTTCTGGAACTGACGTGCACGCAATAGTATTCCGATTTTCTCAAGGCCTTGCCTGCCCTGCCTGGTAGGGCATGCTGCACTTAGTGCTGTGCTGCCTTGCTAGCTAGGCTAGGGAGGTATCTGCTTTGACCTGCTCTGCTTGTCGGGTAGCGCCTTATTAACTAGTCAGTGTTAGGTACCCCCTGGCTGGCCTGGACACGTGTAGGGCTAAGATTGATGCACAATTATTTTCCTTTATAACTACCCCCTCTCGAGGAGGCGTAAGACCTTTTCGTCTCCTTGAGACGCAATGCCACTCTTTTACTGGCTATTCAGGCCCTTCACAATTGCACCTGCTATTTCCGAATCGACGCATTAAATGCAACGTCGTTTTGAATCTCTGCTAATGGCTTATATGGATTCCTCCTCATCTGTAACGGCTCACGTGTCCACTAGCCTCCTTACATTGCCCCCAATCTGCGATGCTTTGGTTTGACTCAAGCTGTCCTCTCAGGTGTATGTGCTCCCACGCCTTTCCTTATAAATAGGGAACTTAATGCGTTTTCCGTCTACTATCGTGCTAAAACTCTACGTATCTGTTTCTGTGCTTTTCTGTGAAGACTATCTCTTCTTTTCTCATTCTTCTTTGTTGCAACAGTTACCTATCCGCTTTGAGGTAATCTCTTCCTCTCTTTATCTGTTTGCTTTCTTTTTCTACATTTGGCTTTCCCATGACTGTCACTGCATCCCAACTCCGACGAAGCCTGTACATTCCTGCTTCGATACATCTCCGGATTGGTAGTGACTCTGATATCCCTGACGACTTCCGATCGGGGAAAATATTTGTCTACATCGGCCAAATCTAGGTTGGTCTTAGTTTTCCTCTCTTTTCCTTCCTGAGAGAAGTGTTGAGTAAAATAAACCGATCCTCGGGACAGATGTTAGGGAACTTCTACCGTCTGGTGGAGGATGTAGAGAAGATGGCCATTATCCCCAACGACTTCCTCTCCCGGTACAACCTAAAGGTGATTTCCAACAGGCCAAGATTTTTCTCACTGTCATCCAAAAGTGCGGCAGTGGCTTTAACACTTTATTTCCCAAGTTTTGATAAAAGGTGGAATAAAGGCCCCCTCTTCCTTTTTGGAGACTGGGAATTTGCCCCTGGCACCCCCCGTGAGGGATTCAGAGTCCCCCATGACTTCCAGGGTAATGCTGTCTTGGGGCTGCTAACTTACATTTTGATATGAACTTTACTCATTAACTACCTATTTTTTTTTTTATGGTTCTTCTTGTTACTTCCACATAATCTTCTACTTTGGCGGATGCGAAGGCTAGGAAGATACTGCGCAGAGCATCTAAAGATCGGAGGCCAGAGTTAGTGGAGTTCCGAACTAGGGCTGCTGAGAAGGCAGTTGTGGACGATCTACTAGGCGTCGTTCCTCAACCACTTTTACGACAAGCTTCACCTGGTCGGGTTGGTCGTACCGAGGAGGGTTGTGATCTACTTTTGTCAACTCTACGACGATGGAATCCTAGTAATTTGGCTCCTCCCTCTAGCTTGTCGGGTCCAGCTCGTACTTCTGAGCTTCTGCCTATGTCATCCGATGTCATGGATATCGACTTCTCAGAGTTCCCTCTTTCCACTTCCACCAGGGCTGCTCCTCCACTCGTCCCAACAAAGGTGTGGAGGAAGAAGAAAAACCACTCTTCTCGTGGCACCAGCCTTTCTGGTGAGGTCGTACCATCTGGGAAGCCTGCTGCCCTTACTCTTGTCTCTGCTTTTGCTTTTCCTGTGGTCACGGCCGGGGGGTCTTTTACCTTTGTTCTGTCCTTTGCCTCAACTCCAACTATAGTTGCTGCTACTAGCCTTATTCTTCCTCTTCGGCTGCGGAAAAGACATTGGTTGGTCAAGAGAAGTATGATGAGCCCTTCCCCCTCTGAGAGGTCTGAGGGCGAGAGCCTCTTTATGTGTAAGACCCCTATAGAGGAGGTTGCTTTTGCTTGGGTGGGTCGCGAAACTTATCTTCGGGATGGGAATGAAGGCAACCTCTTCCGCCCAACTTGCTACGTTCACAATAAAGGCCGTGGGATTAAGGACCCCGTAATCGCTGCTTCCCTGCTTTCCCAGTCCATTTCTCCTATGGATTGGGACGTTGTTGACCGAGCTAATGCTGACTTGGGCTTCAGTCATTTCGTCCATGGCCTTCATCAGGTAACTTCTGTTTTTACTGCCCTACTCAACTGCTTTCTGATGTCTCTGTGTTAACGATTTGCTCTTTCTTCGAAGGTGCACATATACGGAACCGTGGCCTTCCTGAAGTGGCATGAGGTTGAAAATCGGGCAGCTATCCTGGTCAGAGAGTAGGATGAGAAAATAATTGTGCTCTAGGCTGAGCTGGCCTCCTCTAGCCAATTTTCCCAAAAAGGTACCCTGGCCCAATTCTCCAAAGCAAACTTAGACTTGGAGGCATCCAATAAATGGCTGATTGAACTCCAGGGACTTCTGTAACTGGAGTTGGTCAACTACAAGGAGAGAGTGCAATGGAGAGATGCCGAACTAGCAGAACTCTAGGACAAGGTTCGACAGTAAGAATTAAAGTTGACCTCTCTGAGAACAAGTGCATGTTTCAATCAGGGCTGCTCAGGCCAAAGAAGATGAGGCTGAAACAAGGAAGCTACTAGGGCAGCGGCAGGCCCGAAATTCTCAACTAATGGAGGAGTATTCTTCGAAGGATTATCATGAAGGCTTCGAGGCTGCTTAGCTCTAATACGAGAACGAAGAAGAGGTTATGGACGGTGAGGTGGACCAGGATGATGCTCCAGAAGTATCCCCTACCCGGCATTCTCCTTGGACTAGGCGCTTTGGGTGCGCTCCTCCCTTCCAACTGAACAAGGAGGGGAATCCCGTTGCTATCCTTACTCGAGCCCCTGGGATCTTATGGAGGCTAGTGCTACCTTAGACTTGAACCTCGCTCAAGCAGCGGGTTCCTCAGCTTAGCATGTTGATCCACCCCCTGTCCAACCATCCATCCCTGTTGTCATTGAGGATCAAGACAGAACCACTGATCCCCCTAGCACTGTTGATGAAACAGATCCTTCTCTGCTCCTGTTTCTACTATTCAGCATTCCTTTGAAGGATGATTTATTTTCTGTTGCTGTACTTGTACTTTCTGCACTTATCCCTTCCTTTGAGATTTTTTTGTACTTTTTTCTTAACTATTAATGACAAAAATTTCTTTTTACACGCACTGTTGCCTTTACAATCTCTTTCTGCTGACTACACTATTGGCATATACGTTGGTTAGAACAACCCCTACGCATACTGAAAGTGCTAACTGTTTAGATACTTACACGCTGCTCATTGCTCTACATGCTGCTCACTGCTTATTCATACTTTTTGCTCAAGCACTTATACTACTAACTATTCTTGTACGATGTTAACTGCTCAATCATACTTCCTTTATACTTTACTTCCCCCCAGGTTCTACTTAAAGTAGGTGCTACTTTTGGTATAACCTTGTAAAGGGTTCTTGAGCTTTGGCTCTGGCTACGTGCAACACTGTCCGGGCTGAACTACCCATGCTGACGGTAATCTGAGTTCTTGTCCCTAAAGAGGGCTCTGACTCTGCTCATACTCTAAATACAATTCGAATTGCATTAACTGTGCCATTGGCTGCCTGAGTCACTGCCTTTAAAGAAGGCTCTAACTCTACCCTGCTTTGAGTTGTAACACAATCTACACTTAGCTGATTGCTAAAACGACATTCTTAGTCACTGTCTTTGAAGAAGGCTCTGACTCTGCTCATACTACAATACAATCTGAACTATACTGGCTACGTAATCGACTATCTAAGTCACTATCCCTAAAGAAGGCTCTGATTCTTCTCATGCACTACAACACTATCTGAGCTGTACTGACTACGCAATCGACTATCTGAGTCACTATCCTTAAAGAAGGCTCTGACTCTTCTCAACTTTGCATTATAACACAATCTGAGCTATACTAACTGCGCAATCAGTTATCTGAGTCACTGTCCTTGAAGAAGGCTCTGACTCTTTTCATACTCTACAACACAATCTAAGCTGTACTAAATGTGCAATCGGTTATCTGAGTCACTGTCCTTGAAGAAGGATCTAACTCTTTTCAATTCTACACTACAACACAATCTGAGTTGTACTGATTGCGTAATCGGCTATTTGAGTCACTGTCCTTGAAGAAGGCTCTGACTCTTTCTCAACTTCGGCTATAATCATTTGGTTATCTTTTCGAGTAGTGAACTTATGGTAGAGTAGGACCCTGACCAGCCATCTTACTCTGCCAACGAGGACAGAGAAGACCCACGTAGGTCCCGATCCAGGCTGGATCCACACGACTATTGTTACTCATACCAGAGCTGAGCCCCGATTAGAAATCTTACGCGGTCAATGAAGGTAGAGGAGACCTACATAGGTTTGACTGGATTTCACTGAAAGCTGCTTGTAACTCATGAAAGAGTAGGACCTCGACCAGCCATCTTATTTTACCAACGAGGGCAGAGAAGACCTACATAAGTTTGGATCTTGACTGGATCCACACGGCTATTGTTACTCGTGTCAGAATTGGGCCTCGACCAGACATTTCACTCCGCCAATGAAGGCAGAGGAGACCCACTTAGGCCCGAGTCCCAGCTGGAATCCACTGAAATCTGCTTGTAACTAATGACATAGTAGGATCTCGACCAGCCATCTTTCTCTGTCAAATTGGGTAGAGAAGACCCACATAGGTCCGGATCCACACAACTATTGTTGCTCGTGTCAGAGTTGGGCTTCAACCAGATATCACACTCCGCCAATGAAGGTAGAAGAGACCCACATAGGCCTGAGTCCCGATTGGACTCCCCTCTTCAACTTATTCCTGCAAACACAGCTAAAAGGCAAAAATATAACAAAACATTTATTGATAATATTTCTTTAAGTTACATGCATTCCAAGGTTTGGGTATTTCCTGACCATTGATAGTGAGTAAGTAATATACTCCCTTTTGGCCCACGTTTACAACCCTATAGGGCCCTTCCCAATTTGCTCCTAACTTACCATTGTTCGGCTCTTCTGTATTCTGGAATACTCGCCTCAACACTAGATCGTCTTCCTGAAATTAGCGAGGGTGAACCTTCTTACTGAAGCAATTCTACAGCTTCCTGTGATAATGTTCTAGTCTGATTAATGTTGCGTTTCGCTTTTGTTCTAATAGGTCCAGTTCTGCAACTAGCTGTGGGCTATTTCTTCCAGACTGCACTATCTTGGTTCTCATCATGGGAAATCTATTCTTTGTGGGGATTACTACTTCTACCCCGTAAGCCATGGCAAATGGGGACATTCCCGTGGACGTTCTAACAGTCTTTCTGTAAGCCCACAAGACCTCGTGCGATACTGAAGTCCACTTACCCTTGGATTCCCCTAATCTTTTCTTCAAAATGTCTAGTAGCCCCTTGTTTGTGGCTTCGGCTTGCCCATTACCCTGGAGGTACTGGGGTGTAGAGAACACTTGCTTTATCCCACACTCACTGTAAAATTCTCTTATCTACTCTCTTGTAAACTACATTCCATTATCGAAAACTATAGTGTGAGGTAAATCGAACCTGTAAATAATGTTCTCTCAGAGGAACTTCTAGACTTCCTGTTGCTAGATCCTGACCAAAGGGAGTGCTTCTGCCCACTTAGTGAAGTAATCGGTTGCCAATAGCAGGAAAACAATATTCCTTGAAGCCATAAGCAACGGGCCTATTAATTCAATCCCCCACTGAGTGAATGGTCAAGAACTGATTAGGGATTGAAGCTGCATCGCTGGTTGCTTGATTATCTTCCTGTGCCTCTAGTAGCTATCACAATGCTTGACATACAAAACTGCATCTTTCTGCAAGTAGGGCCAAAAGTACCCTTGGGTCAGTACCTTATGCGCTAAAATTCTCCCCCTTGAATAGTTCCTGTAGTCGTCCTCATGGATCTCTCGTAACACTTTTTTTGCTTTTACTGAAGTCAAACAGGGTAAGAGTGGTCTTCCTACGAATTTTCTATATAGAGTCCCATCTAGAACCATATGCCTCTCTGCTATATTCTTGACTTTCCGGTCTTCCTTCGGGTCGCTAGACAGTTTCCCATGCTATAAGTAGGCCAAGATCAGGTTTATCTACCCTCGATCCACTTCAGCTACCACTAAACTGGGCAACCCAAACTTGTTTATGGAAGGGTTCTCATAGTAGCTCCCTCTTGTTCTGTCCAGCCAACATCGACGTGATGTAGGCCAGGGCATCTGCATGCCTATTATCAGCTCTTGGTACATGCTCAACCTTGATGTCTCCTGCTTGATGCATAGTCACTCTGATTTTCTCAAGATAGAGCTGCATTCGAGGATCTCAAGCTTCGAATGTCCTTTTTATATGATTGACCACCAACTGCGAGTCACTGTAGATCGTGGCCTTTGTTACCCCTAGTCCCGTCAAGGATTCGAGGTCAAGTAGCATTGCTTCTTACTCTGTCTCGTTATTTGAGGCCTTGAATCCTAGGGTTACCGCCTTCTCTATCCTCGCTCGACCTGGTATGATCAATACTATTCTAATTCTTGACCCTTCAAAATTGGATGAACCATCTACGTAGGCTTTCCACCCTAATCCCCTTGGTGGCTCTTGTTCGTTCTCTACCTGTTGCAACTCTTCTATCAATAATTCGACTTTTTCTTCTACTGGAAAGTCTGCCAAGAAGTCGACTACTGCTTGGCCTTTCACCGATAATTTAGGCTTGTACTCGAGGCCGAACTTTGCTAACTGAATTGCCCTCTTGGCCATTATGCCTGACCCCTATACTTTTCCCAGAATCATCTTTAGAGGGAATTCTGTGATGACCTGCATTCAATGTGCTTGGAAGTACGGTTGTAGGCGCATTATCGTATAAACCAGTGTTAACCCCACCTTTTTTAACCTCGTGTAATGTATCTCTGCATCCGTGAATGTCTTACTCAAGAAGTGAATGGGTTGTTCCCCTATTGCCCCTATCCTGACCAATACTGAATTAAGCGCATGCTCCGAAGTGGCCTAATACACTCCTAGCTCTTTTCCCACATTTGACTTGGAGAGTATGGGTGGCTGGCCAAGGTACTCCTTCAACTTGGAGAATGCTCGCTCACATTCTTCTATCCACTCGAATCGGGAGTTCTTTTGCAACAGCTGGTACAAGGGCCTACACTTATCGGAGGATCTGGCTATGAAGCGATTTAATGAGGCTATTCTCCCTATCAATTTCTAGACTTGCTTTTCGGTCTTTGGAGACGACATCTCTATTAATGCTCTGATCTGATTTAGGTTGGCCTTGATCTCCCTCTTTGTAATCAGATACCCTAGGAACTTTCCTGAGGTTAACACGAAAGTACACGTTTCTGGGTTAAGCTTCATTCCATCTTCTTTATCCTGGAGAAGACTTCTTCTAGATAACTAATATGGTCTCCCTTCATCTTGCTCTTGACTAGCAAATCGTTTATATACACCTCTGCAGTTTTGCCAAGCAAATCTCTGAACAGCTCTATCACTAACCTCTGATAGGTGGCTCCCGCATTCTTCAGTTCGAAAGGCATCACCTTATAGCAATAGAGCCCATGCTCTGTAATGAATGCCGTTTTCTCCTAATCTTCTGGGTTGAGCTGTATCTGGTTATATCCAGAGTAACCATCTATAAAGGACAATCTCTCGTGGTCAGAAGTCGCGTATATAAGCTAGTCTATCATTGGCATCAGAAAGCTATCCTTAGGACATGCCTTGTTCAGATTGGGGAAGTCTATGCAGACTTTGACTTTCCCATTCTTCTTGGGCACTACCACAATATTCGCTATCCATTTCGGAAACTGCACCTCCCTGATAAATCCGGCCATGATCAACCTGTTCACCTCATCATTCATTGTTTCTCTAAACCATGGTGCTAGTTTCCTTAGCTTCTACTTGACAGGTCTGAAGTCGGGCTTGACATTCAGATGGTGACAAATCTCGTCGGGACTAATCCCTGGCATTTCCTCGATAGACCAAACAAATATGTCTTTGTTCCTTTTCAAACATTCTGCTAATTCCTTTAACATCCCTGGTTACAGCTCAGCCCCTACTCCTATCTACTTTTCTTGTCCCACATCCACCATCTGTATCCCTTCCAAACATGGGGCTGCACCAAGTTTGGTCTCCCCCCATTATAATTTCTATTGCTGAACTTTGTCTCTAGCAGATTCTTCCTTCCTATTGTAGGCATGCTTCTGATTTGGAAATACCGTTTATCATGCCTTTTTTCTCCCATATTTTCTTTTCTTTGAATACTTGTTTTGTTTCGGACATCCACATATTTTCTTTTCTTCGAAATGCATTTTGACCTGGTTGGGATCATGTGATTTGGACGTGGATAGGGGTTTGATTAGGTAAGTCAAGGTAGATAGGTTGGTACTGGTTTAACTTCTGACAGGGTGGACTTGGTAAGTGGGGTAGATAGGTTTTTGGCTAGGTTTGAAATTTAGGTTTTCTTGGTTTGCTTAAGTGTGGTTTGGAATGGGTAAGCTTGGGTAAGTCAGCGAGGTTGGTTGGCTTTTTGATAGGTTGCTCTAAATTAGGTAGCCATGAGGTTTTTCATCGTTGATTGCCAATTTGGTGGCCTGCAGATGGGTAGAGAGTGACAGACCAGAGTGGTCCAACATTCTTCAGTTGAGGAGGAAGAGGCTAGACATTGAACCCGGACTTGTTTTGCTCTAGGGTCTAGAGTAGCGACATAGATTGGTAGGCCAGGTTGGCCTTATTAGAGGCCAGATTCTTCTTCTACGGTCTATTCTTCTTCAAGTGGCAGGGCAGAGGAGGCTAGCACTTCTCAGAGTGGTCCCGCTGAGGACATAGCAGGTAGTGAGGGTAGCAAAGGCAGATGAGGCAGTAGAGGTGGTAGAGACCATGTAGATAGGGGTGTAGGCATGGGCAGAGTCGGTAGGGAGGTTCCCAAGGTCGAGATCCCTACGAAGGAAAGCGAGAGGGTTCCAAATACCTTTCTTTTGTGTGGTTTGGGATGGCATGTATCTATGTTGGTTTGGTTAGATATTGAAAGTGCCTTTGATCCGCGGGGTGTGCGAATCCACTTTTGAACTTTGAGGTTTGGGAGTCGCCACCTAGTTATTATGTTTTAGGAACTGAACATTGATTCGAAATGGATAAAAAAACAACTAATCTACTAAAAAATACTGAGTCCGGGGATCACATTATGAGGTTGGAAGGTGTTAGGCACCAACCCCGCCCAGCAAACACTAGTCTCTACTAATTCCCAAAAACCATTACATTGCTAAAAAGACAATAATAATAATAATAAAAAAAATAAAAATATTTACCTTTGCAACGCAACGATTTTGTTCCCTTAGATCTGATAGAACAGCTCCTCGTATAGTACTCCTCGCTTCGTTTTGTCACCGGATTCGCTTCAGACCTCTAAGATGAAGTACCTCATTCTTAGTCTGAATATTTCTGATTTTCTTATGGATTTCTAGGTGTTTTGAAGGGTTTCTAGGTATTTTTTGAGCTAAAGTTGGGATTTCAAAATTAGGATTCATGGGAAGCTAGGGAAGTTTTTTGACTTACTTTTCTTAGGATTTTTTTATATACGAAAATAGGTTGTAGGGATCCTTACTTATAGATTTTTTAAAGTGCTTTTTAGATAGAGTTAGTGTTTAATTATAATTATTTTAGATAGAGTTAGTGTTTAATTAGAATTATTTTTAAATAGAGTTAGTGTTTAATTAGAATTACATTAGATAGTTTTATAGTTTAATTAGAATTCTTTTAGATAGTTTTAGAATTTAATTAGATTTTTTTTAGATAGTTTTAGAGTTTAATTATAATTCTTTTAGTAATTTTAGAGTTTAATTAGAATTCTATTAGGGTTTTGACTTTGGTCTTATTAGATTGATTAGGGTTTTAACTTAAGTCTTACTTGATTGACTTGACTTTAGGATTTTGACTTAAATCTTACTTGATTGACTTGACTTTAGGATTTTGACTTAAGTTTTACTTGATTGACTTGAATTTTAATTAGGATTTCACTTTACATTAATGAATTTTTTAATTATTAATTTTAAAATTTTTAATTATTAAAATTGTAAAATTACCATTTTACCCTCGAAAATGACTTTTTGCGTTTTAAGTCATTTTTTAATGTTCCATGATGTTTTGGAATCGATT
The DNA here is from genome assembly GCF_017979445.1 of Akebia trifoliata. Taxonomy (NCBI): domain Eukaryota; kingdom Viridiplantae; phylum Streptophyta; class Magnoliopsida; order Ranunculales; family Lardizabalaceae; genus Akebia; species Akebia trifoliata. The sequence continues at coordinate 19,650,770 of NC_141384.1, read as the reverse complement.
TTTCGTAAGGAATTCAATGGGAATATTGGTTTTTGTCATTTATGAAATTTATTGTGCGAAATGGTCGTGAACTTTATGAGTTGCATTTTTGTAATTTTATAAAAATTGGCGAAATGGTTTAGTTGGTTTCGATTTGTTTTTTTATGTGTTTGAAATGATTTTCGTAAGCGTAATCTAAGCTCTAGGGATGTTTTGAGGTTAGGGGTATTTTGATAGTTTGGTCATTTTTTAGTGATTTTTATTGTGAAGTTTTTTTTGTCTGAAAAATGATGATTTCTATGTTTTTGGGGTTATATTTTCCTAGCGTAGCGTGATTTCTACAATTTTGTTAGTTTGAGATACTTCATCCGAATTTTTGAAACATATCTAACAATAAAATATAACAATGGAATAATCATCCATCATTGGAAACCGTTGTAATCGAGTTGACGAGTTGATTAATCAGGCGAGTGAAACAATGGGGTGCTTACAGATGCCCCTCTTTCGTAGAGGGTTGAAGCAAACTAGATAGTAAATCTATTTTGGTAGATAGTACAATATCCGAATGCCAAAGTTAGTGACAGTTCATTTTGCAGTCTGATTCAGCAATTCGTCAGGATGTTCGGATCCTTGAAAATAACTCTCCCCGAACTAGAAAGTTTTCAGGTCCTTGAGCGCGAACTCTCACTGACGGTGTCAGATCCTTGAATTTTAGAAAATTCTCCTTGACTAATGTGTGCAATTGTGTACTCGAAATCCGAGATAAATCTCAGAGATGGTCTAAGCTAGATCTGAGCATAAATTAAGTAAAATTTGAATATAAAATTGAGCATAAAATTGAGCATAATTCAGAGAAAACCCTCAGTGGTATCTGAGCATAATTCCGAGAAAGCCCTCGGCGGCATCTGAGCAAAATTCAAGTTAACCCTTGGCGGCAACTGAGCAAAATCCAAGTTAACCCTTGGTGGCAACTGAGCAACATCCAAGATAACCATTGGCGGCAACTAAGCAAAATCCAAGATAACGTATGGCGGCAACTGAGTAAAATCCAAGTTAACCCTTGGCGGCATCTGAGCAAAATTCAAGTTAACCCTTGGCAGCAACTGAGCAAAATCCAAGTTAACCTTTGGCGGCATCTGAGCAAAATCCAAGTTAACCCTTGGCGGCATCTGAGCAAAATCCAAGTTAACCTTCTCGGCAATTGAGCAAAATCCAAGATAACCCTTGGCGGTAATTGAGTAAAATCCAAGTTAACCTTTGGCGACATTTGATTGAGTAAACTGGCTGAGGAATGAATGAATCTTGGAAAAGAATGAATGAATCTAGAGAATAATGATTAAAATGAATATGGATGAGATTGAAAATGAATCTGGAGACTAACGATTGAATCGGGGAACAAATAAATCTAGAAGATAATGAATCTGAAAGAGAATGATCGAATCTAGGAATGAATGGATCTGAAAAAAGATAAATGAATCTGGTAATGAAAGAATGCCCTATCTCCTGCTCTAGGTAAATGAGTTATTCTCTGGGCAAAAACCAAAATATGAGATCAGGAATGCTTTTGTTTGACCCTCAAGGTTTTTTTTTTATAAAAATATTTATGAATTTAAAACCTGAGTTTTTATTTCTTTTGAACCTTATGGGTTTTTGAAAAATTGTTATCAAGAGGGTAACTTTAAGTTTGGGATTCCTTTTATCATTTAGGATTAACATTGCTCAACCTTAAAAAATAAAATGCCTCTAGTTTGACAGGAAACATGGCATTGGAGATAATTGAACACATCATGTAAAAATTAAAAAAATGCCCCTAGTATAAGGGGGGAAAGCTACATATTAGAGAAGAAAGAAAATGCCCCTTGTATGAAGGTTTGAAATATTTGATTACCACAAGCGCAATAAAGATTCAACTTTTAATTTTGATTAATTTTATTGAAGATTTTGAGTTAGGCTCAAGAGAACAAATATTTCCTTTTGAGATTCATCATAGAATTCACCATTCTCTCCCTTGGTTCACTTGGTGAAGTAAAAATTTTTAGATCGATTGTAGACAAAATACTTGTGACTTCTGAGTCTGTACCTAGTTTAAGCTAAGTATTGAACTTAATTATTCGGACCTTTGATGTTTCAGCTCGGACTGCTCTTAGCTTTTTAACTCCCCGAAGATTTTTCTATTTTTCTTTGTTGCTCTAACTTTTGCTTAGATTGCCCTTTCAGATTTTCAAACTAACAAGCATGCTCTAGCTTTTGCCTAGATCACCTTTTCAGATTTTCAATCTAGCAAACTTAAATTCTTCTCTTGCTCTGATTGTTACCAAAGTCGTCCTTTCGGATTTTCAACCTTGCGAGCTTACCTTAATTTTTGTCTAAGTTGCCCTTTTAAGTTTTCAACCTAATAGGTTTTATTCTTTTTTTCTTCTGAACTTCTAGAGTTACTGTCTGGTCATGCTTTGCTACCTTCCTTGACTTTTTCACACGGTACTTAGAAGGACTTTTATAGGTAGGCTTAGGACTGGGTATAAAACGAAAATGAATTCTAAGGCTCAAAAACCCGAACGCCCCTCGTGTGGCATTTTCTCTTTTTCTTTGAATTTTCTTCTCCACAATGACAATATATATATATATATATATATATATATATATATATATATATATATAGATATATAATATATATATATATATATATATATATATATATATATATTTTTTTTTTTTTTTTTGATTTTTTTGTATGTAGGAATTTTTATTTTTATTTTTATTTTGATGTGATTGGGCCTGAAGTAACTTCTCAAGTTGCCTACGCACCCCAGATTTTTGAGATCAGACCAAAACGTTGTTCGTATTTTCCCTCCCTTAGGTTAGGTGATCGGGCTGAGAAAGAAAAAAGATATTTGTTTTTGAAAAAACTGCAAAGGACTGAGAAAGTAGATAATGAACTAGGTAGTAGGAAAATTGATTCGGCCAAAGATGACCTCCTTAAATGTAGTACCGCTTGATCTGGTTAAGGTTGGTTGACTCTGGTAGTTCAATTCTATCCTGATCTTGAAGTCAGACGGTTGAATCATTGACTTGTAAGTGGCGAACTTTGATTTTCTTGTCAAACGTATGAGTGACTCTTCTCTGATAAGTTTACACTTGGTACAGAACTTTTAAGTTATTTTTCTTTGATTAGGTTTACTTCTTTGTACTACTGACGAACCTAGGCTGTTTCTAACAATTGACTTTCTATCAAGACCTTGAGATACAGGATTTCCATTTCAACTGTTAACTCTGCTTCCATATCATATACTAGAGAGTAGGGAATAACTCCAATGGAAGACTGATAGGCCCATAGTGTGAATGGTAACTTCTCTGACGGATCTTGGTGCGATTGACACATTTTCCTGATGATTATCTTGAGATTTTTTTATTGACTGTTTCAACCTTTCCATTAGTCTGAGAATGTGGGGAGATGATTTGTGATGTCGAATCTTGAACTTTGAACATGGAGAAATGACCTAAGCTTTGAAGTACGACTCATTATCAGAGATCAACTCAAAAGGTACCCCCCCATATCGACTGATAACATGTGCTTAAATGAACTTTTCAACTCGAGATGTAGTGGGGATAACACTAATATATTTTCTAACATCTTCTTTGATTCCATCGATATAGACGAGTATCTATTCCGTGTTGAACAACACCCAAGCTTGTACCTAACATACCCTCACACGAACAAGTCTTTTGAAATTTCTGAGTAAATTAATTATCCCCTCGTGTTCCTCTAGGGATAAGATAATTTTTATCTGAATTTCTTGGAAATTATTTTTTGTTCTAAGGTTCAATGACCTTTGCTTTCTGATTGAAAGTTGTTGAGCCCGACCCTTATTTTTCTTATTTAGGGGAAACATATATCCTTGAAGCCAGATTATTAGTTAATTCGTTAATGCGCTCGAGGTATTCAAAAATTTCTTTTATCCGATCAAATTCAGATGGGGCGACAAACACCTCTATAGACTTGACAAATTAACTTGATTCAATAGAAAAAGAGTAGACTCGATTTAAAGAAAACATGACATTGAAAAATTGGACTCGAGCTAACTTAAATAACTTATGAAAATTCAAGACAACTACCCACAATGGGCTTGATTAGGATTGAGGATTGAGACATTGCCTACAACTAATAAAATTGAGGCATGGTGATCTTTAGGGAACAACTAGGCAATATTGAGAAATTGTGAGGCTATTTCTAACTGTTAACTTGGTACTAACGTTTGTTCTAACTGATCGGACTTACAACCCTAGCTAGACGATGGACGATTGAGCTTAGGTACAATGATAACCCTTAAACCTCATTGAAGGTGAATTTAACTAGTTTCAGTGTTACCCCTTTGATAACATTTTAATGAATCCTGAGATTTTATTGAATTCTGTGCACCAATCCATTAAACAATTCATCCATTCAATGATTATTCAGAAGGAAAATAATTTTATTGCACTCTTGAAAATTATTGAAAAATAATGTTTTTATTGAATAATAATTTTCACAAATCTGATTATTTTTTTGCAATCATTTTCTTTTTATAAAAACATATTTTGATAATTTTCCAAGGTCCATGCAAAAAATAGATTTTTGGTAAAAAACATATTTCAAAAATTTTCCATGCAAAAGTAGATAATTATTTTTCCTTTTATTTTCTTTTGGAAGTATTTTCTTTTGAAAAATATATATATTTTTTTAAAGAACACTTTTTTTTCTAGAAAACAGTGTCACTGGAAAACACTTTTTTTCTGGAAAATACTTTCTTTTTGAAAAATATATTTTTTTAAGATGGGCAATGCATTTTTATCTAGCCACCCTTGCCCAAGTACACCTATATAGCTCTCGATACGTGGTGACTTGGTTTGATATACCGTATAGGTGATAATATAAAATTCCAATCCACTTCTCTAAAATCAAAAGCAGCCAGTTTAAGCCCCAAATCAGAGGTAGCGCACGATGCTTGAGCAAAGGCACTCTGAAATCACCTCTTTTCTAGAATAGACGTAGTCTATCTTCTTAGTACCGTAGTACATAGGAGTAGGATCTCTCTTAGGCACTATTTTTGATCAAGAAGTGCAACTGATGTACTTGGATCATCTTTGATACACTTATAGGTATGAGTCAAGAGTTGTAACTTTCATAAATAGTTTTGCATCCCACAAGGGGACCGACCATGTACTAGTACTACATTGGCAAACGGGGCATGTGACCGTGTGGCTTACAATAGGTCAAAGGCTCAGGTCACTTCAACCTGGGTGCATCGATATACCTTTCAGAGTCACCTGATCAGACGATACTGATGCCCCAGTTTGATATACCCTAAGGTACGTGACTGGAGTTGTGGTTTTCATGAATGATGTCGCATTTCCAAAGAAACCGGGCCACGCACTAGTGCCACGTTGGCTATATTGGGACATGCAAGTGTGCAAAACAATAAACATGCTTGTGGTGTGTACAATACAGGGTAGGGTGTGCTCAGGGCTTTTTTCAAACAAATGGGCCCATGTATCCAATTAAACCAATACAAGTAAAGGTATTAAACCATACAAGTAAAATGTATACATTGATCGAGAAAGATTAAAAACATATCTATATGGTTCAATGCACATTTCATGTATATATCAATGACAAATCAATCAATGAATATGGCATAAAATAATTGATCAGATCCAAACATTGTAATAAGCATAATTTCTATAATTTTATGGTCCAATCAATGATCACTTTTGGGTGATCTAAAATAAATTGAGATTCTAATAGATGTTACATTGATGATAGAATGATAATTGTTGAGAAGAAGAGTGATGAGCCATTTTTTTTTAAAGTATAAAAAAAAATTAGAAACACATCCCAAAGGAATATCAAAGAAAAAGATCCTAGTACCAAATGAGCTCGCTCTCACAAAATAAATCAGGAACATTAACTGTGCTAACACTAGATAAATTCGGATTTTCTGTGAATTAGGAAAATACAATCCGAACTTGCATCGATGATATGTAAGGCTCCCGATAATGAAATCGAGTGAATTCAGGTTCTAAATTAATCTACTCGATGGGATCTATGTTTCATTAAAGGTGCCCAGTCCTAATTCTGACTAGAATGTTCTGTAAAAATGTTTTAACATTGCTATCCCAACCTTCTTTCAGCAACAATTCCAGATTTATAGATTAATCCGAACTTGCATCGATCATATCCAAAGCTCCCGATAATGAAATTGAGTGAATTCAGGTTCTAAATTAATCTACTTGATGAGATATATGTTTTATTAATAGGTGCCTAGACATAACTCTCACTAGAATGTTTTATAAAAATGTTTTAACATTGCTGTTCCTACCTTCATTCAGCAACAATTCCAGATTTACAGATTAATCCTGAACTTGCATCAATGATATCCAAGGCTCTCGATAACGAAATTGAGTGAATTCAGGTTCTAAATTAATCTATTCGATGAGATCTATGTTTTATTAACAGGTGCTCAGACTTAATTCTGACTAGAATGTTCTATAAAAATGTTTTAACATTGCTGTCCCAACTTTCATTCAGCAACAATTCCAGATTTACAGATTAATCCAAATTTCCATCGATGATATCTAAAGCTCCCGATAACGAAATTGAGTGAATTCAGATTCTAAATTAATCTACTTGTTGAGATCTACATTTTATTAATAGGTGCCCAGACTTAATTCTTATTAAAATGTTCTGTAAAAATGTTTTAACATTACTGTCCCAACCTTCATTCAGCAACAATTCTAGATTTATAGATTAATCCGAACTTGCATCGAACGATAACGAAATTGAGTGAATTCAGGTTCTAAATTTATCTACTTGATGAGATCTACGTTTTATTAATAGGTGTCCAGACTTAATTCTCACTAGAATGTTCTGTAAAAACGTTTTAACATTTTTATCCCAACCTTCATCATTCCATCCTTTTCATATGTCAATTTGAATATTTCATTATTTAGGGGTCATCAAAAAGTGACCCTTAATTGGATAAAAAAAAAACAAAAATACAATACCCAAAATCATCCACAATCAAGCCACAAAAATAAATAAATAAATAAATAAATAAATAAACAAATAAAATAAATCGAACTAAAAAAAAAAGGTCATCCTGGCAATGCTCCCATACTTGGGATTTTTCAGGTCTGATCGTCAATAGTCCGCAATGGAGTTGCCACTAAAAGCATCTTCGATCCGCGAGGTGTGCAGATCCATTTTTGACCTTTGAGGTTTGGGAGTCGCCACCTAGTTATTACGCTTTAGGAACCGAACATTGACTCGAAATGGATAAACAAACAACTAATCTACTAAAAAATACTGAGTCCGGGGATCATATTACGGGGTTAGAAGGTGTTAGGCACCAACCCTGTCCAGCAAACACCGATTTCTACTAATTCCCAAAAATGATTACATTGCTAAAAAGATCTAAATAATAATAATAAAAAAATAAAAATATTTACCGTTGCAACACAACGGTTTTGTTCCCTCAGATATGATATAACAGTTCCTCGTTCTATCACCGGATTTACTTTAGACCTCTAAGACGAAGTATCTCCTTCTTAGATCTGAATATTTTTGATTTATTTATGGATTTCTAGGTGTTTTTGAAGGGTATCTAGGTATTTTTTGAGCTAAAGTTTGGGTATGGATGTTAGGTAAGGAGTTGGGACTTCAAAATTAGGGTTTATGGGAGGCTAGGGAAGCTTTTTGACCTACTTTTGTTAGGATTTTTTTTTTAATACGAAAATAGGTTGTAGGGACAATCTCTCGTGGTCAGAAGTTGCGTCTACAAGCTAGTCTATCCTTGATATTAGAAAGCTATCCTTAGGACATGCCTTGTTCAGATTGGTGAAGTCTATGCAGACTTTGACTTTCCCATTCTTCTTGGGCATTACCACAATATTCGCTATCCATTTCGGGAACTGCACCTCCCTGATAAATCTGACCATGATCAGCGTGTTCACCTCATCATTCATTGTTTCTCTAAACCACGGTGGTAGTTTCCTTAGCTTCTGCTTGACAGGTCTGAAGTCGGGCTCGACATTCAGATGGTGACAAATCACGTTGGGACTAATTATTGGCATTTCATCGATAGACCAAACAAATATGTCTTTGTTCCTTCTCAAATATTCTGTTAACTACTTTAACACCCCTGGTTACAGCTCAGCCCCTACTCCTATCTACTTTTCTTGTCCCACATCCACCATCTGTATCCCTTCCAAACATGGGGCTCCACCAAGTCCGACCATTGTAATTGCTATTGCTGAACTTTGTCTCCAACAGATTCTTCCCTGCTTAGCGCACACATTTGTGCTACAACTTGGTCGCTTTTGACGTCCCACATCTCCTGCTGTGTGAAAAACCTTAGAACTTGATAATAGGTGGATGGGACCGTTCTCATCTCATGTGTCCACCATCTGTCCAGGATGGCATTGTATGGAGAACTTGCCTCGATGACTACAAATCGAGTTATCAAGATTATTGGCCGACTTTGACTGGTAATATTATCTCCCCCTAGGTTGATTAGATCTCTCATCGAAATTGACCAACAACGCTCTTGTTGGGGCAAGCACATTCCTATTGAGACCCATCTTTAAGAAGGCTGACGCATACATGATGTCCACCGAACTACTGCTATCTACTAGCACCCTCTTGAACATGAAAGTGCTTACTTGCAGGGTTATTACTAGCACATCATAATGGGGTCTCGCTACCCCTTCCAAATCTTTCTCAGTGAATACCACCATCTGCTCTCCAAAGAGTTTCAGATCGGTAGGCTCACTTCTTGTAGTAAGGATGTGGGCCAAATGTTCTACATTTCTCTTTTTTATTCTCTCAATAATTCTGGTCTGCCTAGTCCTGCTGCTCTCCTCTCTTAGAACAATGTGTATTACAGCTGCCCTTTCATCCTACCCTCATACTGGGGGTTGCTCCACTTTGTGATCCCTATCCTGCAGCATGTCTTCCTTTTATCTCTTGGGCAGATCTCTTAGTCTACCCTGCTCTGCCAACTTTCACAGGAACCTTATGAGGGACTGGCATCTATTGGTGGTGTGAGCTCGTACCTTATGATACTCAAAATATCTTTCACCTTGGTTAATCTGGTCTTGAGGAAGTGGAGCGGACTACTCAAAAAATGGTTCGTTTTGGATAATTGTTTTGGGTGGCATATGGGTTGGTTCTAAGACTAGTTTGGGTGGGTAATAATACTATTTTTTAGGGACTGTTTAGGTGAGAAAATATGGTATTTTGGGAAAGGTTTTAGGTATTGGCAGGGTGAGAAATTAGGGTAGTTAGAAGCTGTTTGGGACGGGTTTAGAACTGAGGGGTTAAAAAATAATGTGATGGTTATTTTTTTGGGTAAGATTGATGAAGTTACAAGGATGATGATTTTCAAAATTATTTTGGAAGGATGGTTTTGAAACTAGGCTTGGATGGAGGTGAGTTGAATTCTTCTTCCTATTGTAGGCATGCTTCTGATTTGGAAATACCGTTTATCATGCCTTTTTCTCCCATATTTTCTTTTCTTTGAATACTTGTTTTGTTTCGGACATCCACATATTTTCTTTTCTTCGAAATGCATCTTGACCTGGTTGGGATCATGTGATTTGGACGTGGATAGGGGTTTGATTAGGTAAGTCAAGGTAGATAGGTTGGTACTGGTTTAACTTCTGACAGGGTGGACTCGATGAGTGGGGTAGATAGGTTTTTGGCTAGGTTTGAAATTCAGGTTTTCTTGATTTGCTTAAGTGTGGTTTGGAATGGGTAGGCTTGGGTAAGTCAGTGAGGTTGGTTGGCTTTCTAATAGGTTGCTCTAAATTAGGTAGCCATGAGGTTTTTCACCGTTGATTGCCAATTTGGTGGTCTGCTGATGGGTAGAGAGCGACAAACTAGAGTGGCACAACATTCTTCAGATGAGGAGAATGAGGCTAGACACCAAACCCGGACCTATTTTTCTCTAGGGTCTGGAGTGGCGATAGAGATTGACAGGCCAGGTCAGCCTTATAGAGGCCATATTCTTCTTCTACGGTCGGTTCTTTTTCAAGTAGCAGGGCAGAGGAGGCTATCACTTCTCAGAGTGGTCCCGCTGAGGACATAGCAGGTAGTGGGGGTAGCAAAGGCAGATGAGGCAGTAGAGGTGGTAGGGACCATGCGGATAGGGCTGTAGACACGGGCAAAGTCGGCAGGGAGGTTTCCAAGGTCAATATCCCTACGAAGGAGAGCGAGAGGGTTCCAGATACCTCTCTTTTGTGTGGTTTGGGATGGCATGTATCTATGTTGGTTTGGTTAGATATTGAAAGCGCCCTCGATCCGCGGGGTGTGCGGATCCGCCTTTGACCTTTGAGGTTTGGGAGTCGCCACCTAGAATCGAACGTTGACTAAAAACGGATAAACATACAACTAATCTACTAAAAAATACTGAGTTTGGGGATCACATTACGGGATTGGAAGGTGTTAGGCACCAACCTCGCCCAACAAACACCGGTCTCTACTAATTCTAAAAAATGATTACATTGCTAAAGAGACATAAATAATAATAAAAAATAAAATAAAAATATTTATCTTTGCAACGCAACGGTTTTGTTCCCTCAAATCTGATAGAATAGCTCCTCGTATAGTACTCCTTGCTTTATTTTGTCACCGGATTCGCTTCAGACTTTCAAGACGAAGTACCTTCTTCTTAGATCTGAATATTTCTAAATTTTTTATAGATTTCTGGGTGTTTTTGAAGGGTTTCTAGGTGTTTCTTAAGCTAAAGTTGGGGTATGGATGTTAGGTAAGGAGTTGGGACTTCAAAATTAGGATTTATGGGAGGCTAGGAAGTTTTTTGACATACTTTTGTTAGGTTTTTTTTTATTATACGAAAATAGGTTGTAGGGACCCTTATTTATAGATTTTTTAAAATGATTTTTAGATAGAGTTTGTGTGTAATTATAATTATTTTAGATAGAGTTAGTGTTTAGTTAGAATTATTTTTAAATGGAGTTAGTGTTTAATTAGAATTACATTAGATATTTTTATAGTTTAATTAGAATTCTATTAGATAGTTTTAGAATTTAATTAGGTTTCTTTTAGATAGTTTTAGAGTTTAATTAGAATTCTTTTAGATAGTTTTAGAGTTTAATTAGAATTCTATTAGGGTTTTGACTTTGGTCTTATTAGATTGATCAGGGTTTTGAGTTAAGTCTTACTTGATTGACTAGAATTTAGGATTTTGACTTAAGTCTTACTTGATTGACTTGACTTTAGGATTTTGACTTAAATCTTACTTGATTGACTTAAATTTTCATTAGGATTTCACTTTACATTAATAAATTTTTTAATTATTAATTTCAGAATTTTTAATTATTAAAATTATAAAATTACCATTTTACCCCCAGAAAGGACTTTTAAGTCATTTTTTAATATTCCAGGATGTTTTGGAATCGATTTTTTATAAAAAATTCAATGGGAATATTGGTTTTTATCATTTATGAAATTTTTTGTGCGAAATGGTCGTGAACTTTATGAGGGGCATTTTTGTAATTTTTTGAATTTTGTGAAAATTGATGAAATGATTTATTTGGTTTCGATTTGTTATTTTATGTGTTTGAAAGGGTTTTCCTAAGTGTAATGTAGGCTTTAGGGATGTTTTGAGATTAGGGGTATTTTGGTAATTTGGTCATTTTTTAGTGATTTTTATCGTGAAGCTTCTTTTTGTCTGAAAAATGATGATTTCCATGTTTTTGAGGTTATATTTTCCTACCGTAACGTGGTTTGTACAGTTTTGTTAGTTTGAGATACCTCATCCGAATTTCTGAAACATATCTAGCAACAAAATATAGCAATGGAATAATCATCCATCATTGGGAACCGTTGCAATCGAGTTGACGAGTTGATTAATCAGGCGAGTGAAAAAATGGGGTGGCTACAAATATCTCCACCCCTTATCCGTCGGTTAGCTTCAAGGGGAGGTGGAGTGCTTTCTTAGCTACTACTGCATTATTTTTTGATGACATTTGAACGCAGTTATTTACTGTGGGCTTTGGAGCTTTTTTGCAGATTCTGACTCTCTGAGTGGATCGACCCTTATTTTTGGCCATGGTAGAGTGGTGGTTTCCTATGACTCACTTCTTCCATATGCCAAAGGTAGAAATAGGCATCAGGCCTTCTGACTTTGTGGCAATCATGGGTATTGCCATGGATGGAGAGCCCTTGCCTTTCACCATGCTGACAATGCAGAAGGTAGGAGAGTTGCTTGGTATTGCCAGATTCCCTGCCTCTATGGTAGGGAAGATGGGGTGTATTATCACGGAGATCTTGATGGGTCTACTACTGATCGAAGGAGAGGACGAAGCTTCCCACACTTATTGAGAGAGAACAGGTCGTTTTGGAGATAGAGACTTTGATACTATTTTTCGGATCTGCTTTCTTATCCTTATTGGCAGTTGCTTCTTTTTTAAGGATGGCTCTTCAGTTTCCACCACTTTCCTCTCTGTGATGCGCTACATTGATCATATCAGAGACTTTGATTGGGGGAGTCTGATCTATGGCACCAACTTGGTAGGCCTAGATCGAGTGGTGGAGGGGATTACTGCACCCTGTGGAACTGGGATTTACACACGCTTCTTCTGGCAATTTATTGAGGTAAATAGATCTCCGTTTTATTTTTTTGATTGCTTCTCTCTTAGTCTTCTATTCACTTGTCTGACACCTTATCTTTTTTCCCAGATTTTTGTCCATGTTTATTTCGCATTTTACTTGCCTACCTGTCGTCACCCCGACGAGGGTTATCCATTGGGTGCCTTTTGGGCCACTAGAGATGCCAAGATTATCAGGAGCAGCCCTACGAGACGTGAGTACTTGAACCCTTACTCTCTATTCTTTCAAATTTGAAGCTATCTGTATCTGTTATCTGATTGTTTCTTTTGCAGATCTTTTCTGTTACTCTGCGAGACCTTCCCCGCACCGTTAGCGGGAGGCAGGAGGTGAGGAACACCTATAGGTGTAATACCAGGCGACAATGCTGCACCTACTTCATTGGAGAGCATCGATATACATTCTACTTGGGGGAGCGCTTGTTTTTCCAACACGACGGGATCCTTTGCATCCCTGTCACTCCACCAAAGCCTATCTCGGGGGCTATGACAGTAGATGAGTATCTTGCCCAGTCGAGGGGGGTTGATGCTACTAGATTGGTGAGGGTTGGCGACTATTAGGTTTGGTTCCGAGAGGCGTCCATTGGATGCATCATGCCTACAGTTACTGCCCGGGCTGGGATTACCGAGATCGGAGGGGTCCTAATCCAGGAGCATGCTATGACGGTATAAACTCTGTCCCTATTTCTCTTTCCTTAGAACTTTCTGCTTCTTATTATCCTCATTTTGTTTGTGATTTTGATTTTAGGCTGATGATCTTCGTCGCCTTCGAGAGGGCTATGACGTCATTGAGGTAGCGAGGACCGTGGAGATAGAGAACAGGTGGAGGGCTGAGGTAGAGGAGTAGGTGGCTTTTATTGAGGCATATGAGGCTTGCTTAAAGGTGCAGGCTGCCCGTATCCAGGAGTTGGAGCTGGAGATGGCCTTGCGAGAGTCTCGTCTTCAAGCCAAGATAGTATGTTACTTTTTTTTTTGGTAGATCGTAGTTTGTTTGTATCCTGTTCTAATTGGTTCTCTCATGATCTTTGCAGGATTATCATCGACACCGAGACGGAGAGAGCACCTCTGTGCACCTTTCGACACCTCCCAAAGTAAGCCTTTGCATTTTAATTATTCATTTCCATGGTCTACCTTTTTTCGGGGTATCTGGCTCGAGTGCAGTAGCTGGATCTTCATTTAGAGCTATCCAGAAGACTCAGAGTGCTCGGGATGATGCTGCATCTCATCCTGTCTGATTTTTATTGTACCTTGTATGGACATGTAAATATTTGGTATTAGTTTCAGACTTCATGTAAACATTTAAAAATTTGTTTATATACTCTTGTTTGTCATTTCTCAGTATTTACTGCATGGTTATGATGGTGTATGCAATTGATTCAGGCTTCAATAGGCTTCTTAGGAGTGATATCGATCATTAAGTCCTCCGAGGCCTGATGAATGTTTGTGAGCTTACGGGAGTGGGTATAGGGTGCGATTGGGGTCCAAAGGACCCTTTGAGAGCATTCTCGAGTGATGTGAGTTGTTTGGGGCCCATGGGCCCAATGATGAGTGATACGGAAGGGCGTGTGATTTTTGATGGTTTGATTCGATCCAATATGATCATGGTGAGCCCCTACATGCCTGATATACATTTTGAGAGCTTTTGAGAGTTTTGATTGCATTTATTGAGCATGTGGGAGTCCAATTATTTTTCATGTTATTTTAAGGTTTCGAGACTTGAGATGACTGTTACGTGGTCCTGAGTCTTCAAGGAATCAAATAATTCAAGGCCCCAAGGCTAAAAAATGTTCTAGTCTGTGTTTTCGACATGGATAAGCTTTGTTAAGCTTTCATCTGTGCTCCCAGTACGGATAATTCTACTGGGATTTCATTCGTGCTTTGGGAATGGATAGGTCAATTTTGACTTTATCCGTGCCTTAAACACAGATAAGCCCACTGTTTATTTATCCGTGCTTAAGAGACGGACCAGCACGATTTCTTCTTATAAGAAGCCTGTTGCAGCACTAGTTTTTGCCCTAACATTCGAAAATTTTATTTTTCTACCCCCTTTCACATTTGGTGCCGATTTTTGCTCTCCTTATTCCTCAAAGCTTCTTTTCAAGTTCCATGGAGATGCTTCCTACTCTTCCTAACTTGAAAAGGTATGTCATTGTTGATCCTTTCTTGAATAGTTGGATAGAGGGTATGGATAGTGATGAAAGGGCTCAATAGTTTTTGAATAAGTTGGGGTTCACTTTTTTCTTGTCGAAGGTTCCATTGCAATGGAGCTTGATTGAGACAATGTTAGGATGTTGGATCCCCGAACTCAATCTTGTTCGATTTGGGGAGCATGAGATGACTCCCACCATTGATGAACTTGTAGTGTTGTTAGGTTTCGAGATGTCGGGTATAGTTGTTGTTCCACCCTTGCTTGATGGTTACCGAGGCGAGGCTTCCGACTTCTTGGGGATAAACCGTAAGTTTTTGAAAATCTTGGATGGCAGATCGGTTTTGAAGACGATGTATAGATCATTCTCGATCGAGCGTCTTACGGATCCTTCGAGATCGTTGGTTAATTTTAATGCCTTCACTTAATGGTGGTGAGTCAACTCTTGTTTTCGGGTGCTGGGGACATTATGGACCTTTCCCTCATTCATGTGATACAACAAGTCCGGGAGGGACGTCAGTTGGCCCCCATGCTTTTGAGTGAGATGTTCCAATCTCTCACCGCTTGTAAGTCCGGTCATGATCGAATTTTCCGTGGATGCGTTCCACTCCTACAGATAAATTCCAAACTTAGTATAAATTTACAATTTGACTTTTTTAACTTTCAAAAGTTTAGAATGCTCCTATTCTTGTAGTTTTGGTTTAAGGACCATGTGATTTCAACCAAAGCCGTTAACCGCCATTCCGCGTTAATGCCAATCTTGTACTCATAATGTCGAGGTGAGTTGCTCCCTTAATCTCAAGTGGTAAGGAGGAGTGGTATGCCTTCATTTGCAACCTTGATTATAAGGAGGTGAGGTGGGTTGGCGCATTCCAACCTCGAGGGTCACCTGTGATTACTTTTGATGGGGCCCGTTTTCTTGTCTTGATTGGTCTTCATGAGACAACTCACTATATACCACTTTGGGTTTTTCGACAATTTGGCTATGATCAGGGTGTGCTCATCCCTGAGAATTTTAGCGAACTGGTTGGTCATTTATCAACCTCCTTTCTAAGTCGACTCGTGAAAGAATGGAACCGAGTTGAAGTTTTGAGTCGACCTGTATTTGCAACACACCTATTCCCGTCATACTTGGAATAGATTCGAGAACTCATCTCTAGGAGGCAATCAGTGTCGATAGTACCCTGAACATGTCCTGGTGTTTCATCTTTCTTTGGTTATAGAGATCAAGTGGAGGAGTCTCAAACTGATAATCGCACAATTCAAGCTATTTGGCTCAAGTCTGAGAAGAAGATGCAATAA
This sequence comes from Akebia trifoliata, assembly GCF_017979445.1. NCBI lineage: Eukaryota > Viridiplantae > Streptophyta > Magnoliopsida > Ranunculales > Lardizabalaceae > Akebia > Akebia trifoliata. The sequence goes on along the minus strand of NC_141384.1, from coordinate 19,634,680 downwards.
AAGATTGCTCGACTGACATCCGAACTTATACGGTTGGGATCTAGTGATAGTGGTGAAGTCGCTAGGCTTCGAACCGAAGTTACTAAGTTGAGGGACCGACTTGCCCAGAGTCCTCATTTTGATGATTTTGTAGCATATTTGGTGAATCGTGACGTTTCGGATGTTGAAAGAGTGATGACTAGCCAGGCCGCTTGGATCCGTATTTGGGAGGAACGTCTTAACTCCTTTTTTATTTCTTACCATGAAGTTTGACGAGCTACGTGTTCCCATTTTTATATTTTCTTGACATTATTTGGATATATGCAAAATGTTTAAAGATTTAATGCAAAAAAATAGGTTTTGTATTTACTTGGCCTCAGGTATATCTATGGTTCTTAAAAACGTAAAGTTTTATTGAATAAGTCCTATATTTGTCGTCATTGGCAAAAATAGTAATTTTTTAAAATTTCATGAAATATCTTTATCAAATGAGTATGATAAATTTAGAGTTTGTAAAATCTTTGGTTGTGACGATTTTGATATTTTTGCTAACCATAGAGGTAGAAATGTCAATTGTTCTTTTGGTTCCTTTAGAGTTATCCCTAGTATCATGGTGTTGGAAGACTGTTATCTATTCGGGTCTCGAGATTTTGGAAAGTTTTTACCGTTCATTATTTTATACTCTTGTGGGCCAGACATTTTTTTTCTTTTGTTTCTTTGCCCTTATTTTTCCTAGCGCCAATTTCGATTTTCACTAGATCCGATTTTCACATTTTTGCATATCAATGCCCTTTTTTGGGATTTTCATCATGCCGGTGGCTTTGATCTTTCCATAGTCTAATTCTTTTACTCATAGCGCTCTTTCAGGTTTCACTATGCCCTTTCAGACTATGCTTGTATTTTTTTGAATTTTTTCATTACAATTCTTGCTCGGAGTCTCTATGTCTTTGTGACTTGGTGACTCAAGTTGAGCTGCAAGATCGGTGATACTACTCTTGTAGAGGTGCACTTTCTTAAGTGATATATCTAGATTCTCCTCTCAAGTTTGTTGACGACTATTAGTGGTTTGACAACTCAAGTTGAGCCGCAAAATCAGCTACTCTACGCTTCAAGACGCTCTTTTTTTTTAATATCTGATCTGGATTCTCCTATCGAGTCTTCCAACGACTAACAAGACTTGAGGTCCGGACCCAGTTGCAAAATCATTGGTGCTACCATTGTTATTGTGTTAGCTTAGAAATTCCCTGATCAAAAATGACTTTTAGTGGGACTAAACGTTGGTTTAGGCTGATGGTAGTGGAAGGATACAAAAATGTTAAAGTTAGGGTTTTTATTTATCTGAAGTGGGTCAGACCTGGGGTTCGTCTATTTTTGTTTCGAAAAGGTGATCTATGTCTCTTCCTAACGTCTTTCAAACTTGTTTAGGTTGGAGATTTGGGTTGAGTTCAAGATCAAGTGTTCGAGTTTTTGACTTTTTTGATTTTTTTATTTTAGCCGTTCACAGTTTATCCTCATGCGGGCCAGGAGTACTTAGATGGTTTTTTCTTGATTTTCTGATTTTCTTTTTCTTTTGTCTTTTTTTTTTGTAATTGTTGACTTGCCCTGATCTTGGGTTACGAAATGAACGTGATGGCTCAAAAGGGTTGATTAGGGTTAGATAGTTATTTTCAAGATAACAAAGATGAGCTTTCGTCATCTCAAAATCTTTTTAGGCGTAGTATTTCTTGACAATGTCAGCATTGATCGGTTTAGGGAAGACTTGTCCGTCCATTTCTGTAAGGATCAGAGCTCCTCCCGTCATTGCCTTTAGCACAATGAGTGGTTCCTCATAATTTGGTTGAAACTTTCCTTTAGCGTCTTTTTGGATTGGCATAAGTTTTTTTCAAAATAAGGTCTCCTAGCGAGAAATCTCTAGGTTTGACTTTTTTGTTGTAGGCACGAGCTATTCATCGTTGATAGATCTGTCCGTGGTAAATAGCTACTAGACACTTTTCTTCAATTAGATTCAGTTGATCGAATCGAGTTTGAATCCATTCAGTTTCATCCAATTCTACTCCCTTCAAGATTTTGAGAGAGGGGATCTCAACTTCTACCACCAATATTGCTTCCATTCCGTATACCAGTGAGTAAAGTGTTGCCCTAGTAGACGTCCTGAACGAGGTTCGATAGGCGTGAAACTCAAAGGCAACATGTTGTGTCAATCCTTATATGTAACAACCATCTTCTCGCTAATTTTCTTAATGTTCTTGTTGGCTGCCTTGACTGCTCCGTTCATCTTGGGTTTGTAAGGTACCGAGTTGTAATGAGTGATTTGGAAGTCTTCACATATTTTGATCATATCCTTGTTCTTGAAGTTTTTTTACATTGTCTGTTATTAATCCACTAGGAAGCCCGTATCAACAGATGATGTTATTTTTGATAAACTTTAAGACATTGCTTTTCATGACATTAGCGTAGGATGCTGTTTTTACCTATTTAGTGAAGTAGTCGATAGCAACGAGGATGAAGCGATGCCTGTTTGCAGTTTTCGGCGAGATCTGCTTGATGACATCCATGCTCCAGAACGAGAAGGGCCAAGGGGTGGTCATATTATGCAGTTTTGAAGGTGGAGCATTGATCTTGTTGGCATAAATCTGATATAGATGGCATTTGCGAACATGCTTATAGCATTCACTCTCCATTGTCGATCAATAATATTCCATCCTCATGATCTTCTTAGCTAGCATATGACCATTCATATGGGGCCCACAGACTTCGTCATGCACAGTTTTGATAAGTCGTTTTACCTCTGCTTCTACCAAGCATCGGAGCAGGATTTCGTGATGTGATTTCTTGTACAGAATACCATTGCTCAAGAAGAATTGTCTTGCCAATTTTTGAATTGTCTTGTGATCATTTGGCGTTGCATCTAATAGGAGGGTTCGATCTTCGAGATATGCTTTGATGTCCGAGTACCATGGATTTTCTTCAGGTTATTCTACTTCGACGGGTAGACAATAAGTCGGTTCGTCTTAAATCCCGATCTTAATAGGGTCGATGACTAGATCTTCTGAAATATTGATCATGGAAGCGAGTGTTGCTAGTGCCTCTGCGAATTGATTCTTAGCTCCTGGCATATATGTGAATGAAATTCTGTTAAAGATTGAGCTTAATTCTTCGAGATGCTCATGGTAAGATATCAATATCTATTCTCAGGTCATCCATTCTCCAGTCGTTTGATAAACTACTAGACTTGAATATCCAAATACGTCGATTTCATCTGCCTCGAGATCTAATGTTACTTTTGACCCTACTATGCATGCTTCGTATTCCGCCTCATTGTTAGAACACTGGAACTTTAATTTGATAGCAATTGGTATATGGGACCCGTTCGACTTGATCAGGACTGCCCCTATTCCGTTCCATTTTTTATTAGCTGTTCCATTGAAGTACATTTTCCAACTTGGTTCTTCGTTATCGTCTTCAATCTCAGTGAGTAATATAGCTACATCGGGGAAGTTTGTCTTCAATGGCTAGTAGTTAGGCAACGGTACTCGGCTAGGTGATCAGCATTGACTTGTCCCTTGATGGCCTTTTGAGTAACATAAGTGATGTCAAACTCAGATAACAAAAATTACTATTTCATTGTGCGACCTGTTAGAGCTGATTTCTCGAAAATGTACTTTAGGGGGTTTATTCTGGTTGTAGACACCCCAATTTGAACGGGCCCTCACTCGAAAGGGTCCAAAAATAATGTTTTTCCGATAAATGTGGCCAACGGGCCTCAAAGGTCCGAAGCATTAAAATCTGACATTTTTTGCCAAAATCCAAGCCTCTAACACTTCTCAATGGGTTAGAAGGTCCATCAAAAGGATTCGGCCATCTCCCTTCTACCCCGTTCCACTCAAAACACCAATTTTCGACAAAATAGGCCAACGGGCCTCTAAGGCCCAAAATATTAAAAAGTTACAATTTAGATTAAATCGATGCCCCTAAGACCACCCAATGGTCTAAAGGATCCATCAAAGGGACCGGACTCATCCCAACCTTCGTCGCTCCATACTTATATCCACAAAAATCGATAAATTCTCCAACGGGCCCAAAAGGCCCAAATTGCCAAACACGTGGCATTTTTTAATCAAATCAATAACTTCAAGGAAAATACAAGAAAAATTAAAAAATTAAAAAGGTGAGACTTGGGAGACCTACCCTTCATTTATCACCCACCACTCCGCCTCGAAATTCGTAAATACCCTAAACCCACCTAAGGCCAACAAGGCCTCAACTCTTTCCTAAATTCATTTCCTACCTTACCCTTAATCCAAAATTAATCTCATACCTTCTAAGCCCTAAAAACAACCTCCTTTCTCAAAATCCAATCCAAGATAAGACTTACCCAATCCAAAACAACGCACAATCCTCCTAAACCCAAGCCCAATACAAGGCCCACAAAATCCCACCCATATACAACTCATTATCCAACCCATAACCTTAACCCATTATCCATCACCCATATCAACCAATCACCCTCCCTACATCAAAGATGACACATGTCATCACCACCCTTCACTTCCCTCATCTCATCACCATTCTCTAAACAACTCATCTAACACATCACTTCCCTCCAAAATCACCTCAACCCATAGCCTACCCTAACCTAACCTATCCCCATCCTCTAACATCATCAACCACCCACACCTCAACCCATACCCTAATCCATCACCATTATCTAACATCATCAACCACCCACATCACCACCCATATCTCTACCCACCATCTTCCTTAAAACACTCAAATAAAATCACCTCAACCCATACTTCTTTCATCATCAACTAACTAGTCCATTCTTCTCTCTCTAATCAAATAATCCCCATCAACCAATCGACCAATCTCATCACCTCATCCTTTCATCATGATTGCCACATGGCATCATCCCCTTTCTCCTCCCAAAAACCAACATACCTACCTCTTACACAACCCATCCTCCTAAATCTAAACACCTACCTCTTCCATCAACCCAACACTCAATCAAACACCTAACACCTTATATCCCCATGCTCCCATCAACCATTACTCATCTCACCCACCAAACACTCTACCCAAATGGATTTGGGTAAAATCCAAACCATTTGGGTTAAAACACAACCCACTTTCATCCTTTACACAAATACCCTCACTTGTATTCCAAATTTCAAACCTTCCACCTCTAAAACCCATGCCATTATCATTCCTTTCAAAATTTAACCCCATCATACCCCCAAACCTCCTTCCAACTCCTATAAATACCCCTCCCCTCCTTCCAAAAAGGGTTACCAATTATTACCAAGTATTACCAAGTCTCCTAAGAAAAAATCTAATCCTTACTCATCTCTTTTCTACTCTCCTACTATCATAATAACTCACTCATATTCCACCAAGGACTCAAGAAGATATAAAAGTTAAAATAAGAAGAAGAAGAAAAGAAGATCAAGAGTACAAGGTGTGTTCAAAGTGCAACCCCCCCTCTCTATCTCTACCCTCTCTTCTTCCCTCCTCTAATATCCCATTCTTCTCTTTCGTTTTTTTTTTTCTTTTTTTAAATGAGTGAACCCCAAGGCTAAAGGTTTCAAAGGGTCATTTCCATCTATGAAATGACTCTATGATCAAGCCAAAAGCAAATCCCTATCTAGGGTACAAGATGCACACACGTGGCACTTTTATTTTCTTTTTGTTATTATTAAGTGACCAAGTTATTTGAGGTTACCGCCACTTGACGGGGAGAAAAGGGTGCCTAACCCCTTCCCTTCTCTCCAACCGAGCCGTTTACCCAAATCCCTAGGTTCAATTAGATTAGCCCCTTATCCATCTCGAGTCACTAATACTAAAAATGTCATTTTAAAAAAAAAATGTACATCGGGTGACCATTTACACCTACTTACAACTTGAATGGTGGCGACTCCAATTCATCGTAGATGTGGCCGTCCTAATGACGAAAGCCACGTATCTACAGCTGGCAACTCCACTGGGGAACATGGCTTACCCCTCGTGACAACTCAGTTATTTTTTGAAAAAAAAAACAAAACATAGATTTTTAGTTACTAACATGGTTTGTTTGTGGTTTCCTATGTTTCTTTTTTGTTTTGTTACAAGTCCATTGTAATATTTATTTTTATTTCATTGCTTGTATCATGATATTTGTAAGGGGGTTGATAAAAGATAATGAATGAAAATGCACACGTGCACTAGCGAGCAAAACCCCACTTCCAAGCCACCCCACCCTCAACATGCTTAGCCCCGATGCTTAGTAGTTCCATGGCTTGAGATCGTTATTTCAAGTGTCGGGAATGAACACATCAAACCCGATCACCAACCAACGACGTGTGTATTTCGGTATGCATCGAGGTTTGAAGATCGGGTAGCCATGAAGCCACCTATTAAACTCATGCATGTACCTGGCTAGATGAGCTAGGACACAAAATTTTAACGTTACATCGACCCCCAAGGCAAAGTTGTACGTGTTTGATGTATTCGGGCCTCGAAGCCCAAGTTGTAAGCCCAAAGAGGCACACGTAGACCGTAGGATTTATCTTTGTTTCCTTCTCATCTCCCCTTAGGTAAAGGGGAGGGAATGCTTGTTGCATCATGTTAAAAAAAAAAAAAAAAACAAAAACAGTGAGCAAAGGATTTAAAACAGGGAGACATGGAAAACAGGGGCAAAGAAAACAATTCTGTGAATTTCCAGAAACTGGATTTCTTTCTGGTCCATGTCCATGACACGGATAGACAAAAATGAGCCTCATTCGTGTTTGAAACACGGTTGGAACAGTGATTACTTTACCCGTGTTTTGAGTACGATTGAAACAGTAAATGTCTCATCCGTGCCCAAAACACGGATGACAGAATGAAGGTTACATCCGTGCCATTAACACGGACCAGAGTGAACTCGACAGTCCATTTTTGAAGGGGCCCACTTACAATTGATCAAACATTGACGGCACCCTTAGAAAAATCCCAAGTTCTAGACGAGTTAAGTAAAATGGATTTTGATTAATCAATGTTTTCAAAACAAACAAGAATAAAATAAAAAAATAAAAAAATAAAAAAAAGGGGGGGAAGAATTTTGCGGACTTTCCAACTCGAAACAATTTTGTGAATTGGGCCCCCACTTGTATCCGTTTAAACCGGGCCCATAATCCAACCATTCCAACTGGTCCACGACCCGGATCCAATGCAACTGGGTCCACGACCCAGATCCATTTTCAATTGGGTTACGACCCCTGATCCGATCCAACTGGGTCTTCGACCCAGATCCACTTCCAACTGGGTCCACGACCCAGATCCATTTTAAATTGGGTTACGACCACGATCCGATCCAACTAAGTCTACGATCCAGATCCACTTCCAACCGGGTCTAAGACCTAGATCCACTTCCTACTGGGTCCCCAACTCAGATCCGATCCAACTGGGTCCACGACCCGGATCCATTTTCAATTGGGTTACGACCCCGATCCGATCCAATTGGGTCTACAACCCAGATCCACTTCCAACTGGGTCTCCGACCCAGATCCGATCCCACGAGGTCCACGACCCAGATCCAACTCATTTCAACTGGATTTACAACCCAGATCTGCTTTCAACTGGGTCAGCAACCCAGATCCAAATCCAATTTCGAACCAAGTCCACGATCTAACAAAGATAACAACCAATCGATCGACTCAAATGCATTCAACTTTTTCAAAAAAAAAAAAAAAAAAAACAGATTTCAAAAAGCACCAATTGCAGTCCTTTATCAAAGCCGGTGCCTAAAAAGATCTTACCCTGTTGATACGAGGGGGATAGACTACGTCTATTCAGGGAACAAGGTGATTTAAGAGTGCCATTGTGCGCCGCCTTTTCCTTGGAGATCTACCTGGCCGGCGACGATTTCAGAGAACTGAATTGGAGGCTACTAAAAACATGGGTTATTCCAAATCGATTTATCTCAAAAATTACTTTTTCAAAATATTTTCCCGACTCCGTGTCGATGCCAGCTCCGTGCTGATGAAATTACTTTTTCAAAATGTTTTCTCGACTCCGTGTCGATGCCAGCTCCGTGCTGATAAAATTACTTTTTCAAAATATTTTCCCGACTCTGTGTCGATGCCAGCCCCGTACTGATGAAACTACCTTTTTCAAAATATTTTACCGACTCCGTGTCGATACCAGCTCTGTGCTGATGAAATTACTTTTTTAAATGTTTTCCCGACTCCGTGTCGATGATAGCTCCGTGCTAATGAAATTACTTTTTCAAAATGTTTTCCCGACCCCGTGTCGATGCCAGGTCCGTGCTGATGCCAACTCCGTGTTGATGCTGACTCCGTCTCGATGCCAGCTCCGTGTTGAGATAACTCTGCTTTCAAAATATTTTCCCGACCCCGTGTCGATGCCAGCTCCGTGCTGATGAAATTACCTTTCCTAAAATAGTTTACCGACACCTTGTCGATGCCAGCTCCGTGCTAATGCCAACTCCCCGTTGATGCCAACTCTGTGTTGATGCCAGCTCCGTGCTGATGTAATTCTTTTGTAAAATAGTTTGCCAACTCCGTGTTGATGCCGGCTTTGCGCCAAGAAATTACTCTTTCGCTAAAACTCATAATAAACAACTTTACCCGACTTACTAAAACATCATGCATCTTTATTTTTGTAAACAAGATAGTAACACTTGGTCGTCTGTACACACAGGTGGCCAAGTGAAAGAAATACAAGCAGCCAGAAGTGCCTCCCTATTTTCTCAGATCGTCTACCGTCACCATGAGTTCTTCCGAACCGACACAACCCCTAGTGGCCGAAGCGTCAGGTATCGACCCGCAGATAACAGCATTACTAAAGATAATTGAGAGGCAAGAAAATATAGTGAGTACTGTGTTAGCCAATGCCAGCATCCTGCAAGCTCAAACGATACAACAGCACACATCCGGGTCAAATCAAGAGTTACCCGAGCAACCCCCACAGGGACCACAGACCACAATGCCACCTGCAGTACCTGAATACCAGGGGCCTCCGTTCTATATTCCACAAAATCGACCACCCCATGTGGTCATTCTTGACGATGAATGTGAGTACAGGGCTACGGAAGCCAAAAACGCAACAGATGAAAAATTGGCTCAGTAGATCGAATCTCTACAGGAAGAGATGAGGAGGATAAAGGGTCTGAACTCTATGAGCGGAACCCGATTCAAGGATCTGTACTTTTACCCCAATTCTCAATTACCAGCCAAGTTTAAGTGTCCAGAATTTGAAAAATATAACGGAGTAGGGTGTCCGCTATCGCATCTGAAGTTGTATTGTGGATCCATATGTCAGTATGGCAAGGATGACAGGTTATTGGTACAACTGTTTCAAATGGTTTTCTGGACTGGATCACTCACTCATTAAGAACTGGTAGGACCTAGCTGAAATGTTCTGGCAAAATTACCGGTTCAATACTGATGTGAGGCTAGATCGAAATGACATGGCCAAAATGACAAGAAAGCAACGGGAAACGGTGAAAGAGTATGCACAGAGATGGTGAGAGTCCGCCTCAAGAGTAAGGCCCACGATGATAGAACAAGAGATGAACAATACGTTTATCTCGACACTAGGGCATGCCTTCTATACTCATCTGGTGGGGCACACCACAGGCACATTCTAGAACTTGGTACAAGTAGCAGATCGGGTCGAGGATGGGATTTGAACCGGTCTGATCTTCGATTTCACGAGTCTAGGGGCAACAACAGGAATCCCTTCTCAGAGAAAGCCAGTGCCTCCAGGAAAAAAAAGGGAAGAAACTCAAGTCAATAACGTACAGTCGAATCGACCCCTCTTCATCCCTTCACCAACACCGAAACCACAAGCACCGCACCCGACAACACCAGGGCACCAGCAACCACGCAAACAACACCACACCACAGACCAATTCAGCACCAGCACAACCCTCCACCAGTTGCACAGCAGGCACCACTATATGGGTAACAGCAGGCAGGACGACCCAACAGAGTAAATAGAGTATTTACCAGGTTACCCATGACACTATCAGAATTATTGCCAATCTTACTCAGGGGTTAGTATTTTGCAAAACGTCCGCCAAATCCTGAGGCTGCCAAAGGGCCAGGGTACAATCCCAATTTATTCTGTGAATTCCACATGGGTGTACCAGGGCACTCTACAGACCAATGCTGGCAGCTCAAGCATCAAGTACAGAACTTGATCGATAAAAAGGCTCTCATCCTAGATGGGCCTGCCAACCTGCCCCAACAACAGAACATCAATCAAAACCCCCTACCTACTCACAATGGAGAGGGGAGTGGGCACAGGGTAAATGTCATCTACGAAAAACTCGATTTCAACCCTTCGGATTTGATAGCACCCATTGGGACAAAAATCAGGGTCCACCTAACCCAGAAATTCAAGGCGTCAACGGTTAACACGGTCAACTACTACCCTAAAAACAACCTCCTTTCTCAAAATCCAATCCAAGATAAGACTTACCCAATCCAAAACAACCCACAATCCTCCTAAACCCAAGCCCAATACAAGGCCCACAAAATCCCACCCATATACAACTCATTATCCAACCCATAACCTTAACCCATTATCCATCACCCACATCAACCAATCATCCTCCCTACATCAATGATGACACATGTCATCACCACCCTTCACTTCCCTCATCTCATCACCATTCTCTAAACAACTCATCTAACACATCACTTCCCTCCAAAATCACCTCAACCCATAGCCTATCCTAACCTAACCTATCCCCATCCTCTAACATCATCAACCACCCACACCTCAACCCATGCCCTAATCCATCACCATTATCTAACATCATCAACCACCCACATCACCACCCATATCTCTGTAGACACCCCATTTTTGCACTCGCCTGATTAATCAACTCGTCAATCCGATTGCAATGATTCCCAATGATGGATGTGTATTCCATTGCTTTATTTTGTTACCAGATGTGTTTCAGAAATCCGGATGAGGTATCTCGAATTGACAAAACCTTAGAAACCACGCTACGCTAGGAAAATATGACCCCAGAAACATAGAAATCATCATCTTGCAGACCAAAAAGAAACTTCACGAAAAAAACACTAAAAATTACCAAATTACCAAAATACCCCTAACCTCAAAACAACCCTAGAGCCTACGTTACGCTTAGGAAAACTCTCTCGAACACATAAAATAACAAATCGGAACCAAATAAATCATTTCACCAATTTTAACAGAATTTGATAAAATTACGAAAGTGCCCCTCATAAAGTTCACAATCATTTCACATAAAAATTTTCATAAATGACACAAACCAACATTCTCATTGAATTCCTTACGAAAAACCGATTCTAAAACATCCTAGAACATTAAAAACCGACTTGAAACGTGAAAAGTCCTCTCCGAGGGCAAAATGGTAATTTCACAATTTTCATAATTAAAAAATTCGAAATTAATAAATAAAGTATTAAATAATTAAAGTGAAACATTGATGAAATTAATTTAAAAATTTGAACCTAAAAAATCGATCAATCGGACTTTCGGGTAAAATTGTTGAGGGTTCGTGGGATATTTCTTTAAGGACCCCTCCATTTGGGGGTCCAAAGAATTAAAGAAATAATGGAAGGGGGTTCTCCAAAATTTAAAGTCAATCAAGCAAGACTGTAGTCAAAGTATTAAAGTCAATCAAGTGAGACTAAAGTCAATTAAGCAAGACTGAAGTCAAAATATTAAAAGTCAATCAATTAAGACTAAAGTCAAAACATTAAAAGTCAATCAAATAAGACCAAAAGTCATAATAGAATTCTAATTAAATAATAACTCTATCTAATAGAGTTCTAACTTAAAAACAATTCTACCTAAAACAATTCTAATTAAAACACAATTCTACCTAAAATAATTTTAACTAAAACACAACTCTAATTAAAAGATCTCTAATTAAACACTAACTCTATCCAAATCAACCTTAAAAAAATTCTATAAATAGAGGTGCTCACACCCTATTTTCGGATAAAATCATAAACCGTAAGAGAAGTAGGTCTAGAAGCTCCCCTAGCCCCCCATAAACCCTAGTTTTGGAGCCCCAACTCCTTACCTAACATCCCTCCTTCAATTTTAGTCTAGAAAACACCTAAAATCCCTCCAAAAACACCCTCAAATCCGCAACAAACTTGAAGAGTTCAGATCCAAAAATAAGGAGATACCTTGATCTAGGAGATCCGAAGTCAAATCCGGAGACAAAACGAAGCAAGGGAGTACAGTACAAGGAGCTCTTTTTGTCAGATCTGAGGGAACAAAATCCTTGCTATCAGAAAGGTATGTAATTTTTTTATTTTTATCTAGGTTTTTAGTAATGTGATATATTTGGGAAGTTACTAGAGACCGGCTTTGGCCGGGCGGGGTTGGTGCCTAACACCTTCGAACCCCGTAACATGATCCCCGAATTCAGATTTTTTGTGGTAGATTAGTTCTTTTTATCCATGTTAGAGTCAGTTTGGTTCCTAGACCACAATAACTAGGTGGCGACTCCCAAACCTCAAGAGTCAAAAGCGGATCCGCGCACCCCGCGGATCGAGGGTGCTTTCAATCTCTACCCACCATCTTCCTTAAAACACTTAAATAAAATCACCTCAACCCATACTTCTCTCATCATCAACTAACTAACCCATACTTCTCTCTCTAATCAAACGACCCCCATCAACCAATCGACCAATCTCATCACCTCATCCTTTCATCATGATTGCCACATGGCATCATCCCCTTTCTCCTCCCAAAAACCAACATACCTACCTCTTACACAACCCATCCTCCTAAATCTAAACACCTGACCTCTTCCATCAACCCAACACTCAATGACCTAACACCTTACATCCCCATGCTCCCATCAACCATCACTCATCTCACCGACCAAACATTCTACCCAAATGGATTTGGGTAAAATCCAAACCATTTGGGTTAAAACACAACCCACTTTCATCCTTTACACAAATACCCTCACTTGTATTCCAAATTTCAAACCTTCCACTTCTAAAACCCATGCCATTATCATCCCTTTCAAAATTTAACCCCATCATACCCCTAAATCTCCTTCCAACTCCTATAAATACCCCTCCCCTCCTTCCAAAAAGGGTTACCAATTATTACCAAGTCTCCTAAGAAAAAAATCTAATCCTTACTCATCTCTTTTCTACTCTCCTACTCTCACAATAACTCACTCATATTCCACCAAGGACTTAAGAAGATATAAAAGTTTAAAAAAGAAGAAGAAGAAAAGAAGATCAAGAGTACAAGGTGGGTTCAAAGTTCAACCCCCCCTCTCTATCTCTACCCTCTCCTCTTCCCTCCTATAATATCCCATTCTTCTTTTTCATTTTTTTTCTTTTTTTAAATGAGTGAACCCCAAGGCTAAAGGTCTCAAAGGGACATTTCCATCGATGAAATGACTCTATGATTAAGCCAAAAGCAAATCCCTATCTAGGGTACAAGATGCACACACGTGGCACTTTTATTTTCTTTTTGTTATTATCAAAATTACCAAGTTATTTGAGGTTACTGCCACTTAACGGGGAGAAAAAGGTGCCTAACCCCTTCCCTTCTCTCCAACCGAGCCGCTTACCCAAATCCCTAGGTTCGATTAGATTAGTCCCTTATCCATCTTGAGTCACTAATACCAAAAATGTCATTTAAAAAAAATGTACATCGGGTGACCATTCACACCCACTTACAACTTGAATGGTGGCGACTCCAATTCATCGTAGATGTGGCCATCCTAATGACGAAAGCCACGTATCTACACTAGCAATAAGCACAGTTGAGTAACTAAGCAAATAGTGACGCAGTCGTTGAGATGTCTAGACTAATGCACAATAAGTTTTCTCAAGCATCGAATATTTCACTTCGTACTCAGTAAATTTTTTGTTGAGATAGTAGATGGTTTATTCCTTTCATCTCGATTCATCATGTTACCCTAGTACATATCCCATTGACATTTCTTGTACTGAGATATACATCAGTAGAGGTCACTCTGGAGTCGGAGGGACCAAGACTGGTGGATTGAGCAGATATTATTTAATTTTGTTGAAAGCTTCTTGACAGTCTTGGTTCTACTTATTTGGTGTGTCCTTTCGGAGTAGCTTGAAGACTGGCTCACAGATAGGCTTGAGTTGTGCAATTAAATGACTGATATACTGTATTCTCTCCAAGAATGCTTGAACATCTCTTTTTGAAATGGGTGCCTTCATCTCGAGGATATATTTAGTGTTTACCGGATCTATCTCGATACCTCTTCTGTTGATAATGAATCCCAATAGCTTGCCTGATGTTGCCCTGAATACACATTTTACTGGGTTGAGCCTTAAACTGTACTTCCTCAGCCTGTCGAACAACTTCTTGAGATTTACTAGATAATCTTTCTCTAAGTTTGACTTAGCAATCATGTCGTCTACGTAAAATTCCTTTTCTTTATGGATCATGTCGTGGAATAATGCTATCATCGCATATTGGTAAGTCGCCCCTGCATTCTTTAACCCGAATGGCATGACTTTGTAATGGAAAGTACCCCATGACGTGATGAATACAGTTTTTTCCTGGTCTTGTTATGCCATTTTTATCTGGTTATAGCCTGAGAAACCGTCCATGAACGAGAACATGCCATACCCTGCTGTACTATCCACTAGAGTATCGATGTGTGGTAGTAGGAAATCATCCTTAGGACTGGTTTTGTTTAGGTCCCGTTAGGCAACACACATACGTACCTTCCCATCTTTCTTGGGTATTGGACGATGTTAGCTAGCTACTCAGGGTACGTAGGAGCTATGAGAAATCCTACTTCGAAGTACTTCATGACCTCATCCTTGACCTTGAGGATCCGTTCTAGTTTTAGTCTTCTCAATTTTTGCTTGATCGGCTTGCTTCCCGGAGCAATTGACAGTTTGTGGACAATAAAATCAGTGTCTAACCCAGGCATGTCTCTGTATGACCAAACGAATACGTCTTGATAATTCTGCAAGAGTTCGATCATTTCTTCTTTTTGTTGCTGTGTCAATAAGGCTCCGATCTTTACAATTTGTGGGTCCTCTTTGGGTACCAAGATTGATTGAATCTATATCCTCAATGTTTGGCTGAACACCTTTCTCGTGATGTTCTACAAAGTCTTTGATTTCTTTTGGTGGGTACTCCATTTCATTCTCAAACTCTTCTTCGATCTCCATGAGGTCAAAGTCGAGGTCAAGATCGAAATCATACTCGTCCCTTTCAAACTCTATTTTATCTAGGTACTCATTTGATCAAGATAGACCTCTTGAAAACTTTTTTTTCTAGTTTTTGAAAATTATCTTTTTTTTTACAATTTGAAAAGTTTTTTATTTTATTTTTGATTTTTGATAAATATTTATTTTTTTATTATTTTTCAGATATCTGAAATAAGAAGAACAATCATGCAAATTCATTAGTAAAGATAGGGCGCCCTCACAATAATCTTTTCCCGAGGACAAGGGCTCGTTATGATCCTCGGGCAAATTTGATTTGTCTAATGACATTTTTTTAGGCCTCAGCCGCCTCAAGGGTTAACCGAAATTCTTCCTAGTTGTTCAAGACTTCCTCTTCTCTACGAAAGTGAATAAGATGAGAAAGTGGGTTTTTTGATGGTTCGAAAATGACCATTATCTCCAATTGATTGTTGTCGAGGTTGGGCATAGTCCCCCCAAGCTTGGTGAGATGACGACTGATGTCCAATCGATGCTGATGGGGAAGGGTGATTCTTTCTCTTTGCTCATGATGACTTTCACATATTTGTAGGTTCCCTTGTCCTTTCTAGTAGACTTTCGTTGGAATCCCCATTGAATAAGACATCAATTCCCTCCACGAGGGATGGTTAGGACTTAACAACTGAGTCTTCTTGTATGTGTTGGGGTTTGAAACTTCTTATTTTCTTTTTTCTGGTTGGGTTTGTTGGCGGTTGTTCTGATAGACTGTCAGGTCTGACTTGTGATTTCAGGAAGTTGATGCTGATGTGAGGAACCTTGCCCAAATTCCAAACGTTTGGTTTACGATTTTACTTTTTTGCTTAGTTGAAGTTTTCTCTTCTTGTCGTTCATATCTGATATATCATTTTTCGTAGGTCTGAACCCTCCAAACTGAAATAAGGAGTGTGTTTCTTTGCTTCAACTAGCGTGGCTTTCCCTTTTCCTCTCGATCCTAACTCTTGCTTGGGTCGGTAATCGAACTTCTTCAAGACCCGGCCAATCTTCAGATTTGCCCTTGATAGTTCTGCCTTTACATTTTCTTTCACTTTTTCAATATGGTTAATGGCAGCAAATTGATAGGAGTGGTATAATGTTTTGTCTTTTGTCATTTCTATGTCTATGAAAGGAACGTCTGGAGCTCTCTTAGTCTGGATCAGGTTTTCTGCTAAGACATATATCATCTTTTGCCCAATGATGAACTTGACTCTTTGGTGCAGAGAAAAGGGCACTGCCCTAAAAATATGGATCCATGGCCTGCCCAATAGTAAGTTAAAGGTTGTCGATAGCTCCATGACCTCAAATATTACCTCGAAGGTATAGAGTCCTATAGTGATTGGTAAATCTACTTCTCTTAGAGAATCCCTTCTTGAACTGTCAAGACCTCGGACAACTTTATTATTTGGTTTGACATGCGACCAGTCAGCGTTGAGTTTTCGAAAGATTTCGAGAGGACAGACATTGAAAACTGATCCATTATCGATTAGTATTCTATAAACCATCATGTCCTCGCACATGATCATGATATTTAGTGGCTCGATGTGCCCCCGTCCCTCTGGCACGAATTCACTTTCTGTGAAGATGATGGGGTTGGGAGCCATGATCTGACCAACCGTTTGTTCCAACTGTACAGGTGAAGTGGTTGAAGGTACATGTGATTTTTCCAAATCTCTCAACAGTACTTCTTGATGTTTCTTTGATTTTTGTAGTAAACCCAGAATGCTGATCTGAGCCGGTTGTTTATTCAGTTAGTCCACTATATTATGCTCACTCTTGCGAATAAGCTTAATGAAGTCTGCTACTTTTCTATTTGTTACTTTTCCTTTTCTCTTTTCTTTGTCGTCTTCGTTCATCTTGCTCTTGCCCTTTTCTTTTCTCCTCATCTTCTGTCCCTTTTGCTATTTTTTATCTCTTCCCTGATGCTTACCTCTTTTACTAGAGTTCTTAGACATCTCCCTAGTTTTTTCATGTTGCCAATGTCAGCCACCATCGCCTTTTTCATTGTATCGACGTGGTGATGGTTGTTTCGTAGCTCCATGGGATTGCCTGGTTAAAGCTATATGGGAATGGCTTTGGTGAACATTTGATTATTGGGGATGGATCGGGTTTTACGTTGAGGATAAGGGGTAGTGGTTGTGTTTTGGCTGTTGTGGTGATGAGAGGAGCTACTTGAAGGGTTGATGGAGTATAAGTGATGACGAGTGGTGGTCGTGAGGATGGAGTGTACTGCATGTGAAGAGGAGGTCGAGTTGTATTTTGAGGACTTGGCGATGTATAGGGTATAATGGAAGGTGGTCGTTTAACAATATTTCGATGAGTAGGATGGATGGTGAGGTCAACCATTCTGAGTGGCAAATGTGAATCTTGAGATGAGTTTGTCGTGTACTGGTTGACAGTGTTAACCGTTGACGTTTCTAGTTTCCCTGTCAGATGGATCCTGATTTTCGACCCTATGGGAGCTATCAAAATTGATGGATTAAAATTGAGGTCCCCGAGAATGACATTCATTCTGTGCCCATTTTCCCTTCCATTGTGAGTAGGGAGGGGGTTTTGGTTGATGTTCTACTGTTGAGTGGGATTTGCTGGTCTATCTAGTATGAGTGCCTTCTTGTCTATCAAATTCTACACCTGGTGCTTGAGCTACCAGCACTAATATGTCGAGTACCTTGAAGCCCTCATATGGAATTCACAGAACAAGTTAAGTCCTTTCTCAACTTTTGAATTTGGTGGTCATTTCATAAGGTACTCACCCCTGTGCAACATCGGGAGTAATTCTGATAATGTCATTAGTAAACTGGTGAGCACCCTATTAACTCTATTAGGCCGTGCTTGCTGACCCTGCCTGTATTGTGGTGCCTGTTGTCCTACTGGTGGAGGGTTTGCTTGAAATGGGTTTCGAGGTATAGGAGTCCAGACTGGTGGAGGTGCAGGAGCCCAAGAAGTTGATGGAGCCTGAGGTCTCGGTGTTGGTGTCAGGATGAAGAGGGGTCAGTTTGGTTGTACATTGTTAACATGTGTCTCTTCTATCTTATTCACCATAAGCGTCGGTTTTCTCTGAGAGGGGATCCCTGTTGTTGCCCCTAGGCATGTAAAATCAAATATCAGACCAGTTTGGATTCCGTCCCTGACCCGATCTGTTACCTGTACTAGATTTGAAAACGTGCCTGTAGTGTGTCCCATCAGATGAGTATAGAAAGCGTGCCCTAGTGTTGAGATAAACGTAGTGTTCATCTCTTGCTCAGTCATCGCGGGCCTTACTTGTGAAGTAGACTCTCGCCACCTCTGGGCGTATTCTTTCACCATTTTCCTCCGTTTTCGTGTCATTTTGGATATGTCATTCCGATCCAGACCCATATCTGTGTTGAACCTGTAATTGTGCCAAAACATTTCAGCCAGGTCCTATCAATTCTTGATGAGCGTATGGTCCAATCTTGAGAACCATTTGAGGTTCGGTCCCGTTAGACTTCTCTGAAACAACTGCACTAGTAGCCTGTCATCTTCGTTGTATTGGCACATAGAACCGTAATATAGTTTCAGCTGTGACAGATGATACCTACCCCACTGTACTTCTCGAACTCCCGACACTTGAACTTGACTGGTAACTGTGCATTAGGATAAAAACAGAGGTCCTTGAACCGAGTTTCACTCATAGTGTTGAGGCCTTTCATTCTCCTCATTTTTTCTTGGAGAGACTCGATTTGTTGGGCCATCTTTTTGTCCATCGCAGTTTTGGCCTATATGGCCCTATACTCGCACTCGTCATCAGGAATGACCTTCGGAGGTGGTCAATTCTGTGAAATATAGAGCGGTGGCCCTTGGTATTCTAGAATTGCGGGTGGCAGTGTGGTTTATAGCCCTTGTGGAGGTGGTTCCAACGCGCATGGTGTTGTATTATCTGGGCCTGTATGAAGTTGGCGTTAGCTAACACAACACTCAACATTTTTTCTTGCCTTTTAGTCATTTTTAATAATGTTGTGATCTTTCCATCAACATCTGACATTTCAGCCACTTTTGGCTATGTTGCTTCGGAAGTTCTCATGGTAGCGGTTGAAAATCTAAGAAAATACGGAGGTACCTCTGGCTGTTTATATTTATTTTCCTTGGCCACCTGTGGGTACAGAAGACCAAGCGTAACTATCTTATTTACAAAAAAAAAAAATGCATGATATTTTATTAGGTTAGGTAAAGTTTTTTTATTATATTTTTTTATTTTTTAAAGTAAACGAGTTTTAAAGAAAAATGAGTTCTTGGCACAGAACCGACATCAATACGGAGTTGGCATCAACACGAGGCTGGATTGTGTATTTTTGAAAATAATTACATCAACATGGAGCTGGCATCAACACGGAGTTGGTATCAGCATGAACTGACATTGACACGGAGTCAGCATCAGCACGGAGCTGGGTGGTGTACTTTTGAAAATAATGACATCAGCACGGAGTTGGCATCAACACGGAGCTAGCATCAATAAGGAGTTGGCATCAGTATGGAGTTGGCATAAACACGAAGTTAGCATCAGCATGGAGCTGACATCAACACGGAGTTGGCATCAACACGGAGCTGGCATCGACACGGAGTAGATAAAATATTTTGAAAAAAAAGAGTTACATCAGTACGGAGTTGGCATCGACACGGAGTCGATAAAATATTTTGAAAAAAAATTACATCAGCACGGAGCTGGTATTGACACGGAATCGGTAAAACGTTTTGAAAAGGGAATTTAATCAGCACAGAGCTGGCATCGACATGGAGTCGATAAAATATTTTGAAAAAAGAATTATATCAGCATTGAGTTGGCATCAACACGGAATCGATAAAATATTTTTAAAAAGTAATTTCTTCAGCACGGAGTTGGCATCAACACATAGTCGATAAAAAAGTAAATTATTGAAATATATTAAGTTGGAAAAATATCCTTTTTTGTTAGCCTCTAATTTAGTTCTCTGAAATCAAGATCGGTCAGTCAGATCCCCAGGGAAGAGGTGGCGCATAGGACACTCTTAAATCACCTCATTTTCTTGAATAGACATAGTCTATTCCCCTTATATCAATAGGGCAAGATCGTTCTTAGGCACTGACTTTGATTAAGAATTTCAATTGTTGTTTTTAAAAAAAAAAATTTGTTTTGTTTTTGTTTTTTATTTTTTTTATTTTTTATTTTTTATTTGTTGAAAAATACTTAAATTATTTGAGTTGATTGATTGGTTGTCAATCTTGTTGGATCACAAGTGGATCATGGACTTGTTCGAAATCGGATATGGGTCGCGGACCCAGTTCAAAATGAATATGAGTCGTGGACCCGGTTCGAGTGGATATGGGTCGTGAACCCGATTCGAATGGATACGGGTCATGGACCCAGTTTGAATGGATACGGGTCATGGACCTGATTCTAGTAGGTATGGGTCATAGACTTGATTTGAGTGGGTACGTGTCGTAGACCCGGTTCGAGTGGATACGGGTCATGGAGCTTGTTTGAATGGATACGGGTTGTGGACCCGGGTTGGATTGACGCAGGTGTGGACCCGATTTTGATGGATATGGGTCGTGGACCCAATTTGAGTGGATACGGGTCGTGGACCTGGTTTAAATGGATACGGATTGTGGACCCGGTTTTGATGGATACAGGTCGTGGACCCGGTTTATATGGATACGGGTCGTGGACCCAGATCGAAATGGATATGGGTGGGGCTTCGAAATCGATTTGATTTTGAGGAATTCCACATATATAATTTTTTGTTTTTTTTTCTTGAAAATATTTGGCAGGAGTCTTAAGGGTATTAAATCCCACTTTTCCTTGGATCTCAAGGCCAATTTGAATGGTTGGATAATCCCTCATGGTTGCGCGAGGTGTCATGGGCTCGTTTGGGGCCCAAGGTTTAAAATTCAGTTTGATTCGGCTCATTGACAGCTTATTGAAGAAAAATCCATCTTGCTTAGTTTTCCAAAATTTGGGGTTTACACATTTTTTTTCTTTGTTTGTTTGTGGCATTAATGCTTGAGCAATGTGTACACATCCCATTTTTGCATCTACCTAATTCGACAATTCGTCACCCGTTTGTTGTGGACTCCTAATGATGAATATTAAAGAACTCAAAGGCTTGTGAGTATTCCTTAATTCTTTCTATTTCTAATATTTTCATCCCCCCTACTCGTCACGACTCGACCTAGAAATTTACGCATGCTTAGGAGCGTTACACCTTACACCCGATTTAGCAAGCACGTACGCTTAGGTTCGCTACACAGTTCGACAACTTAGAGACTTCGTTACACTAGGAAAATATAACTTTGAAACTTAGAAATAATCACACAGTGTCTGAAAGAAACCTCACGCTGAAAATTGTAAACATATGAAAAGTCACAAAAATGATGAAAATACCCCTTATAAATTTCGGACCCCCAAAAAATCTCGAAAGTACCTCCATTGCATTCAAAATGTGATTTCGAGTCTAACGGGACCCAAACTGATGAAAATAGAGAAATTCAAGAAAAATCATCAAGAATCGTAAAAATGACCAAAATGCCCTTTAACATCCAACTCTAACACACAGTGACTGAAAGAAACCTCATGCTGAAAATTGTAAAAATCTTAAAAGTCACAAAAATGACGAAAATACCCCTTATAAATTTTGGACCCCCGAAAAATCTCGAAAGTACCTTCATTGCACTCAGAATGTGATTTCGAGTCTAACAGGACCCAAATCGATGAAAATAAAGAAATTCAAGAAATATCATCAAGAATCGTAAAAATGACCAAAACGCCCCTTAACATCCAACTCTAACATAGAGACCTTGATCCCAAGAAAAATAAAATTCAAATAAAAAATTAAACTAAAATAAAATTTAAATTGAAAATTAAACTAAAATTTAACTAAGATTCAATTAAAATTCAAAATTTAAAATCAATTTAAAATCATAAAATCAAATTAAATTTCAATTAAAATACAAAATAAAATTTACATTTAAATTAAAAATCAAGAAACCGATTAAAATACAAAATCAAATTCAAAATTTAAACATGAAACTTAAATATCAAATTAAAATATCGACAAAAACAAATCGAAATTCAATTCAAAATCAAGTTGAAGTCATTCGAATCAATCAAATTGATCAACCAATCAAAGTCAAATTAAAATCAAATTAAAATTGAATCAACCAAATCAAGTTTTAAAATCAATTTGAAATTCAAAATCAAATTAAAAAAATTTAAAATCAAATCATAATCAAACAAAAGTCAAATTAAAATCCAATTGATTAAGTAAAGTGAAAATTAAAATTCATTAAACTTTTAAATCAAAATCCAATCAATCGATTAACATTGAAATTAAAATTCAATCGACCAATTAAAATCGATCAACCAAATTCAAAACTAAAATCAACCAATTGAATTCAAAGTTAAATCAATCAACCAAAAATAAAATTCATTTGATCAAATTGAAATCCAAATCCGATTGAATTAAAATCAAGTTCCAACCGACCAATCAATTTAATGGTCTATGAGAGATCACTAAGGCGAGTAGCGTGGGATCACCACCCCCATTCTCCAAAAATAAAAAAATAAAAAATAAAAAAAGAGAGAAAGAAAAAACGTGGACACACATTTTCTTCTCCAACTCTCTCTTTCCGATGTCCTCTATCTCCATCTCTCTAACTTCTCATAACTACCCATGTCCTCCACCATCTCTCCCATCTCTCCCTTCTCATGTTTGATATTAGAACCACCATAAAAGAGGATCAAGGAACAAAAAAAAAAATATTTTTGAGGCTACCCTTTACAAAAAATAATAACATTTTTTTTACCATTAAACCTACAACCTTCTTCTTCTTTTAAAAAAAAAAGCCACACCCTCTTCTCCATTAACGTCCTCAACTCCTCTCTCCCTATCTCTTTACCATTGAAAAAAAATCAACCATAGTCTCACCTCCATTAACGTCTTCTTCGTTATCCTCAAAGAAAAAAATTAATTTTGGAGAAAGATTCACACATCAAACTCGTAAGATTACGGTACTACTCATAAACTATTTCGAGTCTTTGTTGAAGGAATCCAAGCATCTGAAATCATTTAGTTGAGGTAATTTTTTTTTATTTCATTTATTTATTCTTGACTTCATAATTTTTTATGTACCCGAATAGATTCGTCGATTTTTGAGGTGTACGTGGCACTAATGACAATTTTTAAATTTTCTGATATATTGATGGATCAACCAATTGATTATTAATATTATCGGATCGATTTTCTCATTTTATAATATTAATGGATCAATTCGTCAATTTTGCGAAATGTATGGGCTAATTCATTAAGTTGCCAACATGTGACGATTTTGAAAAATCAAGATTTTCTTGATCAAAATTGTTAAGTTGACTTACTGATTTTGGGTACATTAGAAATTTGAAACGATTTTTTTCTATAAAATGGATATGTGAGTTAATTCAATGATTTTGGCACACGTGACAATTTTGAAAAATCAAATTTTCCTTGATCAAAATTATGAGTTGACTCACTGATTTTGGGTACATTAGAAATTTGAATCGATTTTTTTTTTCATAAAATGGATATGTGAGTTAAATCAATGATTTTGGTGCACGTGATGATTTTAGAAAATCAAGATTTTCTTGATAAAAATTGTTGAGTCGACTCACTGATTTTGGGTACATTAGAAATTTGAATCGATTTTTTCTATAAAATGGATATGTGAGTTAGTTCAATGATTTTGGCACACGTGACAATTTTGAAAAATCAAAATTTTCTTTATCAAAATTGTGAGTTGACTCACTGATTTTGGGTACATAAGAAATTTAAATCGATTTCTTTTCATAAAATGGATATGTGAGTTAAATCAATGATTTTGGTGCATGTGACAATTTTGAAAAATCAAGATTTTTTTAATCAAAATTATTGAGTCGACTCACTGATTTTGAGGACATTGAAAATTTGAATCAATTTTTTTCTATAAAATGTATATGTGAGTTAATTCAATGATTTTGGTACACGTGACAATTTTGAAAAATCAAAATTTCATTGATCAAAATTATTGAGTCGATTCTTTTTTTATAAAATGGATATGTGAATTAATTCAATGATTTTTGGCGTACGTGATGATTTCAAAAATTAAATTTCTTTGATCAAAATTGTTGAGTCGATTCACTAATTTTTTGTGCGTGTGGCATTAAAAGTCGATTTCATATTTTTCAAGATGTAATTCCAATTAATTAATTGTTGAGTCGACTCCATGATTTTGTGTACATTGAAAGTTTCAAATCAAAATTTTCTATGACATGGGTCATTACGACGGCCACCTTTACTAAGAATTGGAGTCGCCACCATTCATGTTGTAAGTGGGTGTTAATGGTCACCCGATGTACATTTTTTGAAAAAATGACATTTTGGCATTTTAGTGACTCGCGATGGATAGGAACTAATCAAACCTAAGGATTCGGGGTAAGCAGCTCGATTGGAGAAAAGGAAAGGTGTTAGGCACCATTTTCTCCCCGCCAAGTGATAGTAATCTCAAAGAACTCGATCATTTTGATTTAAAAAAAGTGAAAAATAAAGTGCCACGTGTGTGCATTTGTACCATAAGTAGGGATTTATTTTTGGCTTGATCATAGGGTCATCCCATTGATGAAGATGATCCTTATAGATCCTTAGTCTTGAGGTCCATTCATCCTAAATCCATTTAAAATAAAGTGAAGAGGAGAGGGGATAATAGAAGAGAGAAGAGGAGAGGGTATAAAAGAAGAAAAGGGGGGGTGTGCTTTGAACCCACCTTGAAGCTTCAAAATCACTTTTTTTTCTTTTCTTCTTTTACTTTTTCTTTTATGCTTCTTAAGTCCTTAGTAGAATATGAGATAATGTATTTCTTTGTAGAAGATTAGTGTGAGATTGGAGAAGAGATGAGGATAGAAAATAAATTTTTTGTTCTTTTTTTTTAGCAAGATTTGGTAACCATTTTTGAAAGGAGGAGAGGGGTATTTATAGATGCTTGGAAGATGTTTAAGGGTATAATGGGGTAAAAGGTTAGGAGAAGGGATAATGGCATTGATTTAAGAGGTGAAGGGTATGAAATTTAGAATGGAAGTAGGGGTAATTGTGTAATGAGTGGAAATGGGTAGTGTTTAGATCCAAATGGTTTGGATCCTACTCAAATCCATTTGGGTAGAGTGTTTGGTGGGGTGAGATGAGTGATGGTTGATGGGGGATGGGGGTGTAAGGGAGTTGTTTAGAGAATGAGTGTTAGGTTGGTTGAAGAGGTGAGGTGTGTAGATTTAGGAGAATGGGTTGTGTAAGAGGTTGGTAAATTGGTTTTTGGGAGGATTAATGGGGTGAAGACATGTGACAAACATGATGAGAGAGTGAGGTAATGAGATTGATTTTGACAAAAGTGCCACATTTCATTGATTCAGGCTTTTGAGGCCGTTGGCTAAGTTTATTGAAAAACTGCTATTTTTTGGCCCTTTCGAGTGAAGGCCCGTTCAAATTGGGGTGTCTACAGCTTCCCTTCTTTGCAGGAATTGCGTGCAAAGAACTACAAAGAATAGACTAAACCCCTATTTGTACAGGTCAGATAAGATTTTGTCAAACACAACTTCAAATTCCCGATTTAATTGATGACTTTTGTAGAAAATGGTTACTCAAGCACGAGGTTTGACAGAGTTACCTTATTATTTCCATAATCTCGATGGCGCGAAGCTCGTGTTAAACCTTTGATTTGATGAAAATTTGATGATTTTTTTGAAATTCGGGTACTTTTTCGACCGTGTTTTTAACAAATTGGAATTGAGTGCACCTCGAAAGGTTTTTTGAAATTCTTTTTCGATTTTTTTTTTGACTTTTTGTATATATATTTATTGGATTTTTTGTATTTTCTTGATTTTTGATTTTTTTTTGTATTTTTTGATTGATTTTTTTTTTGTATTATTGATTTTTTTTTGTAAGAAGGTTTAATGGGGTTTGAACAAGCTGGTGTTCACACTCTCCTTGCCTAAGGTCCCGTTGTAATGAGGCTTGATCGAGGCTATGTTGTCATGTTGGGTTCCCGAACTCAACCACTTCCATTTTGGGGAACATGAAATGACTCCACCATTGAGGAGCTTGAAGTGTTGTTGGGTCTCAAGATGTCAGGTATGGGTAGTGTTCCACCTTTGCACAATGGTTATCGAGCCGAGACTTCTGACTTTTTTGGGGATAAATCGTAAGTTTTTTAAGATTCCGGATGGCGGATCAGTTTTGAAGACAATATCTAAATCCTTCTTGATTGAATGTCTTACAGATCCTTCGAGGCCGTTGGTTCATTTTAATGCCTTCACTTTGATGGTGATGAGTCAACTCTTGTTTTCAGGTGGCGGAGACATCATGGACCTTTCTCTCATTCACGTAATTCAACAAGTCCGGGAAGGACGCCGGTTGGCACCGATGCTTCTGAACGAGATGTTCCAATGTCTCACGGCTTGTTCGTCCGGTCATGATCGAACCTTCCGAGGTTGTCCTCCACTCCTGCAGATAAACCCCAAGGTTAGCTTAGATTTAAACTCAATTTTAAATTTACCAATTTTTGAAATTCAGAATACTCCTGTTATTGCAACTTTGGTTTATGGATCACATGGCTTCGACTAAAGTGGTTAATCGCCCATTTTGCGTTAACGCTGATCTCGTACTTATGATGTCGAGGCGAGTTGCTCCCTTCGTCTCAGGTGGCAAAGAAGAGTGGTACTCCTTTATTGGTAACCTCGATGATGAAGAGGTGAGGTGGGTAGGTGCATCCCAACCTCGGAAGTCTCCCGTGATTGCATTTGATGGTGCTCGTTTTCTTATTTTGATTGGTCTTCACGGGGCGGGTCATTATGTACCACTTCGAGTTCTTCGTCAATTTGGTTATGATCAGGGTATACTCATCCCTGAGAATTTCAATGAGTTGGTTGGTCCTTTGTCGACTGCACTCTTGAGTTGACTCGTAAAAGAATGGGGTCGAGTTGAGGTTCTGAGTCGACCCATCTTTGCAGCACACCAATTCCCGGCATACTTGCATTGGATTTGAGAACTCGTCTCCTGGAGGCCATCGGTGTTGATAGTTCCCCAAATGCGCCTTGGTGTTTCATCCTTCTTTGATTACCGAGATTGAGTTGAGGAGTCTCAGACTGATCATCATCGAATTCAAGCCATCTGGCTCAAATTCTAGAAAAAGATACAGAAAGAGATTACTCGACTGACATCTGCCCTTGCCCAGTCTAGATTTAGTGATAGTGGCGAAGTGACTAGGCTTCGAGCTGAAGCTGTTGAATTGAGGGACAGACTTGCCCAATGTCCTCATTTTGATGATTTTACAGCATATCTGGTGAGTCGTGATGCTTCTGATGCTGAAAAAGTGATGATGAGTCAGGCTGCCCGGATCCGTGCTTTAGAGGAACGCCTTGACTCCTTTTTCATTTCTTACCATGATGTTTGATTGACTACGTTGTATTCACTCTTTTGGTATTTTCTTTTCATTAACTGAATGTATGCAAAATATTGAAAGATTAATGCAAAGAAAATAGGTTTTGTACTTACTTGGCCTCAGGTGTATCTATTGTTCTTGAAAACACGAAGTTTTGTTGAATGAGTCCTAGATTTATCGTCATTGGCCAAAATAGTAGTTTTTTGAAATTCTATGAAATGTCTTTATCAAATGAGTATGATAAATTCAGAGTTTGTAAAATCGTTGGTTGTGACGATTTTGGTACTTTTGCCAAACATAGGGGATACAAACGTCAATTGTTCTTTTGGTTCCTTTAGAGTTATCCCCAATGCCTTGGTGTTTGGAGGATTGTGATTTACTCGGGACATGGGTTTTGAAAAGATTTTGCCGTTCACAGTTTATACTCTTGTGGGTCAGGAGTTTTTTAATTATTATTATTATTATTATTATTTATTATTATTTTTTTTTTGTTTGCCCTTATTGCCTCTGGTGCCAATTACGGTTTTCACTAGACCCAGTTTCCACATTTTTGCTCATCGACATCTTTTTTGAGATTTTCATCGTGCCGGTGGCTTTGATCTTGCTATAGTCTGATTTTTTTACTCATAGCACCCTTTCGGGTTTTCACTATGCCCTTTCAGACTATACTTGTATTTTTAGATTTTTTGATTTTTCATTACAATTCTGCTCGGAGTCTCTGTGTCTTTGTGGCTTGGTGACTCAAGTTAAGCTGCGAGATCGACGACTCTACTCTTTTAGTAGCACTCTTTCTTGAGTAACAGATCTAGATTTCCCTCTCGAGTTTGTTGACGACTATTTGTGGTTCGACAACTTAAGTTGAGCCGCGAGATCGGCTACTCCACACTTCGAGTACTTTTTTTTTTCGAATATCCTGGATTTTTCTCTCGAGTCTTCCAACGATTAATAAGACTTTGAGGTTCGAACCAAGTTGCAAGATCATTGGTGCTGCTATTGTCATTGTGTTGCCCTGAAACATTCCTTGATCAAAAAAGACTTTTGTTGTGAAGAAACATTGGCTTAGGCTAATGGTAGTGGAAGGATACAAAAAAGTTAAGGTTTGGGTCTTATCTAGAATGGATTAGACATGGAGTTCGTCTATTTTTGCTTCGAAAAGGTGATCTATGTCTCCTCCCAGCATCTCTCGAACTTGTTTAGGCTGGAGATTTGGGTCGAGCTCAAATCAAGTGTTCGAGTTTTTGACTTTGTTGTTTTTTTTTTGTGTGTAGATTTAGCCGTTCACAGTTTATCCTCATGAGGGCCAGGAGTAATTTGATACTTTTGATTTTTCTGATTTTCTCTTTGATTTTATTTTTTTTTGTCACCTCTTTTTTTTTGTTTGTTGTTTTTTTTTTGTATCGTTTTGTAGTTGTTGACTTGCGGCCCCAGTCTTAGGTTAAGAAATGAATGTGATGGCCCAAAACGGATGACTAGGCTATGATAGTTAGTTTGGGATAACAAAGATAGCCTTTCGTCGTCTCAGGATCAGTTTTTAGGAGTAGTATTTCTTGACAATGTCAGCATTGATCGGTTGCGGGAAGACTTGTCCGTCCATTTCTGTGAGGATCAGAATTCCTCCTGTCATCACCTTTTGCACAATGAAGGGTCCCTCATAGTTCGGTCGAAACTTTCCTCTAGCATCTTCTTGGATTGGCAGAATCTTCTTCAATACAGGGTCTCCTGTAGACACCCCATTTTTGCACTCGCCTGATTAATCAACTCGTCAATCCAATTGCAATGATTCCCAATGATGGATGTGTATTCCATTGCTTTATTTTGTTACCAGATATGTTTAAGAAATCCGGATGAGGTATCTCGAATTGACAAAACCTTAGAAACCACGCTACGCTAGGAAAATACGACCCCAGAAACATAGAAATCATCATCTTGCAGACCAAAAAGAAACTTCACGATAAAAATCACTAAAAAATTATCAAATTATCAAAATACCCCTAACCTCAAAACAACCCTAGAGCCTATGTTACGCTTAGGAAAACTCTCTCGAACACATAAAATAACAAATCGGAACCAAATAAATCATTTCACCAATTTTAACAGAATTTGACAAAATTACGAAAATGCCCCTCATAAAGTTCACAATCATTTCACATAAAAATTTTCATAAATGACACAAACCAACATTCTCATTGAATTCCTTACGAAAAACCGATTCTAAAACATCCTAGAACATTAAAAACAGACTTGAAACGTGAAAAAACCTCTCCGGGGGTAAAACGGTAATTTCATAATTTTCATAATTAAAAAATTCGAAATTAATAAATAAAACATTAAATAATTAAAGTAAAACATTAATGAAATTAATTTAAAAGTTTGAACCTAAAAAATCGATCAATCGGACTTTCGGGTAAAATTGTTGAGGGTTCGTGGGATATTTCTTTAAGGACCCCTCCATTTGGGGGTCCAAAGAGTTAAAGATATTTTAGAGGGGGGTTCTCCAAAAATTAAAAGTAAATCAAGCAAGACTTAATTCAAGGTATTAAAGTCAATCAAGTGAGACTAAAGTCAAAATTAAAGTCAATTAAGCAAGACTGAAGTCAAAATATTAAAAGTCAATCAATTAAGACTAAAGTAAAAACATTAAAAGTCAATCAAATAAGACCAAAAGTCATAATAGAATTCTAATTAAATAATAACTCTATCTAATAGAGTTCTAACTTAAAAACAATTCTACCTAAAACAATTCTAATTAAAACACAATTCTACCTAAAACAATTTTAATTAAAACACAACTCTAATTAAAAGATCTCTAATTAACACTAACTCTATCCAAATCAACCCCTAAAAACATCTATAAATAGAGGTGCTCACACCCTATTTTCGTATCAAATCATAAACCCTAAGAGAAGTAGGTCTAGAAGCTCCCATAGCCTCCCATAAACCCTAGTTTTGGAGCCCCAACTCCTTACCTAACATTCCTCCTTCAATTTTAGCCTAAAAAACACCTAAAAGCCTTACAAAAATATCTTAAAATCCGCAACAAACTTGAAGAGTTCAGATCTAAAAATAAGGAGATACCTTACCTCGGAGATCCGAAATCAAATCCGGAGATAGAACGAAACAAGGAAGCACGGTACAAGGAGTAATTTTTATCAGATCTGAGGGAACAAAATCCTTGCTATCGGAAAGGCATGTAATTTTTTATTTTTATTTTTATCTAGGTTTTTAGCAATGTATTATATTTGGGAAGTTAGTAGAGATCGGCTTTGGCCGGGCGGGGTTGGTGCCTAACACCTTCGAACCCCGTAACATGATCCCCGAATTCAGATTTTTTGTGGTAGATTAGTTCTTTTTATCCATGTTAGAGTCAGTTTGGTTCCTAGACCACAATAACTAGGTGGCGACTCCCAAACCTCAAGAGTCAAAAGCAGATCCGCGCACCCCGTGGATCGAGGGCGCTTTCAGTGGCGACTCCACTGGGGACTATTGAGAATCAAACTTGAAAAACCCCAAGTATGGGAGCATTGCCAAGATGACCTAGTTTTTTATTTATTATTTAGTTGGATTTATTTTATTTTATTTTTTTCTGTTTATTTATTTTTTTGTCTTGATTGTAGATGATTTTGGGTATTGCATTTTTTTTTTCAATTAAGGATCACTTTTTGATGACCCCTAAATAATGAAAGATTCAAATTGATGGAATGATGAAGGTTGGACAGAAATATTAAAATATTTTTAGAGAATATTCTAGTGAGAATTAAGTCTGGGAGCCTCTTAATAAAACATAGATTTCGTCGAGTAGATTAATTTAGAATCTTAGTTCACTCAATTTCGTTATCGGAAGGCTTAGATATCATCGATGCAAGTTCAATCTGTAAATCTGGAATTATTTCTGAATGAAAGTTGGGACAGCAATGTTAAAACTTTTTTACAGAATATTCTAGTGAGAATTAAGTGTGGGAACCGCTTAATAAAACGTAGATCTCATCGAGTAGATTAATTTAGAACTTGAGTTCACTCAATTTCGTTATCGAAAGCCTTAGATATCATCGATGCAAGTTCAATCTATAAATCTAGAATTATTTCTGAATGAAAGTTGGGACAGTAACGTTAAAACGTTTTTACAGAATATTCTGGTGAGAACTAAGTCTGGACACCTATTAATAAAATGTAAATCTCATCGAGTAGATTAATTTAGAACTTGAGTTCACTAGATTTCGTTATCGGGAGCCTTAGATATCATCGATGCAAGTTCAGATTGTATTTTCCTAATTCACAGAAAATCTGAATTTATCTAATGTTGGCACAATTAATGTTCTTGAGAGTGAGCTCATCTCAACCATTGTCATTCTATCATCAATGTAACACCTATTGGAATCTCGATTTATTTTGGATCACTAAAAGTGATCATTGATTGGACCTTAAAAATTATAAAAATTATGCCTATTGCTATGTTTGTTTGATCAATTATTATATGCCATGCTCATTAATTGATTTGCCATGATCTTGACAGATATATTTGTGATGTGTTTGATTTCATCTTAATTTCGATGTGATGGGTTTTGTATTATTTTCTTGATCAATATTCATATGATATCCATATGTGATGACGTAATCTGGCCCATGGGCCCATGTGTTTGAAAAAAGCCCCGGGCACACCCCACCCTGCTTTGCACACACCACATGCACGTTTACTGCTTTACTCACTTACACGTCCCATTTAGCCAACGTGGCACTAGTGCATGGTCCGGTCTCTTCGGAGATGCGACGTCATTCATGAAAACCACAACTCCAGTCACGTACCTTAGGGTATATCAAACTGGGGGCATTAATACCGTGTGATCAGGTGATTCTGAGAGATATATTGATGCACCCAGGCTGGAGCGACCTGAGCCTTTGACCTATTGTAAGCCACACAGTCACATGTCCCGATTGCCAACGTAGTACTAGTATGTGGTCGGTCCCCTCGTGGGATGCCAAACCATTTATGAAAGCTACAACTCTTGACTCGTACCCGTAGGTATAAAATGTAATCTAAGTATATCAATTGCACTTCTTGGTCAAAACTGGTGCCTAAGCAAGATCTTGCCCCGCTGTACCCTACTGTACGAGGGGGATAGACTACGTCTATTCTAGACAAGAGGTATTTAAGTGGGCCCTCGCTCAGCATTGTGCGCCACCTCTCAACTGGAGATCGAACTGACTGTTTTTGGCTTCAGAGAAGTGAATTGAGATTTTAGATTATCACCTATACGGTATATCAAACCAAAGTCACCACGTATCGAAAGGTATATAGGTGTGCTTGGGCAAGGGTGGCCAGATAAAAAATGGATTGCACGTAGTAAGCTTAGAGTCTAGAAACCTTCCCAGTAGGTCACGATTGGAACTTATCGTGGGTGTTCCCGGGTTGTTCATTGAATGGAATCTTATGAGACTTTGTGATTAATGTGAATGATGTGGATGATGAGATCAGAGTGCATGATTGTCCCCAAGGATCAAAAATGTTATTTTTTGGAAATTAAAATGGGTGCACCAACCCAATAAAAAATCCATTTTAAACTTGACCCAGTCCATCTCGATCCAATGATCATTATGGGTCGAGCCATTTGAATCAAAATGAAATTCAAACTTTTTTTTTATTCGGATTTTAAACCCATTTTAAAAGAAGAAAAATGTTTTCCAGAATAAAAATGTTTTCTAGAAGAGAAATGCTTTTCAAAAGTAAAATATTTTCCTAAAGAATAAGATTTTCCAAAAGGAAATGTTTTCCCAAAAAGTTTTCTAAAAGAAAATGTTTTCTAAGAAAAGAAAAAGAAGAAAAATATTTTTCAGAAAAAAATGGTTTACAAAAAATCTATTTTTGAGTGAAAAATTATTGAAATATGTTTGTGGAAGTTGTTATTCAATGAAAACATTATTTGTCAATATTTTTCAAGAGTGTAATAAAATTATTTTTCTGAATAATTATTACATTAATGAATTGTTTAATGGATTGGTGCACAAAATTCAATAAAATCTCAGGGTTCATTTAAAATGTTATCAAGGGGGTGACACTAAAATTGGTTAAATTCACCTTCAAAGAGATTCAGTTAGAGTAAATGTCAATATCAAATCAACAGTCAGAAATGACCTCAAAATTTCTCAACATCGTCTAGTTGTTCTTTGAAGATCATAGTGATTCAATCCTACCGGTTATAAGCAATATCTCAGTCCTCAGTCTTAATCAAACTCGTGTGGGTACTTGTCTTAAGTTTTCATGAGTCATTTGGGTTAGCTCGAGTCCTTTTTTCCAGCAAGGTCATGTCTTCCTTAGATTGAGTCTACTCTTTCTTATTGAGTCAAGTTAGTTCATCGAGTCTATAGAGGTGTCTGATGCCCCATCTGAAATTGATCGGATAAAGAAAATTTTTGAATACCTCGAGCGCATTAACGAATTAACTAATAATTTGATAAATTTCGTTTCTGAACAAGAAGATAAGAGTCGGGCTCAACCTTTAATCGAGAAAGGAAAGGTCTTTAACCTCGAAACAAAAAATAAATTCCTAAAGAGATTCAAATAGAAACCATCTTATCTCTAGAGGAACACAAGGCGATAATGAATTTTCTCAGAAATTTCAAAAGACTTGTTCGCATGGGCTTATGAGGATATGTTAGGTGCAAGCTTGGGTGTTGTTCAACACGGAATAGATACTCGTCTATATCGATGGAATCAAAGAAGATGTTATAAAATGTATCAGTACTATCCTTACTACATCTTGAGTTTTAAATCACATATTATCAGTCGATATGGGGGTACCTTTTGAACTGATCTCACATAATGGGTCGTACTTCAAAGCATAAATCATTACTCTATGTTTAAAGTTGAAGATCCGAAAGCACAAATCATCCCCCTACCGTCCTCAGATCAATAGAACGGTTGAAGCAGTTAGTAAGAGTCTCAAGATTATCATCGGGAAAATGTGTCAATCACATCGAGATTGATCAGAAAAATTATCATTCACGCTATGGACATATCGAACTTCAATTCAATCCTCTACTGGAGCTACTCCCTACTCCTTAGTGTAAGGCATGGAAGCAGTCTTGCCAGTTGAAATGGAAATTTCATCTCTCAGGGTCTTGTTGGAAAATCATTTGTTAAAAACAGATTGGGTTCGTCAGCAGTATGAAGAATTAAATTTGATCGAAGAAAACGAGTTAAAGTCCTGTACCATGTGCAAGCTTATCTAAGAAGAGACACACGTGCATTTGACAAAAAGGTCAAAGCTCATCATTTACAAGTCAAGGATTTAACTATCAGACTTCAAAGAAAATTGAACACTCCTCCTCGACTATAGGAGAAAGTCTGAACCCAATTGGAGAAATTCATTCATTAAGGAAATACTGTCTGGAAAAGTCGTCAGACTTCAAGATCATGATGGAAGTGAACTACCAAAGTCAACCAACCTTGACCAAATGGTACTACATTTAAGGAGGCCATCTTTGGTCGAATCAATTTTCCTACTACCCAGTTCATTATCTCCTTTCTCAGCCCTTTGCAGCCTTTTCAAAAAAAAAAAATAATAATAAAATGATGCCTTTTTCTTTCTTAGCCTAATCACCTAACCTAGGGGAGGGAAGTTTCGAACTACGTTTTGGTCTGATCCCAAAATTCTGGGGTACGTAGGCAACCTGAGAAGTTACTTCAGGCCCGACCATATCAAAAAAATAAAAATAGATTCCCCGAGAAAGAAAAAATCTAAAAAAAAAAATTCAAAAGAAAAAATTATCAAAGTGGGGAAGAAAATTCAAGGAAAAAGAAAATAATTTAAAAGGAAATGTCACACAAGGGGCATTTGGGTTTTTGAGCCTCAAAATCCCTTTCTTTTTATACCTAGTCCTAAGCTTACCAATGAAAGTCCTCCTAAGTACCGTGCGAGAAGTCAAGGAAGATCGCAAAGCATGATCAGACAGCAACTCAAGAAGTTCAGAAGGGAAGAAGAAGAAAAAAATCTGCTAAGTTGAAAACCCAAAAAGGACGACTTAGGCAAAAATTAAGGTAAGCTCGCAAGGTTGAAGATCTGAAAGGATGACCTTGGCAACAATCAAAGCAAGGAAAAAAGAAAAAATTGTAAGCTCGCTAGATCGAAAACCTAAAAAGGCGATCTAGGCAAAAGCTAGAGCATGCTCGCTAGATTGAAAATCTAGATAGGCAATCTAGGCAAAACTTAGAGCTATCAAAAAATAAAAAAAAATGTCCGTTGAGTTGAGAAGCTGAAAAGGTAGCCCGAGCTGAAATATCAGAAGTCCGAATGATCAAGTTTCAATACCCAGTTTGAACCAAATATAGACTCAGGGGATACAAGTATCTCGTCTATGATTGATCTGAAGAGTTTCATGTCCCTAAGCGAACCGACGGGGAGAAAGAACAAATTCTATGATGAATTTCAGAAAGAAATATTTTGTTCCAATGTCTTTGAGCCTGACTCAAAATCTTCAATATAAAAAGTCAAAATTAAAAGTTAAACCTTTATTGCACTTGCGGTAATCAAGGATTTCAAACTTTCATAACAAGGCACTTCCTTTTTTCTAAAGAGTACAGTTTCCCCCCTTACACTAGGGGCATTTATTTTCAAATTATATTCAATTATCCCTAGTGCAATGTTCCTTGTCAAACTAGGGGCATTTTTGTTCTGATGCCTGGTCAATTTCAACCCCAAAGGATAAGGTTAACTTTGCATTAAATGTTACCTTCTTGATAGCAATTTTGAAAACTCCTCAGATTCAAAGAGAGTTAAAATATTTACCAGACCTTCATAAAATCCAACTTTTTATTAAAAAAAAAAAGTCAAATGCGAGGTTAATCCCCCGTTTGTTCCCTCAAAGCTTAGTTCATTATTCTTGCACCCTGGGCAGGTAGAATAGAACTTCCTAAAAAAGAAAAAAATTAGTTCATTACTCTTTCACTCCGAGTAGGTGGAGTAGAACTTCCCAGAAAAAATTAGTTCATACTCTTTCATTTTGAGTAGGTAGAGTAGAACTTCCAAAAAAAAAAAAATTAGTTCATTACTCTTTCACTCCGAGTAGGTAGAGTAGAAATTCCAAAAAAAAAAATTAGTTCATTACTTTTTCACCCTGGGCAGGTAGAGTAGGACTCCCAAAACAGCTAGTTCATTACTCTTTCACTCTGAGTAGGTAGAGTAGAACTTCCCAAAATAATTAATTTATTACTCTTTTACCCTGGGCAGGTAGAGTAGGATTCCCAAAACAATTAGTTCATTACTCTTTCACTCCGAGTAGGTAGAGTAGAACTTCCCAAAATAATTAGTTCATTACTTTTTCACCCTGGGCAGGTAGAGTAGGACTCCCAAAACAACTAATTCATTACTCTTTCACTCCGAGTAGGTAGAGTAGAACTTCCCAAAATAATTAATTCATTACTCTTTCACCCTAGGCAGGTAGAGTAGGATTCCCAAAACAATTAGTTCATTACTCTTTCACTCCGAGTAGGTAGAGTAGAACTTTCCAAAATAATTAGTTCATTACTTTTTCACCCTGGGCAGGTAGAGTAGGACTCTCAAAAAGCTTGGTTCATTACTCTTTCACTCCGAGTAGGTAGAGTAGAACTTTCCAAAAAAAATTAGTTCATTACTCTTTCACCCTGGGCAGGTAGAGTAGGACTCCTAAAAAATTAGTTCATTACTCTTTCACTTCGAGTAGGTAGAGTAGAGTAGAACTTTCCAAAAAAAAAAAATTAGTTCATTACTCTTTCACCCTAGGCAGGTAGAGTAGGACTCCTAAAAAATTAGTTCATTACTCTTTCACCATGGGCAGGTAGAGTAGGACTTCTAAAAAGCTTAGTTCATTACTCTTTCACTCCGAGTAGGTAGAGTAGAGTAGAACTTTCAAAAAAAAAAAAAACAAAAATAGTTCATTACTTTTTCACTCCAGGTAGGTAGAGTAGAACTTCCAAAAAAAAATTTAGTGCATTACTCTTTCACTCTGAGTAGGTAGAATAAGACTCTCAAAAAAAAATAAATTTATTACTCTTTCACCTAGAGTAGGTAGGTAGGACATTTAACTTTCTCCCAACTTTTGCTCAGATTTGTCTCAAATATCATTCAAATTTTCTCGAGTTTTGTTTTACTCAGATTTTACTCAATTTCCCACAGTGCACACACTTGCAATTTTTAGTCAGGGAGAATTCTCTAAAATTCAAGGATCTGATACTGTAAGTGAGAGCTCTCGCTCAAGGACCTAACAATCTTTTAATTCGGGGAGAGCTTTACCCTCAAGGATCCGAACACCCCGACGAATTGCTAAATCAGGCTGCAAACTGAACTGTCACTAGCTTTGGCATTCAGATATCGCACTATCTACCAAAATAGATTTGCTATCTAGTTTGCTTCAACCCTCTGCCAAAGAGGGGCATTTGTAGACACCCCATTTTTGCACTCGCCTGATTAATCAACTCGTCAATCCAATTGCAATGATTCCCAATGATGGATGTGTATTCCATTGCTTTATTTTGTTACCAGATGTGTTTAAGAAATCCGGATGAGGTATCTCGAATTGACAAAACCTTAGAAACCACGCTACACTAGGAAAATACGACCCCAGAAACATAGAAATCATCATCTTGCAGACCAAAAAGAAACTTCACGATAAAAATCACTAAAAAATTACCAAATTACCAAAATACCCCTAACCTCAAAACAACCCTAAAGCCTACGTTACGCTTAGAAAAACTCTCTCGAACACATAAAATAACAAATCGGAACCAAAAATCATTTCACCAATTTTAACAGAATTACAAATTACGAAAATGCCCCTCATAAAGTTCACAATCATTTCACATAAAAATTTTCATAAATGACACAAACCAACATTCTCATTGAATTCCTTACGAAAAACCGATTCTAAAACATCCTAGAACATTAAAAACAGACTTGAAACGTGAAAAGTCCTCTCCGAGGGCAAAACGGTAATTTCACAATTTTCATAATTAAAAAATTCGAAATTAATAAATAAAACATTAAATAATTAAATTAAAACATTAATGAAATTAATTTAAAAGTTTGAACCTAAAAAATCGATCAATCGGACTTTTGGGTAAAATTGTTGAGGGTTCGTGGGATATTTCTTTAAGGACCCCTCCATTTGGGGGTCCAAAGAGTTAAAGATATTTTAGAGGGGGGTTCTCCAAAAATTAAAATTAAATCAAGCAAGACTTAATTCAAGGTATTAAAGTCAATCAAGTGAGACTAAAGTCAAAATTAAAGTCAATTAAGCAAGACTGAAGTCAAAATATTAAAAGTCAATCAATTAAGACTAAAGTAAAAACATTAAAAGTCAATCAAATAAGACCAAAAGTCATAATAGAATTCTAATTAAATAATAACTCTATCTAATAGAGTTCTAACTTAAAAACAATTCTACCTAAAACAATTCTAATTAAAACAAAATTCTACCTAAAACAATTTTAACTAAAACACAACTCTAATTAAAAGATCTCTAATTAAACACTAACTCTATCCAAATCAACCCCTAAAAACATCTATAAATAGATGTGCTCAGACCCTATTTTCGTATTAAATCATAAACCCTAAGAGAAGTAGGTCTAGAAGCTCTCATAGCCTCCTATAAACCCTAGTTTTGGAGCCCCAACTCCTTACCTAACATCCCTCCTTCAATTTTAGCTTAGAAAAAACCTAAAAGTCTTCCAAAAACATCCTAAAATCTGTAACAAACTTGAAGAGTTTAGATCCAAAAATAAGGAGATACCTTACGTCGGAGATTCGAAATCAAATCCGGAGATAGAACGAAGCAAGGGAGCACGGTACAAGGAGTTATTTTTATCAGATCTGAGGGAACAAAATCCTTGCTATCGGAAAGGTATGTAATTTTTTATTTTTATTTTTATCTAGGTTTTTAGCAATGTGATATATTTGGGAAGTTAGTAGAGATCGGCTTTGACCGGGCGGGGTTGATGCCTAACACCTTCCAACCCCGTAACATGATCCCCGAATTCAGATTTTTTGTGGTAGATTAGTTCTTTTTATCCATTTTAGAGTCAGTTTGGTTCCTAGACCACAATAACTAGGTGGCGACTCCCAAACCTCAAGAGTCAAAAGCGGATCCGCGTACCCCGCGGATCGAGGGCGCTTTCACTCCTGGTGAGAAATTTCTAGGCTTAACCTTCTTGTTATAGGCACGAGTTATTCGTCATTGATAGATATGTCCATGGAAAATAGTTGCGAGGCGCTTTTCTTCAATCAAATTCAGTTGATCAAACTGAGCTTGAATCCATTCCGATTAATCTAACTCTACTTCTTTTAAGATCCGGAGGGAGGAAATCTCAACCTCTACGGGTAAGACTACTTCCATTCCGTAGACTAATGAATAAGGAGTTGCCCCAGTCAAAGTTCTGAACGAGGTTCAATAGGCGTGAAGTGCAAAAGACAACATGTTATGCCAATCCTTGTACGTAACTGCCATCTTCTCGATAATTTTTTTGATATTCTTGTTGGCTGCCTCGACTTCTCCGTTCATCTTAGGTCTGTAGGGTATAGAGTTGTGATGAGTGATTTGGAAGTCTTCGCACATCTTGACCATGTCCTTATTTTTGAAGTTCTTGACATTATCAGTCACTAGTCCGCTGGGAAGCCCATATCTGTAGATAATGTTGTTCTTGACGAACTTCAAGACATTGCTTTTTGTGACGTTGGCGTATGAAGCAGCTTCTACCCACTTGGTGAAGTAGTCAATAGCAACAAGGATGAAGCGGTGCCCATTAGCTACTTTTGGTGAGATCTGACCAATGACATCCATGCCCCATAGCGAGAAAGGCCAAGGGGTAGTCATATTATGCAGTTCTGAAGGTGGCGCATTGATCTTGTTGGCATAAATCTGGCATAGATGGCATTTACGAACATGCTGATAGCAGTCACTCTCCATTGTTGTCCAGTAATATCCCATCTGCATAATCTTTATAGCAAGCATGTGGCCATTCATGTGGGGCCCGCAGACTCCACATGTACAGTCTTTATCAGTCGTTTCGCTTCTGCTTCCGCTACACATCGAAGCAAGACTTCGTGGTGCGATTTCTTGTACAGAATACCGTTGCTCAAGAAGAATTGCCCTGCTAGCTTCTGAATGGTCTTTCGATCATTTGGCGTTGCATGTGAAGGTAGGGTTCGATCTTCGAGATATGCCTTGATGTCTGAGTACCATGGCTTTTCTTTAGATTCTTCTACTTCGATAGGTAGACAGTAAGCCGGCTCATATTGAATTTCAATCTCAATTGGGTCAATAATGAGATCTTCCGAGATACTGATCATAAAAGCGAGCATAACTAGCATATCTGCAAACTGATTCTTAGCTCTCGGCATATATGTGAATGAAATTTTATTAAAGCGTGAGCTTAATTCCTCCACATACTCGTGGTAAGGGACCAGTCTCTACTCTTAGGTCTTCCATTCTCCAGTCGTCTGATAGACTACTAAGCTTTAATCTCCGAAAACATCGATCTCATCTACCTCGAGATCTAGTGCTGCTTTCAACCCTGCTATGCATGCTTCGTATTTAGCTTCGTTGTTAGAACATTGGAAATTCAACCTAATGGCGATTGGTACATGGGACCCATCTAGCTTGATCAAAACTGTCCCTATTCC
Organism: Akebia trifoliata; assembly: GCF_017979445.1. Classification (NCBI taxonomy): domain Eukaryota; kingdom Viridiplantae; phylum Streptophyta; class Magnoliopsida; order Ranunculales; family Lardizabalaceae; genus Akebia; species Akebia trifoliata. The sequence continues at coordinate 19,593,414 of NC_141384.1, read as the reverse complement.
ATTTTCTTTCTGATTAACTACTCCGTCGAAGTACATTTTTCAACCTGGTTCCTCATCATCATCCTTAATCTTGGTGAATAGTATGGCTTCATTGGGAAAGTTTGTCTTTAATGGCTCGTAATCAGGCAGTGGGTGCTCGGCTAGGTGGTCTGGGATGGCTTGCCCTTTGATGGCTTTCTGAGTGACATAGGTGATGTCAAACTCAGATAATAATAATTACCACTTCGTTGTACGACCCATTAATGTCGGTTTCTCGAAAAGGTACTTCAGGGGGTCCATCTTGGCAATAAGCATAGTTGAGTAACTAAGCAAATAGTGACGTAGTCGTTGAGATGCCCAGACTAGTGCATAACAGGTCTTTTCAAGTGTTGAATATTTTGCCTCGTACTTGGTAAATTTCTTGCTGAGATAGTAGATGGCTTGTTCCTTTCGTCCTGATTCATCATGTTGTCCTAGCACACACCCCAATGATGTTTCTTACACTGAGATATACATCAGCAGAGGTCGCCTTGGAGTAGGAGGGACTAGGACTGGTGGATTGAGCAGATATTGCTTGATCTTATCGAATGCTTCCTGACAGTCCTTGTTCCACTTCTTTGGTGTATCCTTCCTGAGTAGCTTGAAGATCGACTCGTAGATAGGCGTGAGCTGAGCAATGAAACGGCTAATATACTATATTCTCCCTAAGAAGCCCCGAACATCTTTTTCTAAAACAGGTACCTTCATTTCGAGGATATACTTAGTTTTCTCAAGATCTATTTCGATGCCCCTTCTACTGACAATGAACCCCAATAGCTTGCCTGATGTTGCCCCGAATACACACTTTGCTAGATTGAGCCTTAAGCTGTACTTCCTTAGCCTGTCGACCAATTTCTTGAGATTTACTAGAGGATCTTCTTCAATGCCAGATTTAACAATCATGTCGTCCACATAGACCTCTACTTCTTTATGAAACATATCGTGGAATAGTGCGGTCATTGCCCGTAGGTAAGTCGTCCCTACGTTCTTCAGCCCGAATGGCATGACTTTATAGTGAAAAATACCTTATGGTGTGATGAATGCAGTTTTTTCTTGACCTTCTTCTGCCATTTTTATCTGATTATAGCCTGAGAAGCCATCTATGAACAAGAACATGTCGTGTCCTGCTGTACTATCGATTAGAGTGCCGATGTGTGGTAGTGAAAAATCATATTTGGGATTGGCCTTGTTCAAGTCTCGATAGTCCACACACATGCGTACCTTCCCATCTTTCTTGGGTACTGGGACGACGTTAGCCAATCATTAAGGGTACGTAGAAACCGTAAGAAATCTGGCTTCGAACTGCTTCATGACCTCATCTTTGACTTTGAGGGTCCATTCTGACTTTAGTCTTCTCAGTTTCTGTTTGATTGGCTTGCTTCCCGAGGCAATCGGTAGCTTGTGTACAACAAGATAAGTATCTAAACCCGACATATCTCTGTAAGACCATGCGAAGACGTCCTGATAGTTTCGTAAGAATTCGACCATTTATTCCTTCTGTTGCGACATTAATAGGGCTCCGATCTTGACAATTCGTGGATCCTCTTCGGTATCAAGATTGATTGAATCTATATCCTCGATGTTTTACTGAACACCTTTCTCGTGACGTTCTACCAAGTCTTTGATTTCTTTGGGTGGATATTCCATTTCGTCCTCAGATTCTTCCTCGATCCCCATGAAGTCAAAGTCGAGTTCAAGATCGAAATCATACTCGTCCCTTTCAAATTCTGTTTTACCTAGGTACTTATTTGATTGAGACAAATCCCTTGAAAACATTTTTTTTGATTTTTGAAAAATATCTATTCTTTTGCAATTTTGAAAACTTTTTTATTTATTTTTATTTTTGAATTTTTTTATTTTTTATTTTTGAGGAATTTTTGATTTTTTTTTATTTTCGAGAAATATTTGTTTTTTTGTGATTTTCTAGATACCTGAAATAAGAAGAACAATCATGCAAATTCGTTAATAAAGATAGGGAGCCCTCAAAACAGTCTTTACCCGAGGACGAGGGCTCGTTATGATCCTCGGACAAACTAGATTCGACTAATGTCATTTTTTTTGGAGGCCTCAGTAGCCTCAAGGGTCAACGGGAATTCCTCCCAGTTGTTTAGAACTTCCTCTTCTTTGAGGGGGCGAATGAGATGAGAAAGTGATTTGGTTGATGGTTTGGAGATGACCATTATCACCGATTGATTATTGTCAGATTGGGGCATAGTCCCTCCCAAGCTTGGTGGGATGATGACTGATGCCCAGTCGATGCCAGTGGGGAAGGGTGATTTGTTCCCCTTGTTTTTGATGATTTTCACTTTTGTGGATTCTGGAGCAGTCTCTGGTAGACTTTCATTGGAATCCCCATTGAATAAAACATCAATGCCTTCTACGAAGGATGATTGAGACTCAACAACTGAGTCTTCTTGAATGTGCAGAGGTTTGAAACTTACGGTTCTCGATTTTCTTACTGATTTTGTTGCTGATGGTTCTGATAGTCTCTGGGGTCTAGTTTGAGACTTCGGGAAACTAACACTGATGTGACGAACTTTGCCTAGATTCCAGATATTTGGTTCACGATTTTGTTTTCTAGCTAACCGGAGTTCTCTTTTCTTGTAGTTCATTTCTGCTGTGTTCTTTTTCGTGGGCCTGAATCGCAATCCGAAATAAGGACTGTGCTTCTTTGCTTCGACTGGTGTAGCTTTCCCTCTTCCTCTTGGTCCTAACCTTTGTCTGGGTCGGTAACCTGTTCTCTTCAAAACCTGATCAATCATCAAATTTTTTCTTAATAGCTCTGCCTTTACCTTCTCCTTCCCCTTTTCTAAGTGGTTAACAGTAGCAAATTGGTAGGAATGATAGAGTACTTTATCCTTTGTTAGCTCAATATCGATAAACGACACGTCTGGAGCTCTCCCGACTGGAATAAGATTCTCTGTCAATACTGATATCATCCTCTGCCCCATAATAAATTTGACTCTTTGGTGCAACGTAGACGGTACAGCCTCTGCTATATGGATCCACGGCTTACCCAACAGTAAGTTGAATGTCATCGGTATTTCCATGACTTCAAATGTTACTTCAACCGTACATGGACCTATTGTAATCGGTAGGTCTACCTCGACCAACCTTGTTGTTGGGCTTAACATGTGACTAATCAGCATTGAGTTTTCAGAAGGTTTCAAGGGGACATACATTGAGGGCTGAACCATTATCAATCAGTACTCTAGCCACCATCATGCCATTGCACATGACCATGATGTTTAATGGTTCCACGTATCCCCGTCCTTCTGGCACGAATTCGCTTTCAGTGAATATGATGGGATTAGGAGCCATGATCTGACTTACTGTATGTTCCAATTGTGTTGGCGAAGTGGTTGCAGGTATATGTAATTTCCCCAGAACTCTCAGTAATGCCTCTGGGTGTTCTTCTAACTTTTGCATCAGACCCAGAATGCTGATTTGAGCTGGCTGTTTGTTCAATCGGTTCACTATATTATGCTTACTCTTGTGAACGAGCTTAATGAAATCTGCAACCTCCTTATCTGTCACTTTTGCCTTCTCTTCCATCTTGTCATCTTTATACAGCTTACCCTTTCCCTTTGTTTTCTTTTTCTCTTCATCTGTCACTTCTTTCGTGGCCTCTTTTGTTTCTTCACCGATGCTTACCCCCTTTTCTGGTAATTTTTGGCATCTTGCTACCCTTGTCATATGGTCAATGTCAACCACCATTGCTTTCTTTACGGTCTCAACCCCTGTGGTTGTGGTGACAGTGGTCTCGTAACTCTAGGGAACTACTTGGTTGAAACTATAGGGAAATGGTTTAGGTGAGTGTATGGTCATGGGAGGTGAATCGGGTTTTACATTGAGAATGAGGGGTGGTGGTGATGACTTGGATGTAGTGGTGGTAGGAGGAGTTACGTGAGGAGTTTATGGAGTGTATGGAATGACGAGCGGTAGACGTGAAGATGAAGTGCATGGCATATGAAGGGGGGGTCGGGTTGATCCTTGAGAACTTGGCAATGTGTAGGGTATAACAAAGGGAAGTTGGATCGCATTTTGAGGGTTAGGTAATCCATAAGGTATAACTAGAGGTGGTCGGGTAACAGTATTTTGATGAGTGGGATGGATGGTGAGGTCGGCCAATCTGAGTGGTAACTGCAAGTTTTGAGATGGATTCGTTATGTAGTGGTTGATTGTGCTAACCATTGACGTCCTCGATTCCTTTGCTAAGTGCACCTAATTTTTGCCCCCATAGGTGCTATCAAGTCTGATCGATTGTAGTCGAGTTCTCCGTAAACAACATTTACCCTGTGTCCACTCCCCTCTCCATTGTGAATCGGTAAAGGGTTTTGATTGATATTCTGTTGTTGGGGCGGGTTGGCAGGTCCATCTAAGATGAGAGCCTTCTTATCAATCAAATTTTGTACTTGATGTTTGAGCTGCCAGTATTGATCTGTAGAGTGTCTTGGTGCACCCATGTGAAATTTACAGAACAAATTGGGGTTGTACCCTAGCCCTTTTGCAGTTTTGAGATTTGGTTGACGTTTTACCAGATATTCACCCCTGAGTAAGATTGGTAGTAATTCTGACAGTGTCATGGGCAATCTGGTAAACACTTGGTTTATCCTGTTGGGTGGTGCCTGCTGGTTTTGCCCATATAGTGGTGCTTGCTGTGCCACTCATGGAGGGTTTGCTCTAAATTGATTTTGAGGTGTATGGTTCCATGTTGGCGGTGCTGGTGCCCATGAAGTTGATGGCGCTTGTGGTCTTGGTCCTGGTGAAGGGATGAAGAGGGGTCGGTTTGGCTGTACATTGTTAACTTGTGGTTCTTCCCTCTTCTTTCCCGTAGGCACTGGCTTTCTCTGAGAAGGGATTCCTACTGTTACCCCTAGACTCGTGAAATCAAAGATCAGATTGGTTCGGATCCCGTCCTCGACCCGATCTGCTACTTGTACCAGATTGGAAAATTTGCCTGTGGTGTGCCCTACCAGATGAGTATAGAAGGCGTGCCCTAGTGTCGAGATAAACGTGGTGTTCATTTCTTGCTCGGTCATTGCAGGCCTTACTTGTGAGGCTGACTCTCGTCATCACTGTGCATAGTTTTTCACCATTTTCTGTTATTTTCTTGTCATCTTGGCCATGTCATTCCGGTCTAGACCAACATCTGTAGTAAATCGGTAATTTTGTCAGAACATCTCAGCTAAATCCTACCAGTTTTTGATGAGTGAGTGATCCAATCCAACAAACCATTTGAGTGCCGACCCCGTCAAACTCCTCTGAAACAACTGCACTAACAACCTGTCATCCTCGCCATACTGGCACATGGATCCACAGTATAATTTCAAATACGACAGTGGGCACCCCACTTCATTATACTTTTTGAACTCCGGACACTTGAACTTGGCCGGTAGTTGAGCATTGGGGTAGAAATAAAGGTCCTTAAATCGAGTTCCACTCATCGTGTTGAGGCCTTTCATTCTTCTCATCTTTTCTTGTAGATACTCAATTTGCTGAGCTAATTTTTTTTCTGTTGCTCTTTTGGCCTCTGTGGCCCTGTACTCACATTAGTTATCAGGGATGACGACAGGGGGTGGTCGATTCTGTGGAATATAGAGCGGGGCCCCTGGTATTCAGGCACTGCAAGAGGCATGGTGGTCTGTGGTCCCTATGGAGGTTGTTCGGGTAGATCTTAATTTGATTTAGACGCGTGTTGCTGTATTGTTTGGGCTTGTATGATGCTGACATTGGCTAACACGGTACTTACTATCTTTTCTTGCCTCTCGATTATCTTCAATAGTGCTGCTATTTGTGGATCGATACCTGACGTTTCGGCTGTTGTGGGCTGTGCTGGTTCAGAAGAACTCATGGCGACGGTAGACGACCTGAGAAAATAGGGAGGTACCTCTGGCTATTTATATTTCTTTCATTTGGCCACCTGTGGGTACAGAAGACCAAGCGTTACTATCTTATTTACAAAAAGAAGATGCATTATGTTTTATTAGGTCGGGTAAAGTTGTTTATTATAAGGTAAACGAGTTTTTAAAGCAAAGGTTTTCTCGGCGTGGAGCCGGCATCAGCACGGGATTGGCATCAGCATGGAGCTGGATTGTTTTTTTTGAAAAAGAAGGTTTCATCAGCACGGAGCTGGCATCGACATGGAGTCGGCATTTTTTTTGAAAAAATGACATTTTGGCATTTTAGTGACTCGCGATGGATAGGAACTAATCAAACCAAAGGATTCAGGGTAAGTTGCTCGGTTGGAGAAAAGGAAAGGTGTTAAGCACCCTTTTCTCCTCGTCAAATGGCGGTAACCTCAAAGAACTTGATCATTTTGATTTTAAAAATGTGAAAAATAAAGTGCCACGTGTGTGCATTTGTACCCTAAGTAAGGATTTATTTTTGGCTTGATCATAGAGTCATCCCATTGATGAAGATGATCCTTATAGATCCTTAACCTTGAGGTTCATTCAGCCAAAATCCATTTAAAACAAAGTGAAGAGGAGAGGGTAGAAAAGAATAAAAGGGGGGGTGTGCTTTGAACCCACCTTAAAACTTCAAAATCAATTTTCTTTCTTTCCTTCTTCTTCTATGCTTTTTAAGTCCTTAGTAGAATATGATTTCTTTGTAAAAGATTAGTGTGAGATTGGAGAAGAGATGAGGAGAGAAAATAAATTTTTTGTTCTTTTTTTTATAGCAAGACTTGGTAACCATTTTTGGAACGAGGGGAGGGGTATTTATAGATGCATGGAGGATGTTTAGGGGTATAATTGGGTGTGAAAGGTTGAGAGGTTCGGAGAGGGATAATGGCATTGGTTTAGAGTGAGAGTATGAAATTTAGAATGGAAAGTGGGGGGTAATTGTGTAATGAATGGAAATGGGTAGTGTTTAGATCCAAATGGTTTGGATCCTACCCATATCCATTTGGGTAGAGTGTTTGGTGGGGTGAGATGAGTGATGGTTGATGGGGGATGGGGGTGTAAGAGAGTTGTTTAGAGAATGAGTATTAGGTTGGTTGAAGAAGTGAGGTGTGTAGATTTAGGAGAATGGGTTGTGTAAGAGGTTGGTAGATTGGTTTTTGGGAGGATTAAGGGTGAAGACATGTGGTAAACATGATGAGAGAGTGAGGTAATGAGATTGGTTAATTGGTTGATGGTGATTGTTTGATTGGAGAATAGGGTATGGGTTAGCTAGTTGATGATGAGGGGGGTATGGGTTGAGATGATTTTGTTGGAGTATTTTAAGGAAAGTGATGGATAGAGATATGGGTGCTTGATGGTGTTAGAGAATGATGATAGGTTAGGGTGTGTAGGGTATGGGTTGTGATGTGGGTGGTTGATGATGTTAGAGAATGAGGATAGGTTAGGTTAGGGTAGGATATGGGTTGAGGTGATTTAGGAGGGAAGTGATGTGGGTTAGATGAATTATTTAGAGAATGATGATGGGGGTAGGTGATTAGATGAGGGAGGTAAAAGGGGTTGATGACATGTGTCATCTTTTGATGTTGAGAGGGTGATTGGTTGATGTTAGGGTTGTGGGTTGGATAATGAATTGGGTATGGGTAATGTCTTGTGGGCTTTGAACATATTGGGCTTGGATTTTCGGAGTGTTGTGGATTATTTTGGCTTGGACTTTTGAGAGTGGGTAGGTTTTAGGGTTTAGGTGATATGGGATCAATTTTAGGTTAGGGGTAGGGTGAGAAATTAATTTAGGAAAGAGTTGAGGGTTCATGAGCTTCAAATGGGTTTAGGGTGTTTGTAGATTTGGAGACGAAGCGGTAGAAGTAGATGAGGGATAGGCATCCCAAGTCTCACATTTTTTAGTTTATTAATTTTTTTGAGATTTTTGCAATTGTTGGTTCGATAAAAAATGCCATGTGTTGGCAAATTGGGCCTTTTAGGCACGTTGGAGAATTTTTTGAGTATTTGGGTATTCTTGGATGGAAAGGAGGAGCGGTGAGGGTTGGGCAAGTGGAGGATAGGTCAAACCCCTTTGGTGGGTCCCCTAGACCATTGGGAGGTGTTAGGGGCCTCGGTTTGATTAAAACGCAACTTTTTAGTGATTTAGGCTTTTAAAGCCCGTTGGCCAATTTTGTCAAAAAAATCGATATTTTGAGTGAAGCGGGATAAATGGGAGCATGCCAAGTCCTTTTGGTGGGTCCACTAAACCCTTAGGGGGTCTTAGGTGCCTTGATTTTGATAAAAGTGCCACATTTCAATGATTTGGGTTTTTGAGGCTCGTTGGCCAAGTTTATTGAAAAACTACTATTTTTGGCCCCTTTCGAGTGAAGGCCCATCCAAATTGGGGTGTCTACATCACTAATTTTATGTACATTGGAAATTTCAAATCAAAATTTTCCATGAAATGGACACATGAGTCAACTCACTGATTTTGTGTACATTGAAAATTTAAAATCAAAGTTTTCTATGAAATGGGCACGTGAATTAACTCACTGATTTTGTCTACATTAGAAGTCTCAAATCGAAATTTTCCTATGAAATTGAGCATATGAGTCGACTCCTTGATTGTAATACACGTGGCAATTAAAAAAAAATCGAATTTCTTTGATAAGAAATGTGTTGGTCAATTCACTAATTTAATGTATGTAATTCAAAATCAAATTTCTTTGATAAAATGTTGTTAATGAGCCAATTCACTAATTTTGTGTACATGACATTGAAAATTGATTTCATACTCCTCAAAATATGATCAAATTGATCCATTCATTTTTGGTGCCGTGTAAGCCTTATTAAATCGTGGATTTTCTTTATATGAAATTCGAGAAACACTGTAATTATTTTCGCTGTAGGATTTGTTTAGTAAATTCGATGCGAATTGATGATGATTGGACCATGGTCTTGACCCTAGTCTTATCCTGTTGACCATAGGTTAGTTTTGGATCGTAGTAGAGACCGATCATCTAGATAGGACGGGTTTGGTGCCTAACACCTTTCGAAACCCGTAAGCTGACCCCTTACCCATTTCTCTGATCCGGGGACCGATCCATATCCATTTGGAGTTAAGTTTGGTTCCTAGATCTAAACTAGGTGGCAACTCCCTATTCTTTTAAACTCCTCGAGATACATAGATCGGACCCTTATCCGCTATTTAGCGGACGGCCGGGGGTCGAGACGATTTCACAATGGTAGTGGAACCCCCACCAAAAATGGACATTAAGATTCATATTGGTCCATATTCGAAACACCGGTGGAACTGTCATTTCCTCATCCGTGCTTTGAGCACGGTTGAAACATCCATTGTTTTATTCGTGTTTCCAATACAGATGAGCTATGCGTTGTTTCATCTGTGTTTCCAAAATGGATGAGACATCTGCTGCTGCATCTGTGTTTCCGATACGGATGAGACATTCATTGCTTTATCCGTGTCTCAAGCAAGGATGAGACACATTTTTGTCTATCCGTTTTACGGACACAGACCAGAAAGAAATCCAATTCCTTGAATTTCACAAAAACTGGTTCCTTGGTCCACTGCTTTGAATTTCTTATTGGTTTTTATTTTTGTCTCATCCCTCACTATTTTTTTAAGCATGATGCAACGTGCATTCCTCCCTTTTACCTAAGAGAAGATGAAAAGAAAACAAAAACAACAACCTGTGATCTAAGTGTGTTTTTTTGAGCCTACAACTTGGGCTTCGAGGCCCGACAACAACTCCAAGCAAATATAACTTTGTTCAGGGGTCAATGTGAACTTGAAAACTTGTATTCTAGCATTGTCTAATCAGGCACATGCATACGGCTAATAGGTGGCTTTATGGTTACCCGATGTTCAAACCTCGATGCATATCAGAGTATACACGTCGTTGATTGGTGATCAGATTTGATGTGTTCATCCCCGATACTTGAAATAACAATCTCAAGCCGTAGAATTACTAGGCATTAGGGCTAAATATATTGAGGGTGGGGTGGTTTGTACAATAGGCTATGCTCGCAAGTGCACGTGTATTTTTTTCATTTCATTTTTTCATTGACCCCCTTACAAGCGTGTAATGAACAAAAATAAGAATGTAAATAAATATTACAACATGGATATATGAATAAAAAAGTGAAAACACAAGCAACAACCAATGAATAATGTTAGTAAATAAACAACTTTCTTTTCAAAATGATTGAGTTGTTACGAAGGATGAGCTTAGCTGCCCAGTGAAATCGCCAGCTGTAGATGCATGATTCTAGATTACGAGTACCACATCTAAGATTTGGAGTCGCTACCATTCATATTGTAAGTGGGTGTGAATGGTCACCCAGAATGTAAATTTTTTGAAATAGTACCATTTTTGACATTTAGTGACTCGATGGATAAGATACCGATCTAACCTTGAGATCGGGGTAAGCGGCTTAATTAGAGAAAATGGAAGGTGTTAGGCACCCTTTTCTCCCCACCAAGTGGTGGTAACCTCAACTCAACTTGGTCATTTTGGATGAAAAATAAAGTGCCATGTGTTGATAACTTGTACCCTAAGTACGGATTTATTTTTGGCTCGATTATAAGATCATCCCATTAAAGGGGTGATCCTTATAAAATCTTAACCTTGATAATTGTATTTGTTTTTTTTTTTAAGTATTGGCTATGGTTGTAGGTCATGAGTTGAGAAGGACCCGAACAACGATTGCCTTAAAACAAACCGAAATCTAATTTACAGGAGATAAGGGAAGGGGAGCATTACATCCAAAGTCTTTATAAAAATAAATTAAAAGAGAATGAGGGGGATCATAGAAGAGGGATATGGAGAAGGTAGAGAGAGAAGGGGGTATGAATCCTTTGACCAACCTTGAAGCTTCAAATGGTTCTTCTTTCTTTCTTTCTTCTTCTTCTTCTTTGAATCTTCTTGAGTCCTTAGTGCTTTATAAAAATGTAACTTTTTGAATATATAAAGTGAGGGAGTAGAGAAGAGATGATGAGAGAGTTGAGTTGAATTTTTTATTGTGAGACTTGGTACCAATTTTGGGAAAGAGAGTGGGATATTTGTATGTGTTTGGAAGATACTTTAGGATATAATGAGGTGAAGTGTTAGGAGAGTAGAGAATGACATAGGTTTTGAAGGTGAGGGATATGAAATTTAGAGTTGGGAGGAGGGTAATTGTGTAATAAAGGTAAATGGATAGTGTTTGAATCTAAATGATTTGGATCTTACCCAACCCATTTGGGTGGAATGTTTGGTGAGATGATATGAGTGATATGTGATGAAGAGAATGAGGGGTGTAAGGGAGTGGTTTATTAGTTGAGTGTTAGGTAAGTTGAAGAGGTAAGGTGTTTAAATTAGGAGAATGGGTTGTGTAAGAGATTGGTTGATTGGATTTTAGAAGAGTTGAGGGGATGATAACATGTGTCAAAAAGGATGGGGAGGTGAGGTGATTTAGATAAATTGATTGGTGAGAATAGGTGTTTGATTAAAGCGAAGGGGTGTGGGTTAGGTTTGTGAGGATGGTTTTGTAAGAAATGATGAGGGGAGATGTGGGTTGTGATGTGATTGGTAGAGTATTTTAGAGAAAGGTGATGGATTAGAGTGTAGGGGATATGGGTTGTGATGTAGGTGGTTAGTTGTCTTAGAGAAGGGTGAGGTGGATAGATTTGGGAAGGGTATAGGTTGAGATGATTTTTGGAGAGAGATGATGTGGGTAGATGATTTTTTAGAGAAATGTGATGTGAGTAGGTAATTGGATGAAAGAGGTGAGAGGGAGTGATGACTTGTGTCCCATTTGATGATCAAAGTGTGATTGGTTGATGTGGATAATCGTTTGTGGGTTAGGGTTATGGGTTGGATATGAATTTGGGCTTTAGAATATTGAGCTTGGGTTCTGGGTTATTAAGAATTCGTTAATCATTTTGGTTTGGGTTTTTGAGGGTGAGTATGTTTTAGGGTTTTAGTGATGTGGGATTAAGTTTACGTTAGGGGGTAAGGTGAGAAATGCATTTTTGTGAGTGGAAGGTTTGTGAGTCTTAGACGGGCTTAAGGTATTTTCGGATTCAGAGGTGGAGCGGTGGAGGGTAGGGAAGATGATGGGTATCCCAAATCTCATTCCAACTTTATTAATCTTTTTAGGGGTTTTGGAAATCATCGGATTGGTCGAAATGTCACGTGTTAACAAATTGGGCTTTTTAGTTTTATTGGTAAATTTTATTGAAGATCAGATATTTTTGATTTCAGAAGCGGAACAGTGAAAGTGGGGGTACGACAATTCTTTTTTGTGGGCCCATTAAACCCTTAGGGGGTCTTAGGGACCTCGGTTCAATCAAAATGCCACATTTCACTGATTTGGGCCGTTGAGGCCCCTTGGCAAATTTTGTTGAAAATCTAACATTTTTCTGCCCTTTCGAGTGAGGGCCCATTTAAATTGGGGTGTGTACAAGTAGCATTCCGCTTCTTTCTTACTTTTAGATTTGGAATTAGAATTCTTGCCTTCGAATTTTTTCCTTCTCTTTTATTTTGCCTCACTTACTTGAATCCTTTGCAATGAGTCATTCCCATTAAACACCCTTCTCATTTGACTTGTTCATACATGAAAGATAAGGTCTAGAACCACCTCCTTAAACTTGAGGGTTTCCTTGCCAAACATGAGAGTAGTCTGAAAGTGTTTATAAGAATTAGGAAGTGATCTCAATAATAACAATGCTTTGTCTTCTTCTTCAAACTTCATTTATATTATTAACAATCACTAAAACATTGATTGAACTTGTTAAACTGGTCCATAATGTCTTGTCCCTCTTCCATCCTTAAGCCATAAAGTTGGTCCTTAGGGAACAGCTTGTTGGACAAAGTCTTCTCCATGTAATGCTTCTCAAGCTTATCCCATGTTTTCTTTACGATCTTTTATTCCATAATATTGTACATGATTTCATCAAAAACATACAACTCAATGGAACTAGTAGATTTCAAATCCAACTCCTTTTATGCTCTCCATCTTTGTTTCAATGCCTCGAATGCAATTATGAAGCCCTTGTTGGATAAGAATATTCTTTATCTTTCTTTGCCAATATGTAAAGTTTGATTTTCCATCAAACGACTTCAACTCAAACTTTACCCTACTGAAATGTTTGGATACCATTGTACCCTTCTCTGTCATTGCAAACTCCCTAGATAATATAGGCTCTAATACCACTTATTGTGTATGTGAACACCTTGGTGAAGCTCACTTAGTAATTTGATCAAAAACCTATTAGATATTTCACTAAACACTTTACATGCCATATATTCCATGACCTTATTTAATAATGGTAATGAAGGATAACCCAACTAATAGTAGTAAATGCAAAGAAGATAAACAATCACAACAAAAAAAAAAAAAAAATAAGAACACAATATCCACAACACGAGATTTTACGTAGTTTACCCAAATGCTATGTCCAAGGAATATGAGTGCTAGAACTCAATTTTCCTATGAAGAAAATGAGGTAAATCGATACAAGAAAATACATCTATCACTTAGCTTCACCTTCTTTTAGATCTTAATCTTTCGAAGCCTCTCAACCTCTCCTCTCTTGGGGTTTCTCTATTTTTTTACTCTCTTATCTAGAAAAGACTTTTAGAGCTTTAGAAATAAAAGAAAACTAAAACCCCTTTTAGAAGCACTACTACATAAGTGGGCTACTTACAGAAGTTAAAATCCCAACCCAAAAATTACCTTGGACCAACCCAAAAAGACACATACTTGGACCAAGTCTAATTGTTTTGACCCATACTTCAATAATCTCCACCTTGGTGAAAAAAGTATTCAACCTTTCAAAATATTAGAACCTCGATGCATCTATAATACCTCCACCTTGATGAGAAATCTCTCATCTTTATGCACATCAAGTAGGGAGGTATCCTCTAATCACAACAAGAAATGACATTAAGCAAGTTCAGGCAATGCTTGAACTTGTCCCTTGTAGGTTGGCTTAGTGAAATATCCCTCACTATGTACTAGTGCAAAATGCACTTCATCTTCCCATCCAAACCTTTGAGGTGGTTTGATGGTCCTTCTTGGCCTTTTATGTGCTATCCTAGAAGGCACATCATGAACCATCTCATGTTGTTCTTTTTTACCGAATGTGTTATCCTCCTCAAATTGAATCTGAGGTATTTCCCTTATAGTATTTTCTGTGCTAGTAGGAATTTCAGTAACAACTACTTTGTCACCAACAATTGACTTATCATCATCATCTTTCTTGAATTATTCATTTGTCATGAAACTTTCATAAAAAACCATATCTCTATTAAAGATTTTATTTTTGTTTACAGGACCCAAAGTTTAAATCCCTTCACTTCCTTCTTAAATCCGATGAAGATGCACTCGAGTGACTTTGATTGTAACTTGTTTCTCTCATCACTAAGAATGAAAACATATGCTTGCATGTGAACACCTTCAATGTATAATAGTCAAATTATTTGCCTGTTCATACTTATTTAACACATTTAAATTCAAGTAACTTTGATGGTGATCGATTAACCAAATAACAAGCATGGTTAACCGGCTTTGCCCAAAATTATTCAGGCTAACTCCACATAAAACCTCATGCATCTCTCCCTCTCCATGAGACTTCTATTCAGCCTTTCTGTCACGCCATTTTGTTGAGGAGTTTTCTTCACAATGAAATATCTTATGATATCTTATTCTTTACAAAACTACAAAAAATTGCCATATTTGTACTTACCCCCATTGTCTCTTCTCAATATTTAATTTTTTCCTCAACTTGATTTTCTACTTTGGTCTTCCATTCCACAAACTTGGCAAAGACTTCAAATTTCTCTTTTATGAAATAGACCCAAACCTTCCTTGAAAAATCATCCATGAAAGTGACAAAGTAGCAAGTTCCAACTTTTGATTTAGTAAGTGCGGGCCCCAACACATCTGAGTGTATATAGTCTAGAAATTTCTTACTATTGATTTCTTTATTTGCAACCTTGAACGATACCTTACTTCATTTTTTCATCACATAAAACTTATAAAACTCTAGTTTGCATATCCCAACACCCTTCAACAATTATTGTCAGTGTAACTTTTGCATTACTCTTGTAGACACCTCAATTTGAACGGGCCCTCACTCGAAAGGGCCCAAAAATAGCAATTTTTCAATAATTGGCAAAAGGGCCTCGATGGCCAGAATCATCGGAACATGACATTTTTACCACAATCCAAGCCTCTAACACCTTTCAATGGGTTAGTAGGTCCACTAAAGATTTGGCACACTTCCATACCGATTTTTCAACAAAATAGGCCAACGGGCCTCTAAAGCCCAAAACGTTAAAAATGGCAATTGGATTGAACCAAAGCCCATGAGACCACCCAGTGGTCCAAGGGACTCACCGGAAGGGTTGTGCCCCATCCCACAGGTGTTCAACATCATCGCTCCACGCTTATATCCAAAAAATCGATAAATTCCCCAACAGGCCCAAAAGCCCGATTCGCCAACACGTGGCATTTTGATTAAATCAATGATTTCAAAGATCCCAAAATCAAAATAAATAAATAAAAAATAAAAATGTGAGACTTGGGATGCCTACCCTTCACCCAACCTTCACCGTTCCGCGAACACCTTAAACCCACTCAAGGCCCACAAACCATTAACCTTTTTTTTTTTTTCGCCTTACCCCTAAGCTAAAAATCAATCCTACATCATCTAAACCCTAAAACCAACCTACCTTATCAAAATCCAATCCAAAATGAGCCTTATCCAATCCAAAACAACCCACAACCCTTCTAAACCCAAGCCCAATACATTAAAAGCCTACAAACCACTATCCATACTCAATTTACTATTCAACCCATAACCTTAACCCATTACCCATTACCCACATCAACCAATCAACCCCTCAACATCAAAAGATGACACTTGTCATCACCACCCTTCACCTCCCTCATCCAATCACCCACTCCCATCACCATTCTCTAAACAACTCATCTAACCCATCTCACCTCTCTCCAAAATCACCTCAACCCATACCCTACCTTAACCTAACCTATCCCCATCCTCTAACATCATCAACCAGCCACACCTCCACCCATACCCTAATCCAGCACCATTATCTAACATCATAAACCACCCACATCACCACCCATACCTCTACCCATCATCTTCCTTAAAACACTCCAATAAAATCAACTCAACCCATACTTCATTCATCATCAATCAACTAACCCATTTCTCTCTCTCTAATCAAACAACCCCCATCAAGCAATCAACCAATCTCATTCCTCACCCTCTTATCATGATTGCCACATGGCATCATCTCCTTTATTCTCCCAAAAATCAACCATCCAATCTCTTACACTAACCATCCCTCCACCCTACCCTTTTCATCAACCTAACACTCCTTCCCTAAACAACTCTCTTACACCCCTACTCCTCCCATCAACCATCACTCATCTCATTCCACCCAACACTCTACCCAAATGGATTTGGGTAGGACCCAAACCATTTGGGTTAAAATACAATCTATTTTCATTCTTTACAAGATTACCCCTAAATTCACTCCAAATTTCATACCCCCATCTTCTAAAAATCATGCCATTCTCTATCCTCTCAACTCTTCACCCCATTATACCCCAAAACCTCCTCCAAACACCTATAAATACCTCCCCTCTCATCCCAAAAAGAGCTACACTAAGTCTCATAAGAAAAATATTTTCTTTACTCCTCCCTATCACTTTCTCATACTATCTTCTAAAAAAAAAGAAATTCCAATCTCATATTACACTAAGGGTTTAAGAAGCATAGAAGAAGAAGGAAGGAAAGAAAAGAAAGGAGAACCTTGAAGCTACAAGGTGGGTCTTAAACTCCCCCCTCTCTCTCTCTAACCTTCTACTCTTCCCTCTTCTAACGCCCCCTTCTTCTATTTTATTTTATCCTTTTTGATGATTGGACCCAAGGCTAAGATTCATAAGCGTCATTTCCATTAATGAAATGACCCTATGATCAAGCCAAAATTAAATCCCTACTTAGGGAACAAATGAACCCATATGGCATTCTATTTTTACTTTTATTTTTAAAACAAAATGACTGAGTTCTTTGAAGTTACCGCCACTTGACGGGGAGAAAGGGGTGCCTAACACCTTCCCCTTTCTCCAACCGAGCCGCTTGCCCGAACCTCTAGGTTTGATCAACCTTATCCGTTGCGAGTCACTAACACCAAAAAATGGCAATTTTTCGAAAAGTACACACCGGGTGACCATTCACACCCCTTTTTAATTTGAATGGTGGCGACTCCAATTTTAGTAGTTGTGGCCGTCGTAATGACGAAGACCAAGTAACTACAGCTGGCGACTCCACTGGGGAATTTAGGCTCATCCCTAACAAGTAACTCGGTCATTTGAAGAAAAAAAAATAGATTTTTAGTTCACTAATGTTGTTTCTTGTTGTTGTGTGTACTTTGTTTTTCTTTCAATGGCATTTTTGTGTCCACAATTGTAATATTTACTTACATTCTCATTTATGATGCTTGTAAGGGGGTCGATGAAAAGTAATGAATATGAAATCGCACACGTGCACTTGCCAGCATAGCCTCACTTCCAAGCCACCCCACCCACAACATGCTTAGCCCCAATGCTTAGTAGTTCCACGGCTTGAGATCATTATTTCAAGTGTCTGGAATGAACACATCAAACCCGATTACCAACCAACGACGTGTGTATTTTGGTATACATCAAGGTTTGAAGATCGAGTAGCCGTCAAGCCACCTATTAAACTCATGCATATGCCCGGCTAGATGAGCTAGGACACAATTTTTGATGTTATATCGACCCCCAAGCAATGTTGTAATCATACAAGTTGTGGTCGGGCCTTGAAGCCCATGTTGTAAGCCCGTAGGTGGCAATTAGATCGTAGGTTTGCTTCACTCTCTATTCATATCCCCTTAGGTAAAGGGGAGGGAATGCTTGTTGCATCATGTTCAAAAAAAAAAAAAACAAAAAAAAAAAAAAACAGAGAATAAAAGGCTCAAAAGCAGTGAGGGAACATTGAAAACAGGGGTAAAGAAACAGTTCTGTGAAAAGTCCAGAAGCTGGATTTCATTCTGGTTCCGTGTCCATAGCACAGATGGACCAAAATGTGCTTCATCCGTGCTGGTGACACGGTTGAGACATTAAATGTCTCATCTGTATTCAAAACACGGATAAGGGAATGTAAAGTAAATCCGTGCCATTGACACGGACAAGAGTGAACTCGACCCCCCTGAATGAACTCGACAGTCCATTTTTTTTTTAAAAGAACCCTCACCATTTGTCAAGTATTGGAAGCATCCACGTGGGAAGATCATAAATTTTGAAAAAAAAAAACTATGTGAAATGGATTTTGGTCAATCAATCTTGTTCACAAGGTACAACCAAATTAAAAATGAAAAAAAAATGAGGGGGAGATATGGAGTGAAGAAAAGAAAAAGGGAAGAAATTGCGGATTTTCCCCAAAGCCAAAAATAGTTTCGTAAACCAGATCCCCCACTCGTATTCATTTAAACCGGGTCCACGACCCACACCCATCTAAAAACTAGGTCATGACTTAGACCCATTTCCAACTGGGTCCACGACCAAGAACCGTTTCCAACTGGGTGTACGACCCAGATCCAAACCCATTTTTGACTGGGTTCACGACCTAGATCCAAATCCAATCCAACTGGGTCTACGACCCAGACCCATTTTCAACTGGGTTCACGACCCATATCCAATCCAACTGGGTCCACGACCCAGATCCAAACCCATTTTCAACTGGGTTCACAACCCAGATCCACATCCATACCAACTGGGTCCAGGACCAAGATCCAAATCCTTGGGTTCACGATCCAGATCCAATCCAACTGGGTCCACGACCTAGACCCATTTTCAACTGGGTTTACAACCCAAATCCATATCCATACCAACTGGGTCCACGACCCAGATCCAAATCCTTGGGTTCACGACCCATATCCAATCCAACTAGGTCCATGACCCAAACCCATTTCCAACTGGGTTCACAACCCAGATCCATATCCATACCAACTGGGTCCACGACCCAAATCCAAATCCCTTTAAACTAGAACCACAACTTAGATCCGTTTTGACTAGGCCTAAGACCCGGATCTAGATCAAATTTCGAACCAAGTTCACGATTTAGCAAAGATAACAACCAATCAATCAAATCCAAGGGAATTCAATCTTTTTCAAAAAAAAAAAAAAAAAAAAAAAAAAAGATTTCAAAAGGCACCAATTGCAGTTCTTGATCAAAGTCAGTGCCTAGAAGGATCTTACCCTGTTGATACGAGGGGGATAGACTACGTCTATTCAGAGAACAAGGTGATTTAAGAGTGCCATTGTGCACCGTCTCTTCCTTGGAGATCTGCCTGGCTGACGGTGATTTCAGAGAACTGAATTGGAGGCTACCAAAAATATGGGTTGTTCCAACTCGATTAATCTCATTAATTACTTTTCAAAATGCTTTCCCGACTCCGTGTCGATGCCAGCTCCGTGCTGATGCCAGCCCTGTGTTGATGCCGACTCCGTATCGATGCCAGCTCCGTGTTGAGATAATTTCACCTTTAAAATTATATATATATATATATTTTCCCGACTCCGTGTCGATGCCAGCTCCGTGCTGATGAAATTACTATTTCGAAATGTTTTCCCGACTCCGTGTCGATGCCAGCTCCGTGCTGATGAAATTACTTTTTCAAAATTTTTTCCCGATCCCGTGTCGATGCCAGCTCCGTGCTGAGATAATTCTACTTTCAAAATGTTCTTCCGACTCCGTGTCGGTACCAGCTCCGTGCTGATGCCAACTCCGTGTTGATGCCGACTCCGTGTCGATACCAGCCCTGTGCTGATGAAATTCTTTTGTAAAATATTTTACCAACTCCGTGTTGATACCGGTTCCGCACCGAGCAATTACTATTTCGTCAAAAACTCATAAAAACAACTTTACCTGATCTAATAAAACATCATGCATCCTCATTTTTTGTGAATAAGATAGTAACACTTGGTTGTCTGTACCCACAGGTGGCCAAGCGAAAGAAATACAAGCAGGCAGAAGTGCCACCCTATTTTCTCAAATCATTTACCGTCGCCATGAGTTCTTCCGAACCAATACAACCTCCAGTGACCGAAACATCAGGTATCGACCCGCAAATTATAGCACTACTAAAGATAATCGAAAGACAAGAAAAAATAGTCAATACTGTGCTAGCCAACGCCAGCATCCTATAAGTGCAAACGATACAGCAGCACGCATCCGGGTCGAATCAAGAGTTACCCGAACAACCTCCACAGGGACCTCAGACTACGATGCCACCTGCAATGCCTAAATACCAGGGGCCTCCACTCTATATCCCATAGAACCGACCGCCCCCAGTAGTCATTCCCGACGATGAATGTGAATACAGAGCTACAGAAGCCAAAAGTGCAATGACGGGAAACTGGCTCAGCAGATCGAATCCCTACAGGAAGAGATGAGGAGGATGAAATGACTCAATACTATGAGCAGAACTCGATTCAAGGATTTATGCTTCTACCCTAATGCTCAACTACCGGCAAAGTTCAAATGCCCGGAGTTTGAAAAATATAACGGAGTAGGGTGTCCGCTGTCACATCTGAAGTTGTATTGTGGTTCCATGTGCCAGTACGGCGAGGATGATAGGTTGTTGGTACAGTTGTTTCAAAGGAGCTTAACCGAGCCAGCGCTCAAATGGTTTTCGGGACTAGATCATTCACTCATTAAGAATTGGCAAGACTTAGCCGAAATGTTTTGGCAGAATTACCGGTTCAATACTGATATGGGGCTAGATCGAAATGACATGGCCAAAATGACAAGAAAGCAGAGGGAGACGGTGAAGGAGTATGCCCAGAGATGGCGAGAATCCGCCTCACAAGTAAGGCCCGCAATGACAGAGCAAGAGATGAACACTACGTTTATCTCGACACTCGGGCATGCCTTCTACACCCATCTAGTGGGACACACGACAGGCACATTCTCGAATCTAGTACAAGTGCCACATAGGGTCGAGGACGGAATCCGAATCGGTCTAATCTTCGACTTCATGAGTCTAGGAGCAACAATTGGAATCCCTTCTCAGAGAAAGCCAGTGCCTCCAGGAAAGAAGAATGAAGAGACTCAAGTCAATAACGTACAGCCAAACCGACCCCTCTTCATTTCCTCACCACCACCGAGACCACCAACACAGACAACTTCATGGGCACTAGCACCGCCAACTGAAAGTGCCCTCGATCCGCGGGGTGCGCGGATCCACTTTTGACTCTTGAGGTTTGGGAGTCGCCACCTAGGTATTGTGATCTAGGAACCAAACTGACTCTAACATGGATAAAAAGAACTAATCTACCACAAAAAATTTGAATTCGGGGATCATGTTACGGGGTTGGAAGGTGTTAGGCACCAACCCCGCCCGGCCAAAGCCGGTCTCTACTAACTTCCCAAATATATCACATTGCTAAAAATCTAGATAAAAATAAAAAAATTACATACCTTTCTGATAGCAAGGATTTTGTTTCCTCAGATCTGACAAAAAGAGCTCCTTGTACTGTACTCCCTTGCTTCGTTCTGTCTCCGGATTTGACTTCGGATCTCCTAGATCAAGGTATCACCTTATTTTTGGATCTGAACTCTCCAAGTTTGTTGCGGATTTGGAGGTGTTTTGGAGGGATTTTAGGTGTTTTCTAGACTAAAATTGAAGGAGGGATGTTAAGTAAGGAGTTGGGGCTCCAAAACTAGGATTTATGGGGGGCTAGGAGAGCTTCTAGACCTACTTCTGTTAGGGTTTATGATTTTATATGAAAATAGGGTGTGAGCACCTCTATTTATAGAATTTTTTAAGGTTGATTTGGATAGAGTTAGTGTTTAATTAGAGATTTTTTAATTAGAGTTGTGTTTTAGTTAAAATTGTTTTAGGTAGAATTGTGTTTTAACTAGAATTGTTTTAGGTAGAATTGTTTTTAAGTTAGAAGTCTATTAGATAGAGTTATTATTTAATTAGAATTCTATTATGACTTTTGGTCTTATTTGATTGACTTTTAATGTTTTGACTTTAGTCTTAATTGATTGACTTTTAATATTTTGACTTCAGTCTTGCTTAATTGACTTTAATTTTGACTTTAGTCTCACTTGATTGACTTTAATACTTTGACTACAGTCTTGCTTGATTGACTTTAAATTTTGGATAACCCCCTTCCATTATTTCTTTAATTCTTTGGACGCCCAAATTGAGGGGTCCTTAAAGAAATATCCCACGAACCCTCAACAATTTTATCCAAAAGTTCGATTGATCGATTTTTTAGGTTAAAATTTTTAAATTAATTTCATCAATGTTTCACTTTAATTATTTAATATTTTATTTATTAATTTCGAATTTTTTAATTATGAAAATTGTGAAATTACCGTTTTGCCCCCGGAGAGGACTTTTCACGTTTCAAGTCGGTTTTTAATATTTTAGGATGTTTTAGAATCGGTTTTTTGTAAGGAATTCAATGAGAATGTTGGTTTGTGTCATTTATGAAAATTTTTATGTGAAATGATTGTGAACTTTATGAGGGGCATTTTCGTAATTTTGTCAAATTCTGTTAAAATTGGTGAAATGATTTATTTGGTTCCGATTTGTTATTTTATGTGTTCGAGAGAGTTTTCCTAAGCGTAACGTAGGCTCTAGGGTTGTTTTGAGGTTAGGGGTATTTTGGTAATTTGGTAATTTTTTAGTGATTTTTATCGTGAAGTTTCTTTTTGGTCTGCAAGATGATTTCTATGTTTCTGAGATCGTATTTTCCTAGCGTAGCGTGGTTTCGAAGGTTTTGTCAGTTCGAGAGACCTCATCCGGATTTCTCAAACATATCTGGTAACAAAATAAAGCAACGGAATACACATCCATTATTGGGAATCATTGCAATCGGATTGACGAGTTGATTAATCAGGCGAGTGCAAAAATGGGGTGTCTACAGATGCCCCTCTTTGGCAGAGGGTTGAAGCAAACTAGATAGCAAATCTATTTTGGTAGATAGTGCGATATCTGAATGCCAAAGCTAGTGACAGTTCATTTTGCAGCCTGATTTAGCAATTCGTCGGGGTGTTCGGATCCTTGAGTGTGAAGCTCTCCCCGAATTAAAAGATTGTCAGGTCCTTGAGCGAGAGCTCTCACTGACAGTGTCAGATCCTTGAATTTTAGAGAATTCTCCCTGACTAAAAAGTGCAAGTGTGTGCACTGTGTGAAATTGAGTAAAATCTGAGTAAAACAAAACTCGAGAAAATTTGAATGATATTTGAGAAAAATCTGAGCAAAAGTTGGGAGAAAGTTAAACGTCCTACTCTACCTACTCTAGGTGATAGAGTAATAAATTTATATTTTTTTGAGAGTCTTATTCTACCTACTTAGAGTGAAAGAGTAATGCACAAATTTTTTTTTGGGAAGTTCTACTCTACCTACCTGGAGTGAAAGAGTAATGAACTATTTTTGTTTTTTTTTTTTTTTTTTTTTTTGGAAGTTCTACTCTACCTACTCGGAGTGAAGAGTAATGAACTAAGCTTTTAGGAGTCCTACTCTACCTGCCCAGGGTGAAAGAGTAATGAACTAATTTTTTAGGAGTCCTACTCTACTTGCCCAGGGTGAAAGAGTAATGAACTAATTTTTTTTTTGGAAAGTTCTACTCTACTCTACCTACTCGGAGTGAAAGAGTAATGAACTAAATTTTTTTTTTGGGAAGTTCTACTATTCCTACCCGGAGTGAAAGAGTAATGAACTAAGATTTTTAGAAGTCCTACTCTACCTGCCCAGGGTGAAAGAGTAATGAACTAATTTTTTTGGGAAGTTCTACTCTACCTACTCGGAGTGAAAGAGTAATGAACTAATTTTTTAGGAGTCCTACTCTACCTGCCCAGGGTGAAAGAGTAATGAACTAATTTTTTTTTGGAAAGTTCTACTCTACCTACTCGGAGTGAAAGAGTAATGAACCAAGCTTTTTGAGAGTCCTACTCTACCTGCCCAGGGTGAAAGAGCAATGAACTAATTATTTTGGGAAGTTCTACTCTACCTACTCGGAGTGAAAGAGTAATGAACAAATTGTTTTGGGAATCCTACTCTACCTGCCCCGGGTGAAAGAGTAATGAATTAATTATTTTGGGAAGTTCTACTCTACCTACTAGGAGTGAAAGAGTAATGAACTAATTGTTTTGGGAGTCCTACTCTACCTGCCCAGGTTGAAAGAGTAATGAACTAATTTTTTTTTTGGAAGTTCTACTCTACCCACTCGGAGTGAAAGAGTAATGAACTAATTTTTTTTTTGGAAGTTCTACTCTACCTACTCAAAGTGAAAGAGTATGAACTAATTTTTTCTGGGAAGTTTTACTCTACCTACTCGGAGTGAAAGAGTAATGAACTAATTTTTTTCTTTTTTAGGAAGTTCTATTCTACCTGCCCAGGGTGTAAGAATAATGAACTAAGCTTTGAGGGAACAAACAGGGGATTAACCTCGCATTTGACTTTTTTTTTTTAATAAAAAGTTGGATTTTATGAAGGTCTGGTAAATATTTTAACTCACTTTGAATCTGAGGAGTTTTCAAAATTGCTATCAAGAGGGTAACCTTTAATGTAAAGTTAACC
Organism: Akebia trifoliata; assembly: GCF_017979445.1. Taxonomy (NCBI): domain Eukaryota; kingdom Viridiplantae; phylum Streptophyta; class Magnoliopsida; order Ranunculales; family Lardizabalaceae; genus Akebia; species Akebia trifoliata. The sequence goes on along the minus strand of NC_141384.1, from coordinate 19,568,852 downwards.
TTATCTTTTGGGGTTGAAATTGACCAGGCATCAGAACAAAAATGCCCCTAGTTTGACAAGGAACATTGCACTAGGGATAATTGAATATAATTTGAAAATAAATGCCCCTAGTGTAAGGGGGGAAACTGTACTCTTTAGAAAAAAGGAAGTGCCCTTGTTATGAAAGTTTGAAATCCTTGATTACAGCAAGCGCAATAAAGGTTTAACTTTGAATTTTGACTTTTTATATTGAAGATTTTGAGTCAGGCTCAAAGACATTGGAACAAAATATTTCTTTCTGAAATTCATCATAGAATTTGTTCTTTCTCCCCGTCGGTTCGCTTAGGGACATGAAACTCTTCAGATCAATCATAGACGAGATAATTGTATCCACTGAGTCTATATTTGGTTCAAACTGGGTATTGAAACTTGATCATTCGGACTTCTGATATTTCAGCTCGGGCTACCTTTTCAGCTTCTCAACTCAACGGAGATTTTCTTTTATTTTTTGATAGCTCAAGTTTTGCCTAGATTGCCTATCCAGGTTTTCAATCTAGCGAGCATGCTCTAGCTTTTGCCTAGATCACCTTTTTAGGTTTTCGATCTAGCGAGCTTACAATTTTTTTCTTTTTTCCTTGCTTTGATTGTTGCCAAGGTCATCCTTGCATATCTTCAACCTTGCGAGCTTACCTTAATTTTTGCCTAAGCCGCCCTTTTTGGGTTTTCTACTTAGTAGATTTTTTTCTTCTTCTTCCCTTCTGAACTTCTGGAGTTGCTGTCTGATCATGCTTTGCTATCTTCCTTGACTTCTCGCACGGTACTTAGGAGGACTTTCATGGGTAAGCTTAGGACTAGGTATAAAAATAAAGGGATTTTGAGGCTCAAAAACCCAAATGCCCCTTGTGTGACATTTCCTTTTAAATTATTTTCTTTTTCCTTGAATTTTCTTCCCCACTTTGACAATTTTTTTCTTTTGAATTTTTTTTATATTTTTTCTTTGTCGGGGAATCTATTTTTATTTTTTTGATGTGGTCGGGCCTGAAGTAACTTCTCAGGTTGCCTATGTACCCCAGAATTTTGGGATCAGACCAAAACGTAGTTCAAAACTTCCCTCCCCTAGGTTAGGTGATCGGGCTAATAAAGAAAAGGCATAATTTTTCTTTTTGAAAAAGTTGCAAAGGGGTTGAGAAAGGATATATTGAACTGGGTAACAGGAAAATTGATTCGGCCAAAGATGGCCTCCTTAAATGTAGTACCGCTTGATCTGGTCAAGGTTGGTTGGTTCTGGTAATTCACTTTCATCATGATCTTGAAGTCTGACGACTTTTCCAGACAGTATTTCCTTAATGAATGAATTTCTCCAATTGGGTTCAGACTTTCTCTTATAGTCTAGGAGGAGTGTTCGATTTTCTTTGAAGTCTGCTAGTTAAATCCCTGACTTGTAAATGATGAGCTTCGACCTTTTTGTCAAATGCACGGGTGACTCTTCTTAGATAAGCTTGCACATGGTACAGGGCTTTAACTCGTTTTCTTCAATCAAGTTTAATTCTTCATACTACTGACGAACCCAATCTGTTTCTAACAAATGATTTTCCAACAAGACCCTGAGAGGCGAAATTTTCATTTCAACTGGCAAGACTGCTTCCATGCCATACACTAAGGAGTAGGGAGTAGCTCTAGTAGAGGATCGAATTGAAGTTCGATATGTCCATAGCGTGAATGATAATTTTTCTGACCAATCTCGATGTGATTGACACATTTTCCTGATGATAGTCTTGAGACTCTTACTAACTGCTTCAACCGTTCCATTGATCTGAGGACGCTAGGGGGATGATTTGTGCTTCCAGATCTTCAACTTTAAACATAGAGTAATGATTTATGCTTTGAAGTACGACCCATTATCAGAGATCAGTTCAAAAGGTACCCCCATATCGACTGATAATATGTGATTTGAAACTCAAGATGTAGTAAGGATAGTGTTGATACATTTTATAACATCTCTATCGATATTTTTATCTCATCAAGCGAGTATCTATTCCATGTTGAACAACACCCAAGTTTGCACCTAACACATCCTCATCGGATCACACGAACAAGTCTTTTGAAATTTTTGAGTAAATTCATTATCCCCTCGTGTTCCTCTAAGGATAGGAGGGTTTCTATTTGAATCTCTTTAGGAATTATTTTCTATTTTGAGGTCAATAACCTTTGTTTTCTCGATTAAACGTTGAACCTGACTCTTATCTTCTTGCTCAGGAAAGAAATCTATCCTTGAAGCCAGATTAGTAGTTAATTTGTTAATGCACTCGAGGTATTCAAATATTTTCTTTAGCCAAGCAAATTCAAAAGGGGCGACAGACACCTCTATGACTCGACAAACTAACTCGACTCAACAGAAAAAGAGTAGACTCGATCTAAAGAAAATATGACATTGAAAAATTGGACTCGAGCTAACTCAAATAACTCATGAAAACTCAATACAACTACCCACAACGGGCTTGATTAGGACTGAGGACTGAGACATTGCTTATAATCGACAAGACTAAAGTACTATGATCTTCAGGGAATAACTGGGCGATGTTGAGAAATTCTAAAGGATTGATTTGGCGTTGACGTTCGTTCCAACTGACTGGACTAGTAACCCTAGCTAGACGATGGATGATTGAGCTTAGGTACAATGATAACCCTTAAACCTCTTTGAAGGTGAATTTAACCAATTTCAGTGTCACCCCCTTGATAACATTTTAAATGAACCCTGAGATTTTATTGAATTCTGTGCACCAATCCATTAAACAATTCATCCGCTCAATGATTATTCAGAAGGAAATAATTTTATTGCACTCTTGAAAATTATTGGAAATAATGTTTTCATTGAATAAAACTTTCACAAATCTGATTATTTTTTTTTGCAAGTCATTTTCTTTTTAGAAAAATATATTTTGATAATTTTACAAAGTCCATGCAAGAAAATACATTTTTGGTGAAAAACACATTTCAAAAATTTTTCATGCAAAAATAGATCTTTTGTAAATCATTTTTCCTTCATTTTCTTTTCTTTCGGAAAATATTTTCTTCTGAAAAATATTTTTTCTCTGAAAAATAGTTTGTTATTTGGAAAGCATTTTCTCTTGGAAAATCTTGTTCTTATGGAAAACATTTTCTGGAAAATACTTTTTCTTAGAAAACAACACTTCTTTTGGAAAATATATATATATATATTTTTTAAAGAACATTTCTTCTAGAAAATACTTTCCTTTTGTAAACCATTTCTCTTCTTTAAAAATGGGTTGAAACCCGAATTTAGAAAAGAATTTGATTTCCATTTTGATCTAAATGGGCCGACCCATCATGATTATTGGATCGAGATGGACTGGGTCATTATAAATTATTGCAAAAAATTGATTCTTTATTGGGTCGGTGCACCCATTTTAATTTTCAAAAAGAAAATTTTTTATCCTTGAGGACAACCATACATTCTTGATCTCATCATTCACATCACTCACATACATTCATCAATCACATGCATTCATTCAATAAACAACCCGGGAACACCCACGATAAGATCGAGTCGTGACCTATTGGGAAGGTTTCTAGATTCTAAGCTTACTACGTGCAATGCATTTTTATCTAGCCACCCTTGTCCAAGCACACCTATATACCTTTCGATACGTGGTGACTTGGTTTGATATACCGTATAGGTGATAATCTAAAACCTCAATTCACTTCTCTGAAGTCAAAAACAGCCAGTTTGATCTCCAATTGAGAGGTGGCGCACAATGCTGAGTAAGGGCCCACTTAAATACCTCTCGTCTAGAATAGACGTAGTCTATCCCCCTCGTACAGTAGGGTACAGCGGGGCAAGATCTTGCTTAGGCACCGGTTTTGACCAAGAAGTGCAATTGATATACTTAGACTATCTTTTATACCTACGGGTACGAGTCAAGAGTTGTAGCTTTCATAAATGGTTTGGCATCCCACGAGGGGACCGACCACGTACTAGTACTACGTTGGCAATCGGAACATGTGACTGTATGGCTTACAATAGGTCAAAGGCTCAGGTCGCTCCAGCCTGGGTGCATCAACATACTTCTCAGAATCACCTGATCAGATGGTATTGATGCCCCCAGTTTGATATACCCTAAGGTACGTGACTGGAGTTGTGGGTTTCATGAATGACGTTGCATCTCCGAAGAGACCGGGCCACGCACTAGTGCCACGTTGCCTAAATGGGACGTGTAAGTGAGTAAAACATTAAACATGCATGTGGTGTGTGCAAAACAGGGTGGGGTGTGCCCGAGACCTTTTTCAAACAAATGGGCCCATGGATCCAATCAAACCAATCATACATTTAATCAAAATCAAAATCATTCAAATCATATGAATATTCAATTAAGATCACATTATTCCCATCACATAAGCACATTAACATTACGATCAACATCAATCATGTATTTCAAGCAAGATCATGGTAAATTAATCAATAAATATGGCATATGATAATGATCAAACAAACATTGCAATAGGCATAATTTTTATAATTTTTAAGGTCCAATCAATGATCACTTTTGGGTGATCCAAAATAAATCGAGATTCCAATAGGTGTTACATTGATGATAGAATGATAATGGTTGAGATGAGCTCACTCTCAAGAAGATTAATTGTGCCAACATTAGATAAATTCAGATTTTCTGTGAATTAGGAAAATACAATCTGAACTTGCATCGATGATATCTAAGGCTCCCGATAACGAAATCGAGTGAACTCAAGTTCTAAATTAATCTACGCGATGAGATCTACATTTTATTAATAGGTGTCCAGACTTAGTTATCACCAGAATGTTCTGTAAAAACGTTTTAACGTTGCTGTCCCAACTTTCATTCAGAAATAATTCCAGATTTACAAATTGAACTTGCATCGATGATATCTAAGGCTTCCGATAATGAAATTGAGTGAACTTAGATTCTAAATTAATCTACTCGACGAGATCTATGTTTTATTAATAGGCTCCCAGACTTAATTCTCACTAGAATATTCTCTAAAAACGTTTTAATATTTCTGTCCAACCTTAATCATTCCATCATTTTCATATGTCAATTTGAATGTTTCATTATTTAGGGGTCATCAAAAAGTGTTCCTTAATTGAAAAAAAATGCAATACCCAAAATCATCTACAATCAAGATAAAAAATAAATAAACAGAAAAAATAAATAAAATAAATCCAACTAAATAATAAAAAAATCTAAGTCATCTTGGCAATGCTCCCATACTTGGGGTTTTCAAGTTTGATCCTCAATAGTCCCCAGTGGAGTCGCCACTGAAAGCGCCCTCGATCCGCAGGGTGCGCGGATCCACTTTTGACTCTTGAGGTTTGGGAGTCGCCACCTAGTTATTGTGGTCTAGGAACCAAACTGACTCTAACATGGATAAAAAGAACTAATCTACCACAAAAAATTTGAATTCGGGGATCATGTTACGGGGTTGGAAGGTGTTAGGCACCAACCCCGCCCGGCCAAAGCCGGTCTCTACTAACTTTCCAAATATATCACATTGCTAAAAACCTAGATAAAAATAAAAAAATTACATACCTTTCCGATAGCAAGGATTTTGTTTCCTCAGATCTGAAAAAAAGAGCTCCTTGTACTGTACTCCCTTGCTTCGTTTTGTCTCCGGATTTGACTTCGGATCTCCTAGATCAATGTATCTCCTTATTTTTGGATCTGAACTCTTCAAGTTTGTTGCGGATTTGGAGGTATTTTTGGAGGGATTTTAGGTGTTTTCTAGACTAAAATTGAAGGAGGGATGTTAGGTAAGGAGTTGGGGCTCCAAAATTAGGGTTTATGGGGGGCTAGGAGAGCTTCTAGACTTACTTCTGTTAGGGTTTATGATTTTATATGAAAATAGGGTGTGAGCACTTCTATTTATAGAATTTTTTTAAGGTTGATTTGGATAGAGTTAGTGTTTAATTAGAGATCTTTTAATTAGAGTTGTGTTTTAGTTAAAATTGTTTTAGGTAGAATTGTGTTTTAATTAGAATTGTCTTAGGTAGAATTGTTTTTAAGTTAGAACTCTATTAGATAGAGTTATTATTTAATTAGAATTCTATTATGACTTTTGGTCTTATTTGATTGACTTTTAATATTTTGACTTTAGTCTTAATTGATTGACTTTTAATATTTTGACTTCAGTCTTGCTTAATTGACTTTAATTTTGACTTTAGTCTCACTTGATTGACTTTAATACTTTGACTACAGTCTTGCTTGATTGACTTTAAATTTTGGATAACCCCTTCCATTATTTCTTTAATTCTTTGGACCCCCAAATGGAGGGGTCCTTAAAGAAATATCCCACGAACCCTCAACAATTTTACCCAAAAGTTCGATTGATCGATTTTTTAGGTTAAAATTTTTAAATTAATTTCATCAATGTTTCACTTTAATTATTTAATATTTTATTTATTAATTTCGAATTTTTTAATTATGAAAATTGTGAAATTACCGTTTTGCCCCCGGAGAGGACTTTTCACGTTTCAAGTCGGTTTTTAATGTTTTAGGATGTTTTAGAATCGGTTTTTTGTAAGGAATTTAATGAGAATGTTGGTTTGTGTCATTTATGAAAATTTTTGTGTGAAATTATTGTGAACTTTATGAGAGGCATTTTCGTAATTTTGTCAAATTCTGTTAAAATTGGTGAAATGATTTATTTGGTTCCGATTTGTTATTTTATGTGTTCGAGAGAGTTTTTCTAAGCGTAACGTAGGCTCTAGGGTTTTTTTGAGATTAGGGATATTTTGGTAATTTGGTAATTTTTAGTGATTTTTATCGTGAAGTTTCTTTCTGGTCTGCAAGATGATGATTTCTATGTTTCTGGGGTCGTATTTTCCTAGCGTAGCGTAGTTTCTAAGGTTTTGTCAGTTCGAGATACCTCATCCGGATTTCTGAAACATATCTGGTAACAAAATAAAGCATTGGAATACACATCCATCATTAGGAATCATTGCAATCGGGTTGACGAGTTTATCAATCAGGCGGATGCGAAAATGGGGTGTCTACAATGTGATCTTGTCCTGAAAATCATTTAAGGGTCGGTCCCGTTAGGCTTCTTTGGAACAACTATACTAGTAGCTTGTCATCCTCGCCTTATTTGCACATAGACCCACTGTACAAAAATGGGGTGTCTACACCAACATGGAATCCTCCCCCTCAAAATCAATT